>NC_136622.1:16692591-16890091 GCF_933228915.1 Telmatherina bonti | reverse complement strand
GCAAACACTGATAACAGAAAAAGTATCATGTCTAGTTAATTCTCAGTAGTTTTAAAGTTTAAGCCTATGTTTGAAAGCACTTTAGAGAGCATTTAGAATTTATTTAAATAAAAATTAGACATTTATTTTTATGGTGCATACATTTTTCCATGTTTGAAAATTCATTCAAAGACACAACAAACTGATTCAGGAGGCAGATTTGTCTGAACAAAATACCAAAGAAGTGACTCCTCTTCAGTTTACACTCTGCATGAGTAAAAGCAGCAGAAAAATGCACTGATGCATCTTGTCACATTTCTTCTGGAATGTAGTTGTGAATGAGAAAAAAAACTATTTTTTTCCCCTTAAAAAATGAATATGTAGGAAGGGGGTGGAGCACAACTAAAACCAACTTTTGGTAACCTTTTGTTTATCTTAAGTTTTGCCATATTTCACTCTATTATGTGTTGGAGAGAAGAATGTTGACCTTTCATTTACAGTCTGTTCGAAAATACCTTGTGTAGTAAATTGGACCTGTTTCTTGAAAAACCTGTTGTGTTATCTAGTCCGAGACAGAAGAGAAAGTAAACAAGGCTGTATGGGACGCCAGTCTTACAAGGAAGAACTGATGGTAATGTAAAGGAGATACATGAGAAAAAACATGAAAATTTACATTTTATTACTGTTTGAAATGTCTATTGAAGCATGAATTAAAGTCGCCTGAAACCATTCAGTACTTGAGCCTAAAGAAAAACAGGAAGATAACATGGAAGAACAGCAGCTCTAATATATACTTTCAGTTTTTCCTTTACACTTTAGCACATAAGCTTGTCTAGTTTTGTAAGAAATAAAACAGGCATCAGGGGCCAAAAACCCCACTAAAGTCATTTTAATTTAATATTGTTAAATGAAAACAGTGAGACACTCATTCTAAATAAGAACAATAAAGAAGTGGATCAACGACCAGCACTAAGAAGCAAAGCAAGCAGCAGAAACATTAGATAAACAACAAAAGAAGCTGTGGGAGAGAGACTTTAAACTCTACACCTGCATGAATATGTGATAAAGGTTGAATAGTAAGAAACAGTTTCTATCTCACCAGCATCTTAGAGCAGTGTGTCGTCCTCTGCAGTCCTGCCTGCCAGCAGCTCGGAGAGTCCAAACTTCCTCTTTAAATACTCCACAGATTAATTTCACTTTCACTTCTCCTGAGCGAACAAAACTCCTCCTTTCCTGCTTTTGGTCATTAAGTGTCTGACTCGCTTTGCTGCCGCTGAGAAAGACAGCTAGTAGTTATCTTTCGTTCAGATTCACAGAAGGTATCTTAATCGAAGGAACTTCATTTTGTTTCAGTGATCATGTAAAGTTGACATGTCAGCTTACCTACTTTTACACGTCCTGTGGAAAAAGGTCTTTTCTGTTGTTTGGCAGAAGTGTTGGAGATGCCGCAGCTTGTTTGTCTTTTAACAGTATTATGTGTCCTGACAGGCAGTGGACAGACTGGTTTAGAGATATTTTCACTGGAAATTTATAACTTTTGTTGTCGTTCTTTACCAGCCAGTCAAGAAGAAGTTTTCAGGCCATCCTCTTTATACATTTAACTGACCCGTAACAAAGCAAAAGTTCTGACATCAACCCGCCAAATAAAAGTGTGTGATTTTCCATGGCTGCTTCTCAGTTTTTCACGGTTTCCCAGAATTCTTCTGTTCAGGTGTTGGTGATGGTTTATGTTAACTGTACTGTTTGTAAATCCCATTTTCTTTGGCTGATTTTTCCTAGTTTGCTTGAAAACAAACTCCTGTTTCTGCACATTATTTAATATCTATGCATTTTTTTTCCCCAACTCTGAAATCCTCTTCTTGTCGACCTGTTTTGTGTTTCTTTTACAACTTTCCCATTTTCTTTGTACTCTCTCCGCAGACATGACTTACTGGGAAAACAATATCAGTAGCCACCTTCTGTGGAATTATTCTTTTGAAAGACTTTTATAATCTTTTCTCAGTTGACACCATTTGGATTTATTTCCTGCTCGGTTTGTACTTTGCTGGCATTTGTTATTCACCTTGTCAACTTCTTTCTATGCACAAATGTCTGTTTTCCCCTTCTAATTAATTTATTCTATAATTCTTCCTCTACTTGATCTAGAAAATAGGCTAATTAGTGAATTAATAATTAACAAATTGCAGCTTCTTTAAGTTCTACAAAACCAGAATATTCAAGTGTCAAATTAAGTTTTCTGTTATATATGTGATTTATTTATTTCTACTGAATGAAAAAGCAAAAACGGAATGCACATCATCCAGGATTGATGATTCAATAAGTTTTCCCAAAGCATAGCTGCTTCCCAGATCAGTCATATTGATCGTTTACAATACTTTACAATAAACAATAACTTTACAATAAAAGCTGGCAATAACCAGGCTTTTAGTCATTGCCCTTAAATGATTAACTTAATCAAATCAATCAAATCAAAGACACTTTATTCATCCCCGAGGGGAAATTCAGAGTTCAAGTCAGCTCGTCCAAGGTCAGACATACAAACATGTAACATTCATGACAAAAGAGCAAAGCAGAACCGAGCTAAGCTCAGGCCATGCAGCTATTACAGCGCTGCCTTACAGTAGATAAGAACAGAGATACAATAGGATCATAGGGGGTTGAGGGCAAAAAAAAGGTCATGTAACTCTGGGCCGCGCCAGGAAGACGCGGTCTGAAAATACAGAGTCCTGATTAACAGGACTTAACAGTCCTACAACCTTAGACCTTCCCGTTAGGTTTCCTACAACACTTATTTTGTAAGTTTCATCCTAAAATGTGGTTTATGAATTGACGTGGCACTTAGTTTACTGTATTTTGGTCTACAGTCTTCATCACCTCATCAGCTGGGTTTTCAAAAAATAACTTACTTTATATGCTAACCAACACTAAGTCTTTCCTGGGTAAATATTAGTGCTATTTACACTAGTAGTTACCTGGCAGTTAAGCGAGAACTGGTGGTTCAAGTCACATCTGGCTTTGTTAAACTATATTTCAGGGACTGGTGTTTTGTTTCACTGGTGAAACCCTCATCTTTCCGTCATACTAATTGTTGTCTGTAAATGGACTCTTTCATTGTGCTAATTAAAAACCTCTGCTTGCCACAAGATGGATGATGTTGGACAGGTGCAACCAACGGAGCATGACGGTACAACTCCCATTAAGTCCATTTGGGTTCAGCCTGGAAAGTCCGGTGGATTCAGAGAAGAGCTTGATCCTCCCAGGAGACCTGGAGCAGGAGATCAGTTGAGGTGGGTGGAAACAAGGTGGTTGCTTGTATGTAGTGGCGTGACATGCATGTGCCAGTAGCGCTGCAGGTGTGGACTGACCAGACTGAAACAAGACCATTACACATCTTAAATAGACACGGAATTAATGTGGAATTGCCCACAAACTTTGTGCATTAATCTTCGGAAAGCTTTATAGTTCTTTTTATTTGTAGTTGTATCCCAGGTGACACTGATGCAAAATCCAGTCACTTTATCCTAAGTCTTTCCCTGTTAAAAAAAAAAAAAGGTTTATTTGGGACCATTACTTCCCTTTCAACTGAAAATGCGAAGGTGAAAATGCTATATTGGTCTGTGAACAATTAAATGTTTGCCTGCAGTTTCTCATAAATTTTATTAACCCTTTCATGCATCGTGGCCATATAGTGGACACCTATTTACAAGATGTCTTGCATATTCATGAATGAGAATGGTATTTCTGTAAATAAACCCCTTCAGTGGATGTTAGTGAGCCACGCAATACATTTCCACTCACCAGAGAATAAATAAATGTGTGATATAACTGAATATAATGTAATTACACAAGTTTGCCTTTGCGATAAATAGGAAAAGAAAATGATACAGCTATATTTAAGACTTACATAAAATAATTATATATTTTATAGAATACATTCAAATAAATTAAGTTATGAAAAATTCTAAATATCACGAAAAAAAGTATTGCATATGTCTGTAGAGGTAAAATACTGTATTTTTAAAAAATGATGCAGTTTTTTATTAATGCATGAAAGAGTTAATCCCTCTTTCAGCTTTACTAATGTTCATCCGAAATTTTAAAAGGGATTTGTTATGGAAAAAGCAACAAAAACTGAAGTGCCTTAATTGTAAAGATTTTTTCAGAGAGCCTACTTTACAAACTTCAGCTTGACTGTAATAATCTGTATTGGCTAAAGAGAGTACTTGGTTTTTGCTGGGAAGAGTCTCCGACTACTACAGGCTGCAGCAAGTCTTTGTAGGAGTGTCTCCTTCCAGGTAATGAGAGCCCAGTAACAAAATCTTGCTGATAAGATGACTTCAGGGTGTCAGACAAGATTATTTTATTCAATTTTATTCAATTCAATTCTCAGAATTTAAATCAAATCATTTCAGATTTAACAGAATTGTTCAATTACCAAAAGAGAAAAAAACAAAGGACAACATAGGATAAAAAGATAAGCTTTTATTGTTTGACAACTTGTTTTCTTTAAAAACAGACAGAGCAGAACACTGAAGACGTTGCAACATGACATTTTTTTTCCCCATTTGAAAACATGCACTTGTCAATGTTGTTTTTCCCAGAACACATACATTTACATTAAACAGACAATGCATAGATGAGACTGCCAGGAAGACAGATAGTTCCTTGGAAGAGTGAAGTAAGAGTGAACTGATGTCTTATTATGTCTCACATTTGCTCAGTATGTAGAGGACTTGGCCAGGTCTGGCAAGTAGTGTGCATTTGTCTTCTCCATCTGAAGCCGTCTTCTTCTCAAAAGAGACGTTTTTCATAACTGTAGGAAACAGAAGCATCAGAGGACAGATCACATGACCATCCATTGTGCTGTCTGAGGTTTCCTGCTAAGACAGCCAGTTGCCAGCTAAGAGGAAGTTTTAAATGTGAGGTGGTGGCTGTGGTAAAGACATGAAACTAAACTTTTTTTTTAAGACAATAGAATAGGAAACCAGGCAAAACAAAGCTAAAATGTGCAGAAACACTTTTTTGTTTTACGAGGTGTACCTGTGAAGACTGTGGACTCCACCCTCCATCTGAGCAGATGATGTTCTCTTTTCGAATTTCAGATCTCCAGAATACATCATGGCTCTGAGAGGGAGAAAAACGCTGTTATAATCGCAATGCCATAAAAACTAAACAATTTAACCTAAATACAATGGTAAGAAAACTGAGCCTATCTAACTCTACTAAATACAAATTGTTAGGAAGACACATAACTCAGCTGCAGCCTGTGAGAGTCAGGTTTGGTAGGTCTTATTCCAAATAAAAAATAACATTTTCAGTGACATATTTGGATGCAGATTTAAATATTATGGAAAAATAAGCCAAAAAACAAAAAAAAAAAACCCTACAAGCTACATTTTGGACAACAAACAGCACCAACCCCTTGAATATATCCAATTTAAAGCTAACAAAGGCAAAAGTAAAAATGAAAGCTGGTGAAACCACACCACTGGTTTCCAGGACTTCCACAAGTCAGTTTCCATTGTGGTTTCAGAAATGTGATACATCTGCACTTTATATTGAATTTCCTGTGGAGAGAGAGGGCCCTGTAACCTGCTGCAGCCCAGGGAAAATATATGTTATTTTTAGTCTGTATCATTATGAACAGTTTGAATATTTGCTTTTCTTGTAAGTTAATTAACAGAAAATCATCCGCATTCTGCCCATTTTCCTATATACACAACCATTAGGAACTTGCATAAACCAGTGAGTTAAATTCAGCAAACAGCCGTCGTAGAGCTTTCAGTCAGGAAAACCCAGAGTTTTGTACCACCTGGAACAACTCAAACCTTAAAAGAGCTTTATTGGGAAGTTTTGCATCAAGTCACTTCCCCATTACAAAGTTCTTTAGTTTCTCTTTGAAACGGTGTGGCAACATGGATCATATTACACAGACTCCATGTCTAATGCAGAACTATATCCTTCACATAAACTGCTATGAAACTTTTCATGACCGAGCTGATCTGGGTGATGAAAATTTCCTCTTCTCATTGCTTCCTCTCAGAGGAACTTTTAACTTTAACTCACCTATCAGGAAACAAGAGGGGACATAAATGGGTTTGAAGATCTTTACACTCACTCTGTGTGCCAAACAACTGATGCTCAAAGAATAACAAGGAGAATCGGTGCCCAGATTTATTTTCTTAATATTTGAATCAAGCTAATAAAAAAGCTAAAGTCTGCTTCAAACCCTGCTTATATTAAATTGGGTCTTAACAGCTTTTACTTTACACTGATTATAATTAAGAGGAGTCTTTCTGAATGGTGACTACAGTATCATATGTAACTCTCTATTCTTTTGATGATAAACTGCACACTGGGTTGCTTTGGGTAGAAAATGAGCTATATAAACAAATTTACTTTGCATTCTGATTCACCAAACACAGTGCTCTGACCTGCCATGGACTGCACTGGCTTCTCCAAGTCCTTAACACAAATACACAGAAGGAAAGGCAGAGGGAAAGTAGAAAAGCACTCTGAGAGCGCAATCCTCTGCCAAGCAAAATGTTAAAGAATCCTTTAAAAAATTCCTGCATCCACACCGTGATCCAGGTCATCACCAAAATTAAAACAGTTTTTCCTTTTCACATTTCCAACTCCTGAAAATTTTATGAAAGTCTGTCCATAACTTTTTTAATTATCTTGAACAGAAACAAACAAACAAACAAACAGATAAACACCAATAAAAAATATAACCTCTTTGGTGAAGATAATAATCCCTTTAAGCGGCTCTTGTACACCAAAGAGGGAAAAAAAAAGTGTTAAAAAGAATGCCCTCTGCGGGGTCTCCTCTCAATAAGTAATTTATACAGATTCCCAACTGTCAGGCAGGATGTACAACCAACACCCTCAAAAAGGGTCAGAAAAATCTAAATGACACGAAAGAAACTGGAAGGCAGGATAGATTTAAGGAAAGGAGGAGAAAAAATCTGTTATACAAAACAGAGTTGGTCTTAAATATTTGCAACTGTCATTAAAACCTCTTGGTAATTTGCATTTATGTCTATAATGTTTGCAACTTTACCTGAGCTGTGTGAGACTTTTGGCTCCAATATCTTGACAGGAGTGCTGAATGCCAGCCAACAGGTACGGGACAAATTTGTGGATGGAACCTTTATCCTGCACTGCTCCAGAGACGCCCTGAGCGACTTTAATCTTATCACTCTCACTGGGGAAAGAACAAAACAAATGTAGTTGATTTGCTTTGGTCGCTCTTCACACAGCATATGACAACATTGTGGCTTAAACTTCTGTTTTTAAGCTATAATGAATGGATACAAAATAAAAAGGTAAAGTGATTGTGCTAGGGCTGGGCAATTAATCAAAACCAACATTGAGAAATAATGATTGATTAACTTGATTTTTCTTTTATATTTAAAAAAAATAAATTAAATGACCACACATATTTCAACTGTTTCCTTTCACATGCTGTCAGTCTGTGCTCTTCTATGATGAAAATATTTGCAAAATAAAATTCTGTTAGCTATGAGGGCTGAAGATAAAATACTTAATTGCTAATTACTTGTAATTGAGGTACCCTGTTTAATTAATCGTGATATTGATTTGCGGTCATATCGCCCAGCCCTGGGCTGCATCTCCAAGCCAGCAGTAGCAGCTGTGACGAAGGCAAATTGACATGTTACTGTGTTTCCATTGCATTTTTTTGCAAAATAAAATTGATATTTGAACATTTCAGCAAACAGCAAGTACGATTCGTGGGTGTTTCCATTGAACAGCGTTTAGTGCATTAGCCTCAAGTCTTGTCATATCTCGTGAGAGGAACGAAATTTCACAAAAATTGAAGCTTATGCAAGGTAGCCATGTAGTGTTGTTTCGGGGTATTCTATTTACCGTGGGGAATTTGACACTGCTTTTTAAAGCTTTTCTCCAAGATTTTCTTTTCTAAAACTCTGAAATTTGCTGTCGTTTGTTCCGAGTCGCGCCATCTTCATCGGAAATGAACTGGTCATGACCCCCCACGTCATGTCCAGGGACACATAAATGCAAAAAAAGTGTTTCCATTACACTTTTGCAAAATGTTTCTATATCGAAACGTCTGACCTCAAGAGAGCATAAAACCTTTTTTGTGATATTTGAGACTTTTTTGAAATGTAGGAGTTTCCATTCACGTTTTTTTATTGTGATCTTTAGTTTTTGTGCAATTCTACATGTAATGAAAACACACCTAGTGAGAGAAATCTTATTGGGCACTTTTCTTCCACCATAATGTACAGAGTAGAAGCATGCACCGGAAGTATGGAAGACCAAAGTGCAGTTTTATTGCAAGCCCGAATCATTCTGTTGCTCTCTGAAAGATGAGAAGCTTCCATAGCTTGTGTGCTCCCACTTAGCGGATCAAGATGTGTAATGATGTTGGCTACATAAACCAAAACAGTGTACTGTATTAATGTAAAGGTGTTGCTGTGACCAAATTTCTTCATAAAGAGCAATTTGATTGTCACTCTATTCTCCTCTGGTGGGTTAAATTTTTACCACAGAAGGCACAAAAAAAAAATGATAAGGATTAGATTTTCTAGCAGTTTTGCTCGATTCTATGAAGGACTGTAACAATTCGGCTCCACTGAATGCAACTGATCAGGGATACTCATGTCAATCGGAGCGGTTCCACCAGGTGCGCTGCAGTTCATTTCTGAAGCACCATTGTTTTCGGCTTTACTTAAATACATGGTGGTTCTATTTTTTCCACTTTTTCTGCATTGAACCATGTCAATCTAGAGCAGAGCGGATCGTTCAGGCAGGAAGTCAGTCGATGAACCGAAAAATGGATCCAGATGATTTTCTTAGTAAACGACTACCTATCCAGACTTTAGATTGTATTTCACTCTGAAACTTTAACAATTCCACTTTACCAGCGCCACCATGCCATCAGGTGAGGGAGGGTCCCATTCGATACTTCACACCGTGGTCAACAAGACATTTATCTTGGAGGTAGAAAACTGCAGTTTTGTATCGTTTTGTCACCACGTAAGACGGGTCAAACTGGCCAAATAGGCTAACTTCTTTGCTGGTTACTGTACTGTTCACAGTAAAGCCTACAACTACACCAACTATTGATGACGTAATCATAATGTGATATAATGTACTGAGAATCTGACGGCGACAGAGATGTGCTACTCTAGTGGAATAAGATGTCAGGTGGAAAGCTTGCCGGAGCAGCGCTGCAGCACATCTGTGTTCAGTGGAACCTCGGAGTTAAGAGTAAAACGTTTGTATAACTGCATTTCTGTACCTGAAGTATCTAGTCTGAGACCCCAAGTTTTTGTCCATGGCATCCAGGGAGCCCATGCCACGGTATTTCTTCAGTCTGATACCATCAGAGAAGAAATATTCACCAGGAGCTTCGGTGGTGGCAGCCAGAAGAGAGCCCATCATCACTGGGGACACATAAAAAATTCTGAAACATTTTCGTGAAAGCTAGATATATTTTGTGCGCAAGTAGGTTTAACAAAGAATTCTTAAAATATGCAATGAGCATTGCTTGTTTCCTACATACCTTAAAGTTAAATCTGAAATAAGTGATGCAGCATTTTAACTCTGGTTCATCCAAACCATTCGTACCTGTTGAAGCTCCCAGTGCCAGAGCTTTTGCAATGTGTCCAACTGTCTGGATCCCACCATCAGCTATTACTGGAACACCAAAACGCCTAGCATACTCTGAAACTTTATAGACTGCTGTAGCCTGGGGTCTGCCACATGCCAGCACTGTTGAAGTGAGAAGAGAGACAGAGGAGGATTATTCAAGTATACAAATAAAGCTGAACAGTTGAGTCTTGTGAATGCGGCCTGTCCAGATGTTCCATCTCTACTAGCGTGTTGATCTCTGATATTTTTATTTGCCAACTGTCTACAGGGTTCATTCTTTACAGGCTGTATTGTTTTCTACTTCAGTAACACTCCATAATAGAAACGAATCTTGATTCTGGATTATATTTTAATTTAAAAAAAAAAAAAAAAAAAACTATTGAGAACATGCTGACAAAAAAAATTGGAAGGGGAAAAAAAAGTGAATGAGCAGACAGGCTTCAAGTATTTCTGTTGTTTGGTAAATGTCAAATGTCAGAATGAGGAAGTTAAAATTGTCATCTCAGCAGAGAAATATCACACAACCATAATGTTCCAAGCCCAACCCAGAGGAACTACCTGCCTCTGTTTAGCGAAATACAACCACTGGTTTTGACAGCAAGTTAAGGAAAACACCATGCAAGAGTCTCACTAATAAATCTAATAAATCAGTCACTATAACAATGCCAACAACATAATTATCCAAACTCCATTTTTTATTATCAATAAGCTAATTTTGCTTGTAGTTAAATCAGAGCTGCAACTAATGTTCCTAAATTTCTTCCAATTGATTTGATTGCCTTGATTAAGACAGGAAATGTTGTAAGCAGTCTATGCAAGATTTAGCCAACATATAAAAGTGCAGCTGCCCAATAAGGCTGTTACAAACCTGAACAATACTGTTGCAGACAGGACTGCTGCTATACAGTTTTGGTTATCAAACTGCGTTGTGAAAGAAATATAATAAATTTAAAAAGAAAAAAAACTATGATTGTGCCATTCCAGTTTAACGTGTTATTTCTTTTATCAGGAGAAATGTTGAAACAATTTCAGCTTGCTTTTAAAACTCTTCACACAAAATTGTAATTATCATTGATAATCACTTAAATCATTCAGCAAAGCTGACAAATGGGGCAAAAAAAAACAACAAAAATTCAGCCACCCCCGAGACCACAGCAACATGTGCTAAACAGGGACACCTTGTGGCTGTAAGTTATGTAACTCAGCAACCTTCACCTGATAATCTCAAAATCAGGAATGTGTGCTAGAAATGGATGAGAGAAGTGACTTCAACCCAGACATAATGAGTAGAAATGAGGGGCTGACAAAGCGGCACAAGCGTTTGGACTTTAGTCTGGTATCTAACCACAAAGTATGAGAGACTTTATCTGCTGACATCATCAGATTAATAGACTAAAAGTTAGTCAAAGTGGCCAAAGGGAGAGAATGATTGATTTAGAAATGATTAACAGATTAGTAGGGACACAGGAATAAACCCCAAAACCCCAAAACTCAGCTCTCAAAGCCTACATCTACAGATGCAAAGCTGTTACCCAATCAATGCAGCAGGCTGTGAAGGGGGAGGGACACTTATAGTGGAGCCAATCAAGGCTCAGCACAAGCCAGCAGGGAAACTTACTGGAGTATCCCGTAACAGTGGTTGGGGTTTTGGGGCTGTGGAGCTTTATAGCTGGTGGTACACTGAGGGGAGCTGGACATGGACACAAACACATACCAAACAAAGATAGGGGGAAGGTTTTTAAAGGGTAAGAAGGACAGAAGAGAGAAGAAAGCAGGAAGACAGAAGATTTTAAATAAAAATAAAGAAATATAAAAGAAAGGAATAAACAGGAACAAGTAACGCTGAGTGTCTGAGAAAAGACGATAAAGACAAGGACACAACTAAAGGTCAAAGACACGTAACACTTGAGAAACAATGAATGCAATCACTAATTGAAACCAACACCAAAATTCAGCCAATTGATATTAAAAATTTGAACCAAGCTCAAAACAAAATGCATTAAAGTCAAACAATATTGTTTTTGATAGCCAACAGTTCACATTTAAAACAGATTATGTAACTTTTTGACCTTAAACCTTTGCGTCCCAGACTTCTTCAATGACAGTAACTTTTATCATGTGCATCTCTACATCCGCTGCTTACCCAGCAGTGACCTGAGGCTGAGAAATCACACTACACAACTTTTAATCCGAGACAAGACATTTTGCTTCGTGGCAAAGTAAGGAACCAGCTGTTTTGAACACACAACGTCGCTGATTTAGCAAAGAAATGCAAGAAGATTAAAAGAGAGAAAGGAACATAACAAGAGTCATCGTAAGACTGTTTTTTGCTGGCTGGAGAGCGCTAACAGGTCAGCTGGGATGCAAGATGGATGTTGAATTAGCCGTCAATAGGGGGCACGTGATGGGGAAAAATGGCAAAAATTCTGTAATGTGTCTTGAAAGCTTTTTTTAAAAATTTTTTTTAAAAGACTGACAACAATAACTGCACAGTAAAATATTGACTATATGTCAACTGCCATAATCAGACATTTTGCATAAAAATAGACAATATTAGATCCTAGGACTTGGGGCTGGGCGGTATGACCTTTTAGTAATATCCCAATATTTTTATGGCATGTCACGATAAACGATATACATCTCGATACTTAGCTTAATTCATTAGCCTTGAATTAATGCTTTGGTGCATACAATCACATCAGATGATTTTGTGTCTACATTAAAACACAATTGTTCAAACTGCATACGGTGATTTTAAACGTTCATGCCAAAAGGATGAAATTGTAACTAAGCAAATTGATCAAAATCGTATTTATTGAACAATTAAAGCAGTGGCAGAAACATGTAATTTTAAAACAAAATAAAGTGCCTTTGCGTGATGAAATAAATGCAACATATGAAAATAATATAAATTCAAGTGTACATTTTGTTCAGTGCATAACAGCAGTAAGAAATAAAATGATAAACTAAAGTTCTTTATTGTATAATTGAGCTTTGTGCTCTAGGGGGTGACTTTTCAAATGATGGAATAAATTTGTGGTATACAATTTTTTTTCTTCGGAACAAATTCTTCCTCCTCCATTTTTTGTAACTCGCGCTGCTACTGCTACCGGAGTTCTCTGCTAGAAGAGCTGCTACACGCTGCCTCTCATGATGTAGCACGTAGCTCACGTTATGTACGTAACTAGGTGCGCTTGCTTTAATTCTCCGTGCAAAGCGGTGCAGAGAGTCGATGAGGAGTGAGAAAACCCCGCCCACAGCTAAAAACAACCGGTGACAAAAGGCTACTCGAATATGACGAATATAGACATTTTCTATATCCCACAGGGGACTAGCCACGATATCTCGAGTATATTCGATATATCGCCCAGCTCTACTAGGACTTTATATTCCTAAGACAAATGTCAAACTGCACACACTGAACCCAAACCAGTTCTTGCTTTTATGTTTCACAACTTTCCTGACATAAAAAAAGTTAAGACAAAAGAGGCTAAAAACATAGCTCCAGGATCAAAACGGGCAACATTATCATAACCCAAGACAATAGAGAGGGTAGGATCCCTGCTGAAAATTTTCCCACAATGTCAAATATGTTCAATTGGTTGATGTCTCATCAAAACAAAAAAAATTAGGTGCTTTTTTTTTTCTTTTCTTTTCTTTAGATGCACCCCCAACATTTTCTTTCCCCTCTTTGAACTGTAGGTTTACAGGCTCCACACTGGCAGAGATCTGTGATGTATGGGAAAGATAGTGCTATGGTTGGCAGCTGCAGAATTTGGCAATCAGTCACTCACCTTCCTGTGTGATGCAGATAGAACCGCTTCCCATCCCCACTCTCAATCCATCTACTCCTGCGTCAATCAGGTTCTTAGCCTGAGCTGCAGTAACAACTGCAACAGAAAGGGGGAGACAGAATCAATTAGAGTTACATAATGACAACATGACCAACAAACGAACATCACCTTTATCAATGGATCAAGGAAGCTCATACAACTGTTCTGTTCCAACGATTTGTAAGCAAAGAAACATTAACCCTTTCATGCATCATTTATTAAAAATAATGGAACATTTTTTAAAATACAGAATTTTACCTCTACAGACATATGCAATGATACTTATGTTTATTAGTGATATTTAGAATTTATCAATATTTATCATATTTTATGTATTCTATAAAATATGTATGAAATAGTATTTAATCTTGATTACATTATGTAAATCTTCAATAAAATATAGCTGTATTATTTTCTTTTCCTATTTATTGCAAAGGCAATTTTTTTTCTCCAGTGAGTGGAAATGTATTGGATGACTCATTAACATCCACTGAAGTAGTTTATTTATAAAAATACCAATCTCATTCATGTACATGCAAGAAAAAAGCTTGTAAATAGGTGTCCACTATATGGCCACTATGCATGAAAGGGTTAAACTCAAGATGTGTTTACAGTCCATCAATAACAAATGCAGGAGATATACTTTAGATCAGGGATCACCAACCCTGGTCCTCGAAGGCCAGTGTCCTGCAGGTTTTCCAAGTGTCCCCGCTGCAACACACCTGATTCATATCAATGTGTATTTAGCAGACATGCACAGAGCTTGTCTGAGTCTGAAACAGGAGTTTTCCAGCAGGGTCACTTAGAAAACCTGCAGGACACCAGCCCTCAAGGACCAAGATTGGTGATCCCTGCATGAGATTTTCTCAATGATATGATAATATGTCAGAAATAACATTCATTCCATTGTTTTTCTGTATTGTTCTTTCCAGCTTTTGCTTGGAAGCACAGATCTATTAAGAAAAACTGTTATACCATTTCATACAAGCTTATTTCAGCATATAGGTAAAATAGTTACCGTTTCCTCCAATGACCTGTAAGTGGGGGTACTTTTCTTTGATATATTTGATCATGTTAATCTGGAAGATTGAGTTGCCCTGAGATGAGTCCTGTTGGCAGAATAAAAAAAACATTTATTATCCACAAATCATTATTATATACATGGACTAAAAAGCAAGTTCCATCTTGAAATGAATTCAGATTATAGAATCTACACCCAGTTAAATTTGAGTTTATATCCCAAACTGATCCTAATCAAAAAGGCAAAGCACTGAGGGCAGGACATGTCTCTAGAGGGCACACGTGAACAAAAATTTGAGTGCGCTAACTTTTTTTCTAGGTCAAACCCGTCCACCAAAGAGGTGAAGTTGGAAACAGTCCAACTCCAATGAGGAACAGAAGGACCAATTGTACTGCTTATAGACTGTTTATAAAAAGATGGACGGAGCCTCCGTGGTATCAGCCATAGGTTTTTAAAGAGCTGAATTGAAGCTAGGTGGGCGGTTCCTACCATCGGCAACTTGGCAGAGGCATGCGTGTTGTCTCGCCCGGAAAATACAAATATGGGACAAGAGGTGGAGCTGAGAGAGGGGCTGTGTGTGTCATGGTGAATGATTAACATCGAACAAACTCTGAGCTTTCTGTAGCTAAGAGCTAACCGAGCTAACAGGAGCTAACCGGCTAACGGAGGTAAGCGGGCTAAAGCAAAGTCACGTTGTTAACCGGCTAAAAACGCGGTTGTTCTACATTCTTCTGACTTGAAGCAGGAGATTGGGTACCTGTCAATCAAAAGGACACGCCCCTAAATATGTTGAACTTGGAGATTCAATTACTTTTAAACGGGCGAGTTTTTTTTTCTAACTCGCCCATTTAAAAAAAAGAAAAAAAACTCCCCCCACAGTTGTCATGATGGTAAACCTGATTTATTAAACCTAAAATGGATTTTTAAACCAGGCTGTAAAGTTGGCCATTTTAACATGGGAGTCTATGGGGATTTGCTCTGTTTTGCAGCCCCTACCGGATGAGGGGGAAACTGCAGTTTTATGCACTTCCACATAGGCATCACTTTTAACCAGCAGACGATCCTTCCATCTTTTATATACAGTCCATGGTCCTGCTCCAATGTCACAGCACAAACTTTGTCAGCAAAGCTGAACGAGCAGAATTTATAAACATTCTAGTCATTTCTGAGTTGTATTTTGAACCCTTTAATATTTGTAGGTTTTATTAACATCAACATGTTAGCAGAGATCTGAACGTGAAGAAAATTTTGAGCAACTCCATTAAATGAAACGGAACATGTAAAAACCTAAACTACCTTATTGGTCAGTTGTGGGAATTTGCAATTTAACTTAATCACGTCACAATTCAAATAAAGTTCAAACTTAATCAACTGTCATATAATGTTTAAATTGGGCTATTTTGTCAGTACAGTGTCATATTCCTGCTTTAACACTGGCATGGGCAGGTTACCTCCTGCAGATAGTTCATGAATACATGATTCAGCAGAGTTTATTTTAAGGTTGAGATTTATACCCTCTTTACTGAGCCTAATAAACAGGAACTTTTTAGCATTCATGATGTAGACTGAGAAGAATGAGGTTGATTCCTTGTCTGCATTATTACCATTGTCTTCTTTTAGACGTTTTTCTTACCAGTATAACCACGTCCACCCCACTCTGCACCAGCAGGTCCAGCCTATATTTGTCATCATTGTGGGTGCCAATGGCAGCCCCACATAGCAGCTGTTTTCGAGAGTCTTTGGAGGCCAAAGGAAAGTCTCTGTTCTTCTTCAGGTCTGTCCGTGCAATGATTGACACCAAGGAGCCCTCCTCATTCACTATGGGTAGTTTACCTGCAGAGAGAGCCACAAAGATAAACACAACTACTACATGTAGGCTACATATACCAACTTTAAACCTATGTTCATTAAAGTTAAATAAAACAACTTTTTAACCAAGAGCATCCTCATCACCTTTCTTACTCCTCTGAAGGATTTCATTTGCTTCCTTAAGTGTCACTCCAGCAGGGGCAACCACTAGATCCTCTCGTTTAGTCATCACCTGTCACGGTAGTAACAAAAATAGTTTTGAGAAGATGTGGTTAACCTTCTGAGATAATCTTTAAAAGAAAAACAAACTAAATCTATTCGCCACATCTTCTATGCATTTTTCATATTGTGGTGATGCAGAGCTGCCCAAAACCTTAAAAACTTTTGGTTCTCCAATATGTTTCACTTCAGTTCAAAATAAATGGATGGGAGTCATGTGGAAATTTTATAGTTCTGGTCCTAGTACTGGGACCAGTTGCCTTTTCCAAGTCTCAGAACCTCAATGCTTTCTGATTAACTGACGTGAATTCACACCAGCTTAACCAGAACCAAAGTGGGATGACTTTACAATGCAGAAGTAAAAAAAACAGCTACAGGACTTTGGTCCTCAAAGTTGATGGTTGAGTAATCAGGCTACATTTTAACCTAAGGTTTCCCAAATTAAAATAAAATGTATATATCAGTTAGCCCAGTAAATTTAATAAGATCTTAGGATGTTGGAAAAGCTTATATAAATCAGTTGTTCATTTTGTTTTTGTTACTGAACTGATATAGCATGTGATGCAAAAATTGTGTGAACATGAACAAATATTATTCTATCTTCAGCTTCTTTCTTTTCACTTTATCATATCACAAGTAATACAGCAGTCTGACGTTTAGGTGCATCTGACCTTTGTCATCACCATTCTTTATTCAGAAGAACCCCTTTTTTTGTCTAGTCTAAAATGAAACGTGAAAGGAACAAAAAAACAAAAACAAACCACAATAACCAACAGTGAGGACAATACAGTCTCAAAAGTCTAAATGATCGAGGTCCAGAGCAAGATTCAGACCAAGCAACATTGCTGGACAAGATCTAGTTCATCCTGAAGAAAAATGTGGGTCAGGAAAGCAAATGATCAGTGCTACGCTGCTCTATTAACAGACTCAGTAGTTCATCTACATTATAAGACAAATGAGAACACATTTTTAAAGAAAAGAGGAACTGAGAAGAGTGAAGGAAGCCATCTGAAGTATGGATGTATGTTTGGACAGACAGATGGATGGATGGATTGAGGCATTACGGTCCCTCAAAGAGCTTATAACTGCAATAGAGGCTAAATACTTTGGTTACCAGATGAGTTCAAGGATCACCTCTTAAATGAGATTGATCTTTAAGAGCCAAAATGGCAAATTATACTGAATTTCAACCCAACATTCTGTTCCATTTCTGTATTAGTTATGATTCTGAGCTCCCCTAGTTAAAACAAATTAAAATATCAACATTTATCATTGACATATCATCATGGTAGCAGGCACACTCAGCTCCTGTCATTGAAAGGGGCAAAAAACATTACTGTTTACCTCACTAAGTGGCAGGTTGTGGTCCTCCTCTTTTAGGAAATCAATGTCCCTTGAAGAGATGATGCCCACCAGCTTGCCACCCATTTTGCCGCTGTCTGTGATGGGGATACCACAAAAACCATGTCGCGCTTTGGCCTGAAAAACGTCCCGCACTCGCTCGTTGGGACTCATTACCACAGGATCTGTGATGAAGCCCTGCTCGTATCGCTGCAACGGGGGAGGGAAGGAAATGAGGGCAAGGGGGCATAGGGATGTAGGAAAGTTAAGGACAGCAGATAATGGAGCAATAACGGGATTAAAAAGAATAAATGCCTACATTCTACAGCTAAAGAGCAAGGGAAGCTGATATAAAACACTGTTCTACCAGATCTTACAACTACAATGTTGCAGAGACTCAGACTTAAGGTATACACAACAATATCATGCATAATGGAGATAATCAAAATGAACTAAAAGGAAACTACTGATGGAGAGGAGTCGTGACACTAACATGCAGAAGATGGAAAGCTGAAAGAAATGGAAACAGTTACTGTTAAAATTTAAAAAAAAAAAAAAAAAAAAGCAAATAAGGAACATAAAACATTCAATAATACGTTCAGGAGTATCAGTTACAAATAGTCCATAACACTACCTTGACTTTGCGAACTTCATTAGCCTGGAACTCTGGAGTGCAGTTGTGATGGATAAAGCCAATGCCCCCCGTTAGCTGAAAGAATAACATGTGAGGATTGCCATGTCCACACTAAATGACATTACTAAAGGAAACTCTGCATTTCAGTGTCCTACTCACCGCCATAGCAATGGCCATGTTGGCCTCAGATACTGTGTCCATGGGAGAGGACACAAAAGGGGTCTTCATGGTGATTTTTTTTGTAAGTGCTGATGTCAGGTCCTAGAAACAAAAAACACATATTGGAATACTTAAGTTTAATTAAGAAAATGATCCTCGTTGTCACCTTACATACCCCCACACTAAAGATTGCCCCAAAGTCAGACTTGTGAGTGTGTAAATTGATTTTTCCACTCACCACTTGGTCTGCTGTAAAGTCAATATAACCTGGCAGAATAAGGAAGTCACTGAGGGAGAGAAAGAATAGCTGTTTAGGGTGAAAAAAATGTTTGATGTTGCAACAACCATTTAGACCGTTAGCAATTAAACTGCCGCGACTACCCAAACAAGACAAGAAAGGACTGATTCGCAATCCAAGCCCTGGAAAAAGGCCTAGAGTCAGACCTTTTTGCTTATATTTTCAGTTGAGTCATTCTTTTAACTGGTTTCACTCCTTTTCTTTTTGCTGGTGCAAAAGTGGGTTTGAAGTGAGGACAAGCAGCAGTAATAAGTAAATGTTAAATGGAGGGGAAAAAACGTGCAAACAGGAGGGGGTGTTATTGAAGAGCAGCTGCTATACGTCCGAGTGCTGACAATTACCTCATCATTCACCACAGATGAGATAAATGTGCAAAGGGGACTAACAAGATCACCAGTAATCACCTTCTTTTTAAAGTACAACTTTAAATGCAACATAGCAGGTTCCTTGACTCCCTCCACACATTCAATATTATACTGTTACTTGGCAATAATACAACTCATATTGGTGTATCATGTGGTCCAAGTGGGTGCTTATAGCACTTTTCCCACCATTTTAAATATGTGACAGCTGATATGTCATTTAATTGGAGAACATTCTACTTACAGGTGATGTGTGTAGATAATTTTGAACAAATGGCGATTATTTGAGTATCGTGCATTTCAGTCACACCAAATCTCATCAGACGAGACCTCCTTTGCTCCACATTTTTATCAGGCAAATGTGCCCCGGTGTCAAACTTTTTACCCATTTACATTTCTCTACCTGGTTAGGTACAACTTCATTAGCGTCTAATTTTCAAATAATACCTTAATCTTTGAAATGTGTAGCTCAACAACCGTTCCCCATTTCAGAAGAATTTGAACAAGAGTGCTGCACTCGGGCTGTGTAAGGTCACTCTCTTTTCCCACAAATCAACTGCCTTTGCCTATAAGACACTATGAGTCTCCCCTCCCATGATATTTCACCGTATCACTCCTTAACTAAAATTTAAGATCTTTTCCATAATGTGACTAAATAAATTCAATGGAACTCAAGTTCCATATGGAAATACATGCAAGAAATAGTATTTGATAACATACTGTAAATTCCAAAGGAGCTAAACTATTTCTAATTGTTCTGCTGAAACACTGACATAAAAAGTTATTCTGTTCTACTTGGGCACATGAACTACCTAATGTTATTATATTTTTGCTGTCCTTAGTCAAGACACTTCTGAAAACAATGGTAAACAGTGTCAAGGATAACCAAAAAGAAAGATCACAGAATTTTTATTTTACCATTATAAGATACATGATATATGGAAAGAGATTCTACAGGTCAGATTACTACATTTAAAGGATGAATTAGTTACAACTAATTACTACTATTATTGACTACTCAGGAGATATATCCATCCACCCCACATAACACAGGCCTATGTCAGGATCTAAATTTAGGTGTATTATGCGTGCTGGAAGAATGCATCGCCCCCTTTAGTTCCGAAATGGCTCTAATTCAGACTGGTCCAATGCAGTATTTAAGTTTTTTTTTTCTTTTTCGTATATTTGTTTGGTGGTTTAAAGGGTAATTACTTCTGCAATAAACTTCCAATGTTGCAAAAAAGAAAAAAAGAAAAAAAAAAGCAAACATACAACTCTAACGTCACACAGACTATTATCAAGTTCATAAAAAACAATAGGCCACAAGTGGTACAATGACAGCAGTTTCATGTAGTTTTTCTGTTACAAAGGTAATGACTTGGCATATGTGTGTATGTGTACTCTTTTTTTTTTTTTTTTTTTTTTTTTTTTAATGAATTTGTTTATAGTAAATATGAAATTTGTGTGAGACAGCGTGTTTTTTTGTTTTTGTTTTTACTTGTAGGTGAGCCCGTCTCCACCGTTGAACAGCTGCTGTCCGGTAAGCCCGTCTTCGGGTACGTAACCGGTCTGTCCGCTGATGAGGTAGTCGGCCATGACATCTAATCACAACTCTCAACTCCTGAAAAATTACCTTAACCGGCTGTTAAGGCAACGACGGAAAAACAAACAAAACACACACACACTGGTCACGCAAACCTCCGGTTAAAAAAAAAAAACCCCGAGAACTTTCTTTCCTGGCGCAATGTTTTGACCTCCTTCCCGCCAGTCAGCTAACAGTAATGGTCTTGCTGCTCCTCACACGCTCAGACAGCTGACCCCTTCTGTCTGTCTCATTCACCGTAAAAGCTGAACTCAAGGGGATGGGTGCAGAAATTATGTTTCACTGATCTTTCCGCTATCTTACTCCTGCTCCTCATGTTCCGCCTGCAGCTCCTTCAGACACGTGCGACACTTTGCCTTTGCATCCGGCAACAACGTCACATCCGGTGCCTTTTTTTTTTTTTTTTTTTTTTTTTTTAAATTTCGCAACAAACGTAATTTTCATTTGTATATAAATAGCTATGGTTTTAATATAAAGCTACTGAGAAACTTTTAATCCAACAGAGTTGAATGTGCTCCATATTGTGTCAATATGAGAGACTAAAAGAGGTTGTCTATATATACATATAGGTTAGAGGTATAAATTCTTATTTATATATATATATATATATATATATATATATATATATATATATATATATATATATATATATATATATATATATATCTCACAATCACAGCTACATGAAGCCGATTTACAATGGATGTTCCCGCTTGTCCTTCTTTGGAATATACACTTGAGGGTGCAATTGATCTCACAGTCCTTGTTACATGTGAATATCTAACTGGGTCATGCACAGCCGGTCAAGCAGAGCAGTGGAGCAGTAAATACTTTCTTGGCACTCTGTTACACTGGACCATATAAGGCTATAGCAGAGTCACTGGGCCCTGCAACAAGGTGACAGGCCCCAAAACAGAAACAAGTTTTTTTTGTTGTTTTTTTTATATACTCAATCTTTTCCAGTTGCTGAAAATGAATGTATTGTGCCAGATACAGGGAGAGACAATGGTGTAATATACACTACCAGTGAAAAGTCTGGACACACTTTTCCATTGCATCCAGTGGGAAAGTGTGTCCAAACTTTTCATTGGTACATATGTAATTTTTAGATTTGCATCTGTAGTACAGGTAACAATCCAATATTTCTGAATTTAATATGTAGTTTGAGTACCTTTTGAGACTTTCTACTCTGATATACACAATAAACTATTAATTTATCAATTCTGAAGTCACACGTCGTTATCTAAATAACCAGGTTTTGATAATTAAAGAAAAATTTATAATCAAAACTAAGTTAATAATCAAATCAGTCAAGTGTTTTTGTTATTGGCTATTATTGAACAAAAATCAGGTAAATCCATGTAATTTCCAATGACAGAAGGCAAACAGCTCATTGCAGCTTTGGAAACACAGAACCTGGCTCTTACATATTAACTTCAGGAACTCTGTTTTGTTGGGTCTGTTTGTGTAAGTGTAATAAACACACAAGAGACAGGGTCCGGTTTTAAAAACTCTCTCAGTAACTCTATTTCTGTATTAATGTACAACCGTTGAAAATTACAGCAATTTTTTTGGTGTTTTTTTTTCAATTTTTTTTTTTTTTTTAAACGATCTATCAACAGCCATTTCCCAGAAGAAAAAGTGAACAATATGAGCTGGGGGAAAAGAAAATCCAGAGAGCAAAAGAAAACAAGACAACAGTAGAGAATGAAGAGAGTGCACAAGGGTAGGAGACAAATCTTTTTTTTTTTTTTCTTTTGTGGAGTGTTTGAGCCTGACTGTGTTGGGTGGTTCTGTGATGAGTGTGAATGACTGAGATTGCACTTGCTACACCAAAACAACTTTATCATCTGATCAGTGGAGATCTCTGCGTTAGATTTTAATGTAAAAAGGCTCAGTCTGGTTTGGATCAACACAAGCTTTACACAATCCAGTTACTATGTTGGTATAATAATGCTAAGAGAAAAGAACTGGGTCATTTCAGTAGTTAATTCAGTTGTCCTTCATGATCATCTGCTGGCAGCAGAAGCAGAGGGCCTCCAGGTTCAACAGAATACTAAAAAAAAAAAAAAGAAAAAAAACAGAAAAAGAAAAGTGAAACCATCTAAATACACAACCTCATTCTGTACTCTTGGGTGCATGAACATGAAATCATACAGATTTCCGTTTTGGTTCCATATAACTATTTCAAAGATTAATTAGAATTTACTTTTGTGCCTGAACACATTTCAAAACAGACTTAGTTGTTTTGGTTTTTTTTGTTTGTTTTAACTTTAACAGCCTTCATGCTCTGCTACCAATTCGTTAATAATTTTGTGCAGCTGGTCAGGTTGATAAAAGTTAAAAAACAGAGCCAGAGCACTGGCAGCAACATGCATTTTCTACTGTTCACTCCACACAAGCTTGAACAGGTCAGGGTTTACAACAGCTGATGTAACCATGCAGCTTCAAGAACAACTACAACACCTCCGGCAATTATTTTATTCATTTCTATAAATCCCTTGCGCCACAGCAGATGCTTAATTTCAGATAGGACCAGACCTATTCGGCAACCAGATGCAAGATCACATACTAATTGCAAGTCAATTCGGTTTGCAAAAACCACAAAATACAGATCTACTATCGGCTTCATCTTATTAATAAAAATAGATTCTCCCAATAAAGCTGAAGCTTCTCAGCTGTCTGCAGGGGTTCTAGTCTCAGAATAGTTCCACCATGACAGAAGTAATTCCAAAGATTAAATAATATGTGAATCATAAACTCTTGTGAGCAAAAAAATGTATGTGTTAATGTTGGAGTATGTGAAATTCAGGCAAATCCATGTTATTTCCAAACATTATACCTCAAGCTTTGACCAGATATGAAAAGTTGAAACAAGTGTAACCACGGTGAATGAGACGGAAGCCAAAAGATGTAAATGAGTTGAGAATGAAACATGAAAGCAGCAATACAATCGTGACATTCTGCGACCCTGCAGCTTTATGGGAGTGAGAGGATGGAGAGCCAGAACAAAAGAAACAGCTGAGTGAGTGGAGAGAAGCAAAGGGAGGGGTCAGTATGACTGCACTAAGGATGGTTGAGGAGGGAAACAAATGTCGGAGGCAAGGGGGGAAAAAAAAGATGCTGGTGCTCTGCAGTTGCAAGCCTCAGGTATCGTGGAAATCCTTCAGCAGCGTACGTCGCTTCTGCTCAGCAATGTGCATCTGATTCTCCAGATCCTGCAAGATAAAAGTAAAATAAAGTTATTAGCAAGCACTCATCAATAAATGTGTCATGTGATTGACAGCAAGTTTGCAAGCATTGTACAAGTCAAATTCCCATGGTTTAGTTCTGTCCTGGTGACTTCTCTTCAGCTACCATTATCTAGCATGGTTTTCCCACACCTCCCATCCGTTGGGCTGCTTACCCCTCTGTCACTGGCGCTAGGGTCGCCTTCGCCTCCCACCACTCCTCTCTCATAGCTGTCGGCCCGCTCCACTTTCCACGACAAGTTTTCTATCTCTGCTTCCAGCTGAGCCTGCTGGTATTCAAACTGCAGATGACATAACATGATGAAAAGCAGAAATATCAGTCCAAAAGGAATCAATTCACTCCTTGATTAAAAAAAATATAATTTCAAACACAGTTAAGATTACATGGTGTAACATGTAAAAGGAGAGAGATTAATGAACCCAAGGTCACAATGTGTTTAGTTGATATAACTAAATCATGTGCTATGAAATAATTCTCCCAACAAGTAAGTTTGCTTCTCACCAGTTTTTTGCGTGGGCCTGACTCCATGTAATAGGCGTAAGGGTATGTATACTGCAGTGTGTAGCGACACTGCAAACAAAAAGAAAAACAGACAGCGATGGTTTTGTAAAAACAGATTTAAGTTTGGTGCATTTAACTTTAATCAAAGGTGGTCAAATTGACAAAAGACAGTTAAGTTATTCATTTATTAGTCAGGCTTTTTATGTAGACAGGTAGAATTAATTATTATATACAGGGACACTAAAGAACACATCTTCCCTTTTAAGAGATTTCATGAACGGAAGACAGTGTTCAGTGCCGGAGCTTGATCAGTTTAGGTTTTAATTAGGTGTTGACTGATTAACCTTTTGAAAGAATGTTTAATATGCATCAAAATCTACATCACAACTTGTATTGTAATCCAAACAAAGTTGGAATTTACACGTTATATCTGTGTGTTTTACACACACACACACACACACACACACACACACACACACACACACACACACACACACACACACACACACACACACACACACACACACACACACACACACACACACACATATATATTCCCCACCTCATTCGTACATTAACAAAACTTCATAGAGTACCTTAGCTAGCAGCTTTGCAGCATTATGTAGATACTGCCAGTCAATCCATGTTCCCAGATTGTTCATTACTCTCTCCTGGATCTTCTCCTGGATCCTCTGGTACGTCTGAGCCTCCAGCTGCAGAGACTTGTTGTGATTCTCCCACTTGTTGAAAAAAGAACAAAAAAAAACTTATACCAGACTTTTCCCTTTCCGAATAATAGTACAACTTAATGAAGAGAGTAAACATTACTTTTTGTCTGAAAACTTTTTCTGATGCACATTAACATTTATTATTTTACACATTAAATACATTCAGACAATACGTTGAAATATTTCAACATCTGTGCTGATATGAAAATGGTTCCAATCCATCCACCATTGCTGTTTAAAAAGAAAAGCATTACAGCCAGGTAGTTATAATGTATCTGGAAACCCAAATGATTCTTGTTTCTGGACAATATCATCATTTAAATAGTCTCCATGAGGCAATTTTAATCAAAGCACAGCTGTATACCAAAAACAAAGAAGACTAAAGCACAGAGAGAGCAGGATTAGAGGAAAGTACTCTTTCAGGTGCCCATAATAAATAATGGTAATAAAAAATATCACATAAATATTATAAATCTTTTAAATAATTAAAATATTTTATGTGCTTGTAACTTATTTTAGTAAAACATGATTATCAGAAAATATTCTGGTCTTTAGGCGTTTCTGCTTGAGGTTTTTTCATCAGAGTTGACAGATTTGTTTTACCCCCCAAAGAAAAAAAACTCACCCTCTCAAAGTAGAAGAGGTATTTCTTAAGAGCCTCTCTGGCTTGAGCCTGCTGGCTCTGGTTGACTATATCAGGGTTTTCTTTGTAGCGGCTGCACTCATAGTATTCACTACCATGAGTCTTCCAGTCTCCAAGACACATCCAGCAGAAGTCTTTTTGGAAAAACAAAAACACATCTTTACAGAGTCTGCACACAGATTTCACGTCAGGTACAGTGAGCAGCATGTTTATTCAGTTTCTATGATTAAAAACAACAAGCGACAGTTTAGTTTTCCAGTCCACAGCATTTTAAGTTGGCTGATGTGGTGATGTTATTGGTAAAATTATTCCTGTCTCTCTGCATGATTAACCAAAGTTTGATTTTACCACTTTTTAATCTCATAAAAGTAGCAGTTCAAGATGAAGCTGGTGACATGAAACACATTGGTGAATATAAATCCAACTCAAAATGCAGCTGCACAAGTTAGACTGCAGCTAATATTATAAATACTCATAAACACCCAAAATACACAAAAAGAGGAGAAAAAAAAGACTAACACTGAAGTTTATTCCTGCTTTTCATGCTTCAAATAATATCTAGTTTGTTTTTTTAGAAGAAGAGTGAAACAGATTTTGAAACATAAAATGGTTAAAAACATCTTACCATGTTTACACTTGGAACATTGCTGAAACATAAAAACATACAAGCGGGAGTCAATGAGTGAACTATAAACCACCATGCAAGTCACACTTAATAGGATTCTCTACTCAGAAGGCAAATGCACACATAATTATTCAGTTATTGCCTGAACTAGAAAACACACACACACAGCTTACAAAAAAGATAGGTTGAGCTCCTAACTTTTTTTTTCTTTTTAGTATTTTCTGTGCTCAAGGAAAGTGTGATGTTTCAGTCATTACTCACCATGTGATTGCACCCTCCATTTTTCTCAATGCAGATATTGCACTTTGGACACTAGCAGAGAAGAAGATAAAGAGAGACAGAGAGAGAGAGAAAACAAAAGCTCTAAAATGTCCCATTAAATCTGTGCAGCACAGTTTTATATCAAACTAGAGAAATGTATCATTGTTATATTACAAAAAAATAGATTTTTTTGTTTTAACAAGATGATTTTATGTGTGTAAAAATAAAGGATGTGAAAGTAACAGTAGTTACGGTGTGTCGGTGTATTTGTGTGTGTGTGTTCATGTGCAGTCTTCATACATCTTTAGTGTGTGCGCTGATATAGTTAGCAGTCTCCGAGTCATCTGCACATTTGGTCAGCCATTTCCGAATTGTTGCACAGTCTGTCGGCGCGTGGTACATCTGACGACATTTGAAACTGGAGGAGAGATAAGAACGTATACACTGTAAGCCTCAACATAAAACTGATATGCATTGAGGAATCAAACTTGAATAAATGCTATATTATGCATAAAAACAACATTTTATTGTTTGTGGAAACAGGCGGAAGTTGCATTAATTTCATGATGACACCTGATCCCCACTTACGCATCTTACCAGAATACTTCGCCACAGCGGCACTGCACCCTTCGCGCCCGAGGCTCCTGCACCTTGATGACAATGGGACAGTCTGGACCAGGACACAACTGCAACTGGAAGTGACTCTGCAAAAATGCATAGAGAAACACAAATGAATGAATCTATGTTCGATATGAACCAGTCTAATAAAGTATTATGCAGACCAAACTTTAAATTCAGAGAAATGGTAACTGCATTCTGTTAATTATTGGGGTTTATAGTAATTATTTCTGGAAAAAGGTGTTCAGTTTTTATATATTTTTGTTTTTATTCCGTTTGATTGTTGTGAACACAATAATTATTTCAGTTCACCTTAATTATATGCAAAAACTGAAAACATGGGAGATGAAAGCTGAATATGTAGGCATGAAATCTGAGTTTATTTAAGACAACAAATTATTATTTCTATATTATAATTAGCATGTTTGGATGTTTAGGTGGACAAGTGGCAAAGACAATAAAGACTCACACCATATGGAAAGAATTTGGCTTTTTCTGTCACACTGCCTCTCCATATGCCTTCCTACTACAAACTTTGACACATCATTTGAGTACATAGATAGGTACACAAAGAGCCAGTCACCCACCTCAACGTAGTCTCTGAAGAGGTAGCGTCTGTATTTGTCCTGCAGCTCCTCTCCTGGCAGCAGTGGCAGGACAAAGTCTTCTGGCATCTGCAAGGAACAGTCCTGAGCCATACACGAAATGCCTGAACACACAAACACAAATTTTAATAAGAAGTCTCAACTCGCCCAGCGTTGGATTGGCGAGCTGTCCAGGGTGTACCCTGCCTTTCACCCAAAGACTGCTGGGATTGGCTCCAGCTTCCCCGCGACCCTTCATTGGACTAAGCGGTTAGGATAATGAATGAATTAATTAATTAATGAAGTCTCAACTCATAGTGGAAACATGTAGCAGTGTTTCCCAGGGGATTAACTGGAGGTGGTACCACACATGGGTGGGGGGGCTATGATTTTTACATGAAGAACCAGAGCATTGCCTTCACCACAATGCTAGAATCAGGTAAGAGAAGGTGGCATTGTTGGTTTGAGTAGAGTGGTCTGGACTGGCTGATCTCCTTTCAATAAACCATTTCACCTCTTTAATTTGCTAAATCAGAGTCAAAGGTGTGTCAGTGGCAGATCAAGATTGATTATCCATTCCACATTTCTGCTTTCACACATGAAACGGTGACACAACCAAATCTTTTCAGTCCTGGTTTGACAGTTATAGGCTCTCTACCACAGAAAGAAGCAAGTTATTATATCAGACATCGCTCATTTGTAAGTCGCTTTGGATAAAAGCGTCTGCTAAATGACTGTAGAATAGAATAAAGCTTTAATTTTTCCGACATATTAAAAAAGTGAAAAGAGGCCTGACTATTTTTTAAATATAACAAAAAAGTTGGCCAAAAATACCTCTGTGAGATATTAATCCCTCCACATGCATTCAACTGTCTAGACGAGTGTGCTTATTAAGGGGAAATTCAAGAAGTTGAAAAAGCTCCAACATAACAGACTGAAACTAATACTGGAAGTAATATGTTAGAAAAAAAACATTTTGCATAAAGTAAAGCAATCAAATTTATTTGTGACTCCAACAGGTTTTAATCACAGTTTTTTTTTTTTTTTTGTTAAGCTGACCCAGAAACCGTATTTAGGTCATCAGTTATCATAAACAAGTCCTTGGTACAGCTGATAGAAGCACTTATCAGACTTGGGCTCTGCTTCTGTGGACTAACTTTGTCAGAGGCCCTCCAAGAAGTAACAAAAAAGAAGTAAAACTGCATAGAAATACACTCACTTTACATGCTAAAAAAAGCACCTGCACACAACTTGATGTGACACTGAACAGACTTTACCAAACGCACAGTAGATTGTGACAACTTTAAACCGATCCATGAACACACCCACACACCCATCTGCTATCCTGCTGACACAAGGACACGCTTCCACTACAGCACACTGATTATCATGAGGCTGCAGCAACTGTATGCCTGCTAAACTTAACAGATGGAAGGCATCAAAACATCCTTCATGCAGCGGCAACGGCTTCATACATTATTTCTTTCTCATAGTTTCAAATCAAATCCACAAGGGTCACATGAACAAACATGAACCTGAGCTCCAAAATCCATTTGCTTAGTAAGAAAGCAAAGGCTAAAATAATAGTTTTAAAATGAAAACCAGACAAACAAATATATACACACCAGTGCAAACATAAGTAGGCCTTTAGGTGGACTGATCACACAAAGTGTGACTCACCCCATTTAATACCAGCTTTGATGACAATAGAGATTTACACAAATTATACACTGCACAGTACTCACCCACTCCTATGCCATCTTTGACCAGTACTGTGCAGTACTGCTCCCAGCATGCTTTGCAGAAGGAGTGCTGGCAGGACAGTGCCAGCAAGGAGTCTCTCCGTACAACCTGTAGACACACACCACAGTGTAGGGACTGAGGGGCCTGAAAACACAAAAACACACAGTAGTCATGAACATATGAATCATTAATATCGCTGTAAAAACATAAACACAACATTAGTGAGCAAACAGTTCATCTTTACAGTTTGTTCATTTTTGTGTATGAAATTAGAATGGTGTCCCAAAAAATATTAAAATAAATGAATTGTCAAATATGCACATTCAGTAAAAATAAAATATTAGCTGTTTCAGCATTATTGGATCAGTGGTTTTAATTCAATTTGGCATAACTTCATAGTACCAGAAAAGTAGAGGTGGGAAATTCAAAAATCTGGATTTTTTTGCTTCACAATTTTAAAATTGATTTTTTTTTTTTAAACAAACAAAAAAAAAAAAAAAAAAAAAATCGAGTTTGTAACAAAAGAAAAAAAAAAAAAAAAAAAAAAAATATATATATATATATATATATATATATATATATATATATATTTTTTTTTTTTTTTTTTTTAATTTGTTACAAACTCGATTTTTTTTGGTTTGAAAAAAATAAAAATATAATTATATATATATATATATATATATATATATATATATATAAAAGATAAATATATATATTTTATATATATATATAAAAGTGAAAAGATAAATAAGAAAAATAAAAATTACCAAAATTTTATTTTGGATTATTTTTTATTTATTTGAAAAAAAATCTATTTTTAGACCAAAAAAAAAAAAAAAAAAAAAAAAAAAAAAAAAATTATATATATATATATATATATATATTTATTTTTTTTTTCCCTCTAAAAATAGATTTTTTTTTTTCAAATAAATGAAAAATAATCCAAAATAAAATTTTGGTAATTTTTATTTTTCTTATTTATCTTTTTACTTTACTTCTTGGGCATTATAGCAGCAGAATGATGGTCTGGCTACGGTGTTGTTATTTCCTAACTGAAATTAAGAAAATGACTAGCAAAGAAAAAGGTTTTATACATTTTTTTTAATCTACAAAAATCAGCAATATTGAAGAATTGTGAGAATCGCAATTTAAATAAAATCGGCACCCAAAACAATTGGAATCAAATAGGGACAAAAGCATATTGTGACAGCCCTACAGTAAAGGTGCGATGGTGAACAAATAGATTAAAGTAGAAAACAATTCCACTCACAGTGAAGGATCTGCAACTGCTGCTGGGCTGGACCAGAGCGTCCGACAAAAGCAGAGAAGAGTTGGACTTATATCTGCGGGGAAACAAACAGAATTGAGGTTTAAAAAAAAAAAAAAAAAAACAATTCAAGGGGGCAAGCACGTATAAAATCCCTTTTTATTCTTCAAATATCAGTATTGTATAGATTTTAGAAATTCAAAATCATATAAAACACCAAACTAAGGTATGTAACTAAAAATGAAAATTTGTTTGGTTGTTCTGCAGGCCAAACCATAAGAGCAAAAGTGTAATAGAGTATGATTAAAGAAAACTGATAACAGATTTAACGGAAATTATACACAATAGGACATAGACAATAGTGAGAAAGATATGGAGACGTTAAATCATTAAAAATTAGAAGTAATAGAACACTAGATATGTGAAAATGACAGACAGGGATTGTGACTTACTAAAAGAGACATACCTGTCCAGTATCTGTGAAACCTGCCAGTGAAAATGCACCAGGATCAGTTTTGCTATTGATGGTAAAACCTGCAAAAGAAGAAAAGAAGAGAGTGACTGAAATGTGATTTAAAAAAAAAAAAACATTTAAAGTAGGGTGATATGGCCTCTTACTAAAACAGTAAATTTTGGCTTCATCCAGATGCACAATATATTTTTTTATGTTTTTAATTCTCTTTTAAAACAGTGTAAATGTTCAATTCAACATTATGCATAAAAAGACACCAGTAAGATTTAAGTATTAAACTGACAAATTTTGCATCATTGGGATTCCTCTTTTTCAAAAGACTTTTTATTTTTTAACCAAGGAACTGTACATATTTCATTGCAAGGAATGGACAAAACGATATCCAACATTTAAATAAATTGAGGGAAAATTTAAGACGGATAAAATGTATATAGGAAGACAGTGCATTTACTTTCCCAACCTTTTGTTTGTTGTCACTGTTTAAGATAAGTGCAAATTACCACCTCCAAAAATTATCAGACTTTACATCCAGTCTAAAGTTTGCAGCTAATTATAGTAAACATGATTTTTCTCATCCAGGTAACATAACTGTGTTGCCTTTTTCAAACACCACCTTTGTGATGTCATGTTTTAGGGAAGAAAAAGAGTTAATGTATTCACAGCTGCACACATTTTCATACAATATTGACAAAACTGGAAGTCGAATGTCTGAAATTATTCAGTTTTAATGCATTTGTTATTGTTTATATAAAAATAAAATACATTTAAAAATTTAAAAAAAAAAAAACATACACACCTTTAGTGCAGCCGCCACAGTGTTTACTTCCTCTGTCAGCACCCGCTGGCTCTCTTTGAATGTCAGGCAGGTGAACTGGTACTCTTCAGGATCGAAGGAATCAGCGCCCTGTTGCTCCACGTCTGTGGCAACTCCTTCATAATAGGTTTCAATGTCCCCCGGATCTTCCTCTTCTCCTCCATCGTCGTCATCTTCTTCTTCAGAGATCACTCCGAAGTCTTCCTCATTGCTGTCTGATGCCTGGCTGTTCATGTCCACAGACATCAAGTCAACTGCCTCAATCACCCAGACAGGTAGACAACCAGCCTACCTGTCGGATTCAAGTGGTCCAATTATAGCTGAAATGACTTGACTGAAGCTCAGTTCTTCCTCTCTCCCCACCTTCTTTCCACCAAGTGTCACTGTTGAGAGACACCCTGCCTTCCTGTCTGACTGAGGCGCGTATGGAGCGCGCTCAGCAGCAGCGGAAGAAGCAGAAGAAGTCACACTCTCCGTCACTCATTTGGAAACAGGGTCTCAGCACAATCTGAGGAGGGAGGGATAAAGGAAGACCAGAAAGAAGAATTCCCAATGAAGAATGAGTAAAAAGATTGGGAGACTTGAACACGACTGCTTAAAGAATGTTTTAAAAAGTTGAAATTTTGTAATTATTTGGAAATAAGCACACTGAACTTTCCACTGTATAATTACCAAATGTCTTGTCAAAAATCTCTATGGGAAATCATTGAATTCTTCACGCACACACCACCTTTAAGTTACATGGATCATTATTACATGATTTTCTTAAGGTAAAGCTCATTTGAGCATGCTTTAGGCAACTGTATAATGTGGAGTGTTAAAAATTAAAATAAATGTCTGATGCAATTAGGAAGCAGAAAGAAAATGATCTAAGGATACCAGCATAATTGGGAATTGGGATGAATTGCTGATTTGAGAGCCTATACCTCTCACTAATGGCCAATTCCAAATTCTGATAGAAATTTAACTATGTAACAGAATAAAAGTGTGTAAAGAATCAATTAACATTGATGTACGGCCGGTAAAAGATCCATGTAGGTAGCCAGAATATGTTAAACTCTTACTTTCTGAACAAATTTATGCATACTGGTGTTGGAAAAAAATTGATTGATTGAGGCCAGAATCTATGTGACAAAGTGGCATAATTTGTGTAATGCTAAACATGTAACATCTACACTACTATTTACTAAAATTCTCCAGAGTTATCCAGACAGTAGTCTCTATAAATTAATGTCAGCCCAGCCAGTTACTGTTAAATCATTTTAAGTCCCAGCCTCATCTCCTTTCTTAATCTGATCTATAATGAATAATCACCCTTTGAAAAGCTAAAATGTACAGTTTGTGGAAAATATTAGTTCCTAAATTAGGGGGGGAAACTTGTTTCTCCTTTGCATGAAGGAACAACTCGCCATGATCTTAAGGCCATGGGCAGTGACTGAATTAGGTCCCAAGGTTTCTACTTCCCACACCTCAAGGTTCCTCTGTTACACCAGCTTACTGCTTTTCTGAGTCATGTTACAGTTTGGAAGATTAGTTGTTCAATATGATTTAGCCTGCTGTAACTTAAATTCACTTGATAAAAAAAAAAAACCACACAACATAAAGTATTTCCATCACCATCTCTATCAATGTCTTGTGGCGTTTGAGCTAATCTTTTCTACTCACCAACACGTTCCTCTCAACGGTGTTGTACTGTATGGTAAACCACTGTAAAGAAACTACACTCCGAAAACCAATTTACTCTTCCCAAGTCGTCCAGCTTAACTCGACATGTGATTTATATTCACTAAGGTCAACAAACATCAAAGACTGGCGCCGAGGTTCAAATATGACTTTGCAAATGTGAACCTGGAGAGACAATGAAGCCAGCCGGGAGAGACTGCCAGGCGGACCCGGTGCCAACCCAGCGACAGACGAACACTCGCATTCCGCCCGATCCAGGTTAAAAATAGGCAGCAAACTGGGTGACACACATCTCGCTAGGCTAATGTAACACAGCCACTCAGCAGTTTAGATAACAGGTTTAAGGGGGGAAAAGTCAAGTAATGTGCTCAGAACGGGATTAAGCAACATGAAAATGCTTGGTTGTCTGTGGACATTGGCGTTTCGCTTCGACTTTGACGCACAAGATAAATAAAATCCTCCAAAACAACCAAAGCACATAGCTGCAAAGCGGCTGACTGAGTTCTCGTTAGCCGGATTAGCTTTGCAGCTAGCATGCTGGTAGTTCAACAGATAAGGACAAGCCAAACCCACGACCACAACGGGCTACACGGCTGTGTGTTTTCAGGGGAAGCGTACAAAACTTGCCCAAATAAATAGATAAAATGAATAATAAAAAAAAAAGTTAACTATGCCTAAAAAGAAAAACCCGTCAGATAACCACCCCTCCTCTCTATTCCATTTAGCTAAGCCTTCGGCTCTTACCTACTCTAGTCCGGGGACTGCCATGTAAACAAGGCCCTCTGCAACCCGAGAGTAAACACAGCCTACTCAACAACCTCTGTGTAAATTTCCAGTATGTGGGGTCCACAGTGTTTACCTTTCAGTGCAGAGTTGACTCGACCCGCTGCAACACTCCGAAGCTGGCTTTGAGAGGGGAAATCCACACAGCGTTTATCAATCCTTTGCTTGGCTGCAAGGCGGAAGATAGACGGTTACAGGGGTACTTACGAATGACGTCACGTCCGCGGTCTCACGCCAGCTTCCTCTGTTTGGAGCATCAACATAATTACATGATGACAATCATTACTACATTATAAGATCGTTTCCCACCTCGACCTTTAAAAAAGGAGTCCATCAAAACATCTGTATTGTAAAAGCTGTGAAAGGACTTGAGCTCAAAAAAGTTTGGTCAGTTATATTTATCTTTTATAGTTAACACTTTACTAGATTAAAAACAAACAAAAAAAAAGTTAATTCAAAGAAAAGTTTTGTGCAAATATATATGAAAAATGTTCTTGGCTTCAGATGAAAGCATTTGACTCCATGTGAATGTGGCTACCAAAACCCAACCACATGGCACATGTGGTCCACATGTCTGCCATCCATGTCCTGGCCACCTTCTTGCAAATGGACCACAAAAAATGTGTTAGTTTTGTATTTTGGGCCTTAAGTGCTCAAAGTAGGGGGGTATTTCTCATTTTGACCTAGTGGGTCTCCAGTTTATATTCTGCTCAAATGTTTCTGTACACACTCTGCTTTTTGTTTTTACTGTTTCATATTCTCCCTGAGCCGTCACCTTATCGTGGTGGAGGGGTTTGTGCGTCCCGAAGATCCTAGCAGCTATGTTGTCGGGGGCTTTATGCCCCTGGTAGTGTCACCCATGGCAAACAGGTGTCTAGGGGAGGGACCAGACCAAGCACGGCTCATAGACCCCTATGATGACGACTAACCTGGGCATGAATGTTCCCTTGCCTGGACGCGGGTTACCGGGACCCCCCTCTGGAGCCAGGCCTGGAGGCGGGGTACGAGAGCGAGCGTCTGGTGGCCGGGCCTTCGCCCATGGGGCCCGGTCGGGCTCAGCCCGAAAGGGTTACATGGGCCCCACCTCCCGTGGGCTCACCATCTGCGGGAGGAGCCGTAGGGGTTGGGTGCAATGTGAGCTGGGCGGCAGCAAGGGGCGGGGACCCTGGCGGTCCGATCCCCGGCTGCAGAAGCTGGCTCTAGGCACGTGGAACGTCACCTCTCTGGTGGGGAAGGAGCCTGAGCTTGTGCGCGAGGTTGAGCGGTTCCGACTAGATATAGTTGGACTCACCTCGACGCATGGCTTGGGCTCTGGAACCAGTACCCTCGAGAGGGGCTGGACCTTCTTCCACTCTGGAGTTGCTCATGGTGAGAGGCGCCGAGCAGGTGTGGGCATTCTCATCAGCCCCCAGCTTGGTGCCTGCACGTTGGGGTTTACCCCGGTGGATGAAAGGGTAGTTTCCCTCCGCCTCCGGGTGGGGGGACGGGTCCTGACTGTTGTCTGTGCTTATGCACCGAACAGCAGTTCAGAGTACCCACCCTTTCTGGAGTCCTTGGAGGGAGTGCTGGAGGGTGCTCCTTCTGGGGACTCCATTGTTCTGCTGGGGGACTTCAATGCTCATGTGGGCAATGACAGTGAGACCTGGAGGGGAGTGATTGGGAGGCATGGTCCCCCCCCTCTGAACCCAAATGGTGTTTTGTTATTGGACTTCTGTGCTCGTCATGGATTGTCTATAACGAACACCATGTTCCAGCATAAGAGTGTCCATATGTACACCTGGCATCAGGATTCCCTGGGCCGCAGTTCAATGATCGACTTTGTAGTCGTATCGTCGGACCTGCGGCCACATGCCTTGGACACTCGGGTGAAGAGGGGGGCGGAGCTGTCAACTGATCACCACCTGGTGGTGAGTTGGCTCAGATGGTGGGGGAGGAAGCCGGTCAGAGCTGGCAGGCCCAAACGTGTTGTGAGGGTCTGCTGGGAACGTCTGGCTGAGTCCCCTGTCAGAGCGAGCTTCAACTCCCACCTTCAGCAGAGCTTCGAACATGTCCCGAGTGAGGCGGGGGACATTGAGTCCGAATGGGCTGTGTTCCGTGCCTCTTTTGCTGAGGCGGCCAGCCGGAGCTGTGGCTGTAAGGTAGTTGGTGCCTGTCGTGGCGGTAATCCCAGGACTCGTTGGTGGACACCAGCAGTGAGGGATGCCGTCAAGCTGAAGAAGGAGTCCTATCGAGCCTTCTTGGCCTGTGGGACTCTGGAGGCAGCTGATGGGTACCGGCGGGCTAAGCGGCATGCGGCTTCGGCTGTTGCCGAGGCAAAAATTCGGGCATGGGAGGAGTTCAGCGAGGCCATGGAGAAAGACTTCCGGACGGCTTCGAGGAGATTCTGGTCCACCATCCGGCGGCTCAGGAGGGGGAAGCAGTGCTCCATCAATACTGTGTACAGTGGAGGTGGGGAGCTGCTGACCTCAACTCGGGACGTTGTGGGTCGGTGGAGGGAATACTTCGAAGACCTCCTCAATCCTACCAACACGTCTTCCCATGAGGGAGCAGAGCTGGTGGACTCAGGGGTGGACTCTCCTATCTCTGGGGCTGAAGTCGCTGAGGTGGTCAAAAAGCTCCTTGGCGGCAAGGCCCCGGGGGTGGATGAGATCCGCCCGGAGTTCCTTAAGGCTCTGGATGCTGTGGGGCTGTCCTGGCTGACACGCCTCTGCAGCATCGCGTGGACATCGGGGGCAGTACCGCTGGATTGGCAGACTGGGGTGGTGGTCCCCCTTTTTAAGAAGGGGGACCGGAGGGTGTGTTCCAATTACAGGGGAATCACACTCCTCAGCCTCCCTGGTAAGGTCTATTCAGGGGTCCTGGAGAGGAGGGTCCGCCGGATAGTCGAATCCCGGATTGAGGAGGAGCACTGTGGTTTTCGTCCTGGTCGCGGAACAGTGGACCAGCTCTATACCCTCTCTGGGGTCCTGGAGGGGGCATGGGAGTTTGCCCAACCAGTCTACATGTGCTTTGTGGACCTGGAGAAGGCATTCGACCGTGTCCTCCGGGGGCTCCTGTGGGGGGTACTCCGGGAGTATGGGGTACCGGACCCCCTTGTACGAGCTGTCCGGTCCCTGTACGACAGGTGTCAGAGCTTGGTCCGCATTGCCGGTAGTAAGTCGGATCCGTTTCCGGTGAGGGTTGGACTCCGCCAAGGCTGCCCTTTATCACCGATTCTGTTCATAACTTATATGGACAGAATTTCTAGGCGCAGCCGAGGTGTTGAGGGGATCCGACTTGGTGGCCTCAGGATTGGGTCCCTGCTTTTTGCGGATGACGTGGTCCTGTTGGCTTCATCTGGTCGTGATCTCCAGCTCTCGCTTGAGCGATTCGCGGCCGAGTGTGAAGCGGCTGGGATGAGAATCAGCACCTCAAAATCTGAGACCATGGTCCTCAGCCGGAATAGGGTGGATTGCCCTCTCCGGGTCGGGGGTCAGGTCCTGCCTCAAGTGGAGGAGTTTAAATATCTCGGGGTCTTGTTCACGAGTGAGGGAAGGATGGAGTGCGAGATCGACAGACGGATCGGTGCGGCGTCTGCAGTAATGCGGACTCTGCGCCGGTCTGTCGTGGTGAAGAAGGAGCTGAGCCAGAAGGTGAAGCTCTCGATTTACCAGTCGATCTACGTTCCTACCCTCACTTATGGTCATGAGCTGTGGGTCGTGACCGAAAGAACGAGATCTCGTATACAGGCGGCTGAAATAAGTTTCCTCCGCAGGGTGGCCGGGCTCTCCCTTAGAGATAGGGTGAGGAGCTCGGTCATCCGGGAGGGGCTCAGAGTAGAGCCGCTGCTCCTTCGCATCGAGAGGAACCAGTTGAGGTGGCTCGGGCATCTGGTCAGGATGCCTCCTGGACGCCTCCCTGGTGAGGTGTTCCAGGCACGTCCCTCTGGGAGGAGACCCCGGGGAAGACCCAGGACACGCTGGAGGGATTACATCTCTCGGCTGGCCTGGGAACGCCTCGGGATCCCCCCCGCAGAGTTGGCAAATGTGGCTGGGGAGAGGGAAGTCTGGGCTTCCCTGCTTAGGCTGCTGCCCCCGCGACCCGACCCCGGATGAGCGGCAGAAGATGGATGGATGGATGGATGTTTCATATTCTTTTCCTGCCAGTATATTACATGCTGCTGTTAGGTGCTGGATTGTTTCAGAGGTTTCTGCATTTGTTTGGAGGGCGTATGAGGCCTGCCCTCCCACCAAGGGCACTTGGCACTGTCATTAGGGTGGGTTTCACAGGGCTGTTGTCCCTCCAACCCCTTCCTTGCTGGGGTTTGTGCTTCATGGAAATTTACGGTTTTGGCTGGGGCCTTCCTTTGCTGTATTCTAGGCAAACGCAAGATCATCCCAGTGGCGTGTTAGTTGGGATTCATGCTCAGGAGTGGCTGCAGTTTCCTGGGTCTTGGCCCCCACCCTGATCTACCTCTATATCATCAATGATCACTACTCAGTCCTGATATTTTAACTTACATTCATTAACACTCACTGTGTTGTCTTGTGAGTTTAATTGCCATTGACTACAGTTATGTTTTTCCTTTGTGGAACTAATGTTTTACATGTTGTGATTAATGTTATTCTTTCAGCTTGTGTGTCTTTTAATAGGTGCTCTGGATGATTGTCAGATCATAGGCCATGCGTCATTTCTGTTTCTGTACAAGTACACCACCTGGTTGTCTGTTTGTTTTTTGTTTTGCTTTCTCTTTTTAACAGCTGATGCTTGTTGCATTTTATCCAGTGTATCTTTTCCTAATTTTTTCTTCTTTTCACTCTTCTTCTTTTTGCCCCACCCCATCAGGTCTAGCATTGATATTTAAATTTTAAAAAATAAATAGATAAATAAAATAAAGAATAGTTTGCTGTTTCTGTACAGCACTTTGGTCAGCTGTATGTTGTTTTTAAAGTGCTTTATAAATAAATATGGTATGGTATGGTAATAATCCAGAAGTAATTCCACAGATAGTTTATTTGGACCTGCTGAGGATGACAATCGTTTGCATTTAACACAGCTAATGTTTAATCATGACAAAAGTTGCAAAACCTTTAAAGCTTTACTTCAGAAATATTCCAAATACTAGTTTTAGGCAATCACTTAAAACATCCTCAAAAGTTTAAATAAACTTTAAAACAACACATATTTAAGACAAAAAAAGGGACACTTGCAGTTTAAAGAAATTTGTCTGGTATGTAATTGCTTTGGTTTAACTTTTCACAGTGTTCAAGTTGTGCAACACTGAGCTCCAGCTCCTGTGTTCTTCCCAGGATAATTTTAATCTTAAACTTATCTTCAAATTCATACAAAGTCACACATCATGCAGGTTGAATTTTTCGACAGACATAAGTAGAATCAGCATGTATACCTCAATAAAGAGCCGTAACACTGGAGCACACAAGCATTCAGCTTTCCCTGATTATGAATTAAAACTATGGAAAGTTTACACAAGACTGTTTTGATTTCTATTTGTTCATGTGTTTTTATTTTTACTTTAACTTTTTAATATTTATATTTGTCAGCATTTCTTAAACAAAAAACTAGGCCGATAGTAAATGCTTCAGCTCTAATGCTGTTTGTGCCTGAAAATTTCATGAACTAATCTATTCTTACTGCTAAATTTCGAGTCCCTGCAATAAATATTTTAAGTCCCCTAAAATATGAAATTCCTGGAGCAGCAGTGCTACAAATGTTTCAGTGGTGGTCGGGGAGGTTGCTGGCATGCATTGGCTGCCATGTCTCTGTCAGTCTACATCAGGGCAGCTGTGACTCTACAAGCAGCTTACCATCACCAAGTATGACTGAGGATTGGATGAATCATGGAACCAATGTAAACACTTTAAGTGTTGTCAACAATAAAGGATGGCACATCAGTGCGAGCTGTGGCAAGAAGGTTTGCTGTGTCTGTCAGCGTAGTGTCCAGTACATCAGGAGACGCGGAGGAGGCCGTGGGAGGGCAACAACCCAGCAGCAGGACCGCTACCTCCTTCTTTGTGCAAGGAAGAACAGGAGGAGCACTGCCAGAGCCCTGCAAAATGAGCTCCAGCAGGTCATAAATGTGCATGTGTCTGCTCAAACAGTCAGAAACAGACTCCATGAAGGTTGTATGAGGGCCCAACGTCCACAGGTGGGGGTTGTGCTTACAGCCCAGCACCATGCAGGACGTTTGGCATTTGCCAGAGAACACCAAGACTGGCAAATTCGCCACTGGCGCCCTGTGCTCTTCACAGAGGAAAGCAGGTTCACACTGAGCACATGTGACAGACGTGACAAAGTCCAGAGACGCCGTGGAGAATGTTCTGCTGCTTGAAACATCCTACAGCATGACCAGTTTGGCAGTGGGTCAGTAATGGTGTGGGGTGGCATTTCTTTGGAGGGCCACACAGCCCTCCATGTGCTCGCCAGAGGTAGCCTGACTGCCATTAGGTACCGAGATGAGATCCTCAGACCCCTTGTGAGACCATATGCTGGTGCAGTTGGCCCTGGGTTCCTCCTAATGCAGGACAATGCTAGACCTCATGTGGCTGGAGTGTGTCGGCAGTTCCAGCAACATGAAGGCATTGATGTTATGGACTGGCCCACCCGTTCCCCAGACCTGAATCCAGTTGAGCAGATCTGGGACATCATGTCTCGTTCCATCCACCAACACCAAGTTGCACCACAGACTGTCCAAATGTTGGTAGATGCTTTAGTCCAGGTCTGGGAGGAGATCCCTCAGGAGAACATCAGCCACCTCATCAGGAGCATGCCCAGGCGTTGTAGGGAGGTCATACAGGCATGGAGAGGCCACAAACACTACTGAGCCTCATTTTGACTTGCTTAATGGACATTACATCAAAGTTGGATCAGTAGTGTGTTTTTCTACTTTAATTTTGAGTATAACTCCAAATCCAGACCTCCATGGGTTGATACATTTGATTTTCATTGATAATTTTTGTGTGATTATGTTATTTCATTCATTCTACAACGTATTACTTTAGTGTTCCCTTTATTTTTTGAGCAGTGTATAATCTATTATCTATGCAAGGCTGGATGAGTGTTGCTTGTATGGAAACTGTTTAACAGGCTTAAAAGTCTTTTATAAAGAAGACATGTGAAGTGTTTTAATTTTTCATTTTACTCATATTAAGCATTTTCTACAAAAAAACTCATACAAAACTGTTTACTACTTTAAATCCAGCCACCATTAACTATGTACAAACACATACAACAGAGCCACTCAATTCAGTCCTACCAGGCCTGCAGTCCTGCTGGTTTTCAGTTCTGCTCCACCTGACTCAAATTACCGAGTGATACGCAGAACCTCATATGTTGTTGAATCCTTTAATTTAGGTCAGGTGTGTTGGAGCAGGGAAACACTTCAAACCTTCAGATTTATAGCCATTGTTGTACAAAATTTAGTAGCTCTGACATTTAGCATACAAACATAGGTTGTGAAATATTGATAAAAGTCAGATAGCGCGATGCAAAACATGACAAGTGATACACCAAAATAATAATAATAAAAAAAATCTTCTGGAAAGTAGCAGCCAAAAGCAAGATCCTAAAGGGGAAATGAACCTCAGGGATGAACTCAACGCTGAAAATCCTGTTCTTAGCCTTTTAACAGCTGTTTTAGTGATTTTCATTTCACAATCCACATCTGCTTTTCTGTCACATAAAAAAACATTAAACAAGCCAAAACCCAAAGGTGCACAGAATTAAAGCTAAGGCATAGAAATGTGATAACCTGGGGTGGAAAAGTTATCATCTAAGAAAAAATAAGAAACAGTTTCAATCCAAGTTGGCAACAGACATCCAGTTTGGCCAGTGATGACAGTTTTACTCTATTTGCTGCATGCTGCTTACCACGAACTGATTAGGTGTACTTGTTCACGTGGACTATGATTAATTTGTGGTCGTGGGACAACAAATTTTGAAAGTTTTTTTTTTTTTAAATTTAATTCAGCGACTACAAGCCAGGATTGTGTTTGGTTGTGTTGTTTATGGTTTTAATGCAGGAGTATCCAAATTGGTCCCAAATAGCCGCAGTCCTGTTAGGTTAACGGTGTGCCGCTGCTTCAAAACACTTGGCTCAAGTGAAATGGATCCACAAGCCATGAAGTTCTACACAACTTATTGATATGAGACAGGTGTGTTGGAGCAGGGATACATTGACAGCCTGGAGGATTGTGGCCTTTAAGGGACATAGTTAGACAGCCCTGTTTTAATGGCACATGAACTATCTTTTTTATTTGCTAAACAAGCAAACAATTCAAGTCTGAAGCCATGTATTTACTAAATGTGGACTTTTTTGTGGACAGCAGAGTAAAAACATTCGTCTCAATCCAGCACCATAATGGGTGAGTATTGTGGAGTGCCCAGTTCGAAGCTGTGATATGCTTAATATAATGTTACTCACACAAAAAACTAGAATGACATATCTTTGTTGTCCCATCCATCTTGAGATTGTTCTCTCTATGGCAACCAGCTGGCTTGCAGGATTCGACATTTTTCTGTGTTTGTTTTCTTACACTGGAATTGTAGCATGTATGACCTCTCTATCAAGTTCTTATACAAAAAGATAACAACACAGTATCTAACATTATGGGAATATTTGATTCAGGTATTATTCATACAGCTGGAGAAAAATATTCTTCTCCAGTTTTCCCGTTTCCTCTCCATCTTCCAGCATTGCTGTGAACCAGTTTTACTGAAGTGACTTAAAATTTGTTGCATCGGCTCCTGGGGGACTCCTCCAGCTTGGAGGACATGTGAAAACCTTCCAAAGTAATAAGTGCTTTACAGGCAGCAATGTCTTTTTTTTTTTTTTTTTACCAAAATCTTTAAACCTAGTTTGATCTCCAAAATCACAGTTTCTCAAACGGAAACAAATGTTGCTCCTGACCCTTCTTCTCTCGTTTTGTTGCTTTTCTCTTCAGTCTGCTGGCACTCTCCTCATCCCCTGCTGCTTGTCTGTTTTGGGGCCATGACATTGCCAGAGTCTCAGATGCTGTTTTATCTTCAGGACTACCTCTTTCAACCACCTCCTCATCAGAGGAAAACCCATCCTTATCATCTCCCTGAGCAAGGCTGCCCAGTCCTTGGCTCTTCTTGTTGTAACGCTGTTTAAGCCTTTCTCTGATCAGGAGTCCCTTCACCAGCAGGGTCCAGTTGGCAGTCGCTCGTTTTTCTTTTTTCTGAAGGACACAAAAGATAAAACACTGATGTGGAAATGTGATGCTGAACCATATAAATAACTTTCTATACTTTAACTTTCAGAGTATTCAGGTTTTTCATCATCAAAACCAATCAGTCATGTATAACTAGCAGGAGTTACAGTTTTTTAACTAATAACTCAACTATTAAGGCATAATAAATAGCACAAAAGCACAGACCTCTTTTTCTTTCTGCTTCTGAATCTCTTGTTCTTCCACCCAAGCAGCCCTAAGAATCTCCTCATCTTCTTCACACACAATGTAACCATCAGTCCTACAACACAAACAAAAATATTTTCTTTAACATTTTCCTGTAAAGTAATGCAGGGAATCCATTAAAGTGTTTACAATGTGTAGACAAACATATCACAGATTATCTTTTCATCTGTAACCTTATGATAAACAAAAAGTTTAGAAGATACTAGTCTTCATAGGATGCTCAAGTATAAACAAATCTTTGCGCTGGATTAAGCATTCTCACAAATGTTGGAAAGCTTAGATGACAGAAACTGTCTGTAAAGAGCAAATGAAATCTGAGGTGTGAGCTTCCTGAGGACCATCTCAGCTTTGAGGCGAGTTGCTGAACAGTGGAACTAAAATCATTGCTTTAAGTGATTTCATGCACATCTCAAGGTTTCTTAGTTTCATCTTACACAGCGTGCGAATATCCTCCATGGTAGTCGAAGCCTGTAACTGCAGGTACAGCATCAAGGTCGAGCTTTTTGGCCACACGATGCAGGTTAGGCAGTCTGACATGAACGCAGCCTACCGGTATCATGCAGGGTTTAAACAGGTAGACGTTGCCATATTCATTACGAGGGACCTTAAAAGAGCAAACAGATTAACAATCAGGGATTATGCTGAGAATCTAAAGTGATCAACGGAATGACAGATTACTTATCAATTTGTTTTCTGATATTTAAGTATAAATCATGTCATCACTGTAATCTAGAATATTTTAACTTTGGTCAATGAGATTAAATAAAATACAACATTTTAACATAAAATGTTTTATCTGAAATTAATCATTTGTCTGATTTGCATCTAATTTAATAATTTATTCAGATATTTTGGTGTCTTAACAAACTTGTAGTAAATGTTCTGTGAAGCATGTCAACATTTTGTATCAGTGTTTCCTACGAGGTACCTTCCCATCCACAGCTATGGGAGGCTGGTACTCTTCAGTTTGCCATTCTCCAAACAGAGGCAGGTCCTTCACGTCCTTCCCTTCAGACATCATCCGGGCCTTTCGTGAACGATTAGAGAAGCCTTTCACCATCTGAGAGAGAAAAATACATGAGATCTTTGATCTATTCATTTAGCTCATATTAGCTCTGGTTCCTCTGGATGGCTGAGCCTGATTTCTGTTACTGTAGTAAAAACAAGTTTATACATAATGGATGAGGCTTTTATTCATTAGTCACAGTAGCTGAAATATCAAAATAAAGACGTACTTGGTTATTATTATTGTTCTACCTGCCACCTTCTTCCTACTTTCAGCTCACTGATACAACAATTATTACAACCCAAAGTTTTCTTTAATAAAAATACTAACATGACCCCAAAGGTTTAGTAGAAAACTTAAAAATATCCACAAAACATTTTATTTCTCAGCTTCTGAACAAGTAGCAAAACTTAAATAAAATCTGAAAATCTGCCGTCCAAAAGAGGTGCTAAATGAGTGAAAACAGCTCCTTATTGGTCTCGTCAGCAACAAGGGAGTGATTGACTAAGTTTCCTCATCAAACTGCTTCGCTTCACTTGCAGCATCAGTCAAAAGTCAAGCAAATAAAGACTGCTCAGGTGAATTATCTATGGGCTTGATCTAATCCAAGCAACTAAACAAAGAAACGGACAAGGAGAAACAAGATTACAAACAGCAGAGAAAAGAGCAAATACAATGAAGGCTGCTCTCACCTTGTACGGCTCCTCTCCAAGTCGAACAGTTCGTGCTTCCTTCAGCCACGTGTCTCTGGAGTGCAGGGTGTGCACACAATCCCTGAAGGTGAGGAAAATGTAAAGTTTATCTCATAAAATACTGATTTATATTTCCATAAAAGGATTAACCATATGAGGACTGAACAGGCTGAGCTGAAATTCTGGCAAAACTGTCGGAGTCAGAAAATAACCACCATGTTCCAGAAATTGAAATGTCTTTTTCTGTTCATTTTTTACATTACGTAGAGCAGCTTCTCCATTTGGCGCTACACCGCTACGTGCTCACAGCGGTGTCATGTGTGTTTGAAAACATGACCTTAGTCAAACATGGTTGTTCATCAACCCAAATTCCCCCAAAGTTGGGATGTTATCAAAAAGTCAATAAAAAAAAAAAGAATGCAGTGATTTGCAAATATTATAAATATAATAAATAAACCACATAATCGATGTTGAAAATGAGACATTTTACCATTTCAAGGAAAATATTAAATAATTTGGAATTTTATGGCAGTATACATCTTTATGAAACAAATGTTGTTAAATTCTTGTCTGGTGCAGGTTTTTAGCCCCTCCGCAGTCCCTGATCTTGGTTGAAATATTTTTTGTGTCATGGCTCAGAGGTTTTCTCCTGGTGACTGTAGCCAGGCCAGTGAACCTATGCTGCTGGTTCACTGGTTCAACCTAGTGCTTTAGCATTGTCTTGCTGAAACATGCAAGGCTTTTCCTGAACGAGATGTTGGATTGGAGGAGATGTTGTTAAAAAAAAAAGCTCCATGTGCTTTTTCCAGCTTTGATGGAGCCTTTAAAGATGTATAAACTCCATGATGCAACTTCATAACATCAGAGATGATTCTGATAATTAGTCCATGAGACACTGTGTCCATGGTTTCCACAATGAATTTCACATTTTGATTCATCTGATTGCTGAACAGTTTTACACTTAGCCTTGGATGATTTTAAATGACCTTTAGTCAAGAGAATACTTCAGCATTTCCAGATGAGTTCCCATATGGTTTCTTCTTTGGATGGTAGATCTTTATCCTTGGATGTTAAACTGTGTTCACAGACAGAGATTTTCTTGAGCCCATGCAGTGATTTCTAGTAGAGAATCATATCAGTGGCTCCCGAGTTCCTCAAGACCCAGTTTTAGCCTTTAGCCTTGTCATTTGACCAGTGATTCCACCTGATTGTCTGAATCTTTTGATGGCATTATAGATGATAGATGGTAAGAACTTGAAAGTCTTCATAGTTTTAAGTTGAGGAACATTCTTCTGAAATTATTCCACCATTTTTTAGAAGCAGTTTGGTGCAGGGTTACTTAGTAATTTTTAGTTATTGATTTTAAAATACAAACAAACAAACAAAAAAAACAAAACCAAAAACAAATTTCTGATTAGACCACTGTACTGTCAAACACAAATTTTTAGCTAATTTCTTTTTTTTTCCATTGCTTTGTACTGAGTCTGAACTAAGTGTTGTTTGTGGGACTTGACTTTAATTGTATATACCAATTATTTGTGTATAATTGTATATACCAATTATTTAAAACAATGTCAAAACCCCTGCTTAAAGCACATGACAGCATCATCAGGTGGACAATGATGCTCAATAACCAGATTGAGTTCTGCAAGCTGTGTGCACTTAGAAAACATTTTTTTTTTAAATTAACACAAATGTTCCTAATTTTATAGCCATATAGCCATACTTAAGTTTTTTTTACATGAAAAAATACAACCAACCAATAATATATATTTACAGATACCTTCTGCACATGAAACTTATTCACATAAAGTACGTGGCTTTATTACACCTTTACAACCATTCTCTGAAATTCAAAGAAAATTCTGTAGGCCATCCAGTCATTTAAATTTCCACATCCAAATCCAACTCCAAAACTAGGTCAAAACAACCGACTTCACTCAACATCAAAGGTTTGCAACTTTCTCAGTCACAACGCAGCATAAATCAGCATTCACAATGAGAACAAACTGGGTTAACACAGAATACAATGTAAACTCATCTCTGTAAAACCATGATGGCAGCTGCAGCTCTGACCTGGAGTACACTGGCTCTCCTCTGCAGTATCCCAGCACGGTGGCTGTAGAAGGATAGAGGGCTTCGTACTTCAGCAGGTGCCTCTTTAAGGCATACAGAGGGTGGTTCTTATATTCTGCTATAGAAGTTGGCATGGGTTTGCTCAGAAGCTTATTCTGGATCTGCAGGAGAAATAAAACCAGGAAAATACAGCCAGTTAAAATTTTACCTTTCAGTTGGCAAGAAAATAAACTGTTTTTATATTTTAGAAGTCTTTTCTATGCTAATTTTCTTATGCAAATAACTTGTGTGAGAACATTGTTTTTTTCAGACCATTTATATCATGTTAACTTTAGGTGAAAAGAAAAACTTGCCCTTAAAAGCATAGTATGAAATATCACCACTTAAGTTCAACTGAGCAAAGCTAGACAAACTTATCAAGTTTAGCTCTTATTATTCTGACAAATAGTCAAAGTGCAACACAAATCAACAACCTTCTATTGAAGGGACACAACAAGAGCCCATAACTGCCTATAAATGTACTTTCTTCTATATTTTATTCAGGTAAAAGTACATTTTTAAGAGAATGGTTTGAAGAACAAAGAAAGAACAAATAAAACTGTCATTATGTTGTAATATTTCATTTCAGCGTTTATCAATTTCGGTCCTCACTGCCCTGCATGTGTTAGAGGTGTCTATACTTTAACACACCTGACTCAAATGAATGGCTTATTAGCAGACCTGCAAAGAACCTGACAAGTAGCTCAGTTAACCTGCATCAGGTGTAGCAGAGTTGGTAAGAACTGAAACATGCAGGACAGAGGTCCAAGGACCAGGACTGCGAAACAGTTTTAAAAGAAAATGTGTCCAGAGTTTTAAAAGGGTTTTAATTCACATGTATGACTTGTGTTTGGCAGTGAACGCACCTCCTTCTCCTCCTTTTTGTCCCTTTCATCGTCTGGTCCTAAGAAGGGCTCAAGTGTTTCTTCCCACCACTCGTCATCCACCCGTCGCTTCCGTGACGTCGTCATCCAGGTGGGGTCGTACTTCTTTCCCAAGTCTTTCAGAAACCCGTTTCCATCCACTGCTACCACGTATGTCACTGGTGCTGTTGCATTCTGGGAGCAGAGATGAGGCATCCCAATGCCATGTTCCACATCAACGCAAACCCAGGAAGATGTTTTCTCTAGATACACCTCCAACCATTCGTCCGCTCCAGGCCCTTCCTTCTTCTTCCCACTTCTTCTCTTTGTTATGCTATTTTCCACCTCTTCATCTTCATCATCTTCCTTCCACCCCTCTGACTCACTGTCCTCCTCTTCTTTTAATTCATCCTTTTTCTTTTCAACACTCCTTTTTTTTGCTGCCGGAGTATTTCTCTTGTGTTTCCCCTTGGCCTTCCCCTTCTTCCGCTTTGCTAATTTTCCTCCTCTTTCTGAATCCTCACTGTCATCCTCACTGGTTGCCTGGAATTCCTCTGCATCACTGAACTCCTCTTCACCCCCTTCACTGTCACTCTCCTCCTTGTAGCTAACTTTTGAAGCGACACTGCGACGTTTTGAGTTTTTGGGTCTCTGCCCCGTTGAAAGTACAGGTTTCTCCTCTTCCTCCTTAATCTCTTTCCGTTTAGCTTTCTTTCCTCTGCTGCTCCCCTTAACGTTTCCTCCTTCGGCTGGTCTCTTGGAGCCTGAAGAGACTCTCTGCTCCGGTGAGCTGGTCTTAGATGTTTCTTTGCTGGTTTGATCCTTTTCTGAGATGCCAGAAGGATTTTTAGCACCTTTGCACTGAAAAAAATGACAAATATTTACAATATTTATACCTGATAGAGAAATTAGAATAACTAGTGCCTTTATAATCATATTGTAATGAAAAAGAATGTTTGGTGTTTTTGTCCTGTTTCAGGGTTTATAGACAATTTAAACACTTTTGCTTTCCCTGAGCAGCTTCTCTACGAGAAATATCTGAGCAATGTTAAACCAAGGCGTGACAGAGTACCAGAATAAGTCAGCTTTACAGGATCATACTAAGATTTCTTTTCTCATTGTACTCTTCAGGTAAACACTGTTTTGACTAAATGCATTCCCAAACAACTATGCTGGACAAACTGCAGTCCTGCAAGTGTTGGGAGTTTCCCTGCTGCAACACACCTGACTCAAATTAATGGATACATATAAGTAAGTTTGTTGTGTGTGTCATTCTCCCAGATATCGTTCAAACAGTACTTTAAACATGTCATAACAGACTTTCAACACGTCAGTTTCATAGAATATGACACCAAAAATTATAGTCCGATCTTCGAGAATTAATTTACATGTTTATATACTTTTAAAGAAAATGAGTCAACTTGCAAGTATTCCATGTATACGCTAATTATCTATCATGACCTGGCTTACGTCAACAACCAATGCTTTCAAAGGGACAAATAAAATGTTGTGCTTGTACCTTGGCAGATGATGGTTTGAATGGAATTGGCTGCAAAGACAGAACTAGTCGACAGAAGAGCTGGAGAGACCTCAGGACTAACAGGAAAAGCTGTTGGAAACACAAAGGAAAGAGGGACACGATTATTTCTCTGATTTATTCTCCCATATATGTATGACCACATCTTTTCTTGTATGAAGTAAAATGGTTGAGTCTTGTCATGGAAAAAAGTACCAACATGAGTCATCTCCTGGTGGTCCCGGGCTGAGAGGCTTGCTAGGCGCCTCTCTAGGAGCACCCGCATTTCTGGACGCTCCTCACAGGGAAGACTGGAGTTTAGGGTGAATGTTGCTCTAAACCTAAATGGGAAGAGAAGAAGGAAAAAGGTCATAGAATCTTACAAATAAACTAAATGTCCCTTTACTAGTGAGATAACTTTTAGACATCAGGCACTGGCATGCAGCTTGCTGTGTAGAAGCACAGACCATCTGAGTAATCCAGAGAGGTAGTTTTGGTCAATGCGTTCTTTGGCCACCATGGAGAAGTGTGCAGGCAGCAGGGACAGAGTGATGGCCAGCAGGTTGGGTTCATTGCACAAACTGTTGCGGAACATCCCATTGGCTATAAGGCACATGAGGTGGACCTGAGGAACCAATAATAGGTTGATGAGGAACCAAAATCCTGCTGCACCTACAAGTCAAACGAAAAACTGTGCAACACCCTAAAGGAAATGGTAGGGTACTGAGTACTCACCTTGTGTGTGTCTACTAGCTGGTCCTTCTTATACCTCTTCACCATTCGCCTCAAGTAAGTCTCAAGCTCTGCCTGCCTCTTCTTTCTGGCCAATCAGAAACAAACACTGTGGTAAAGGGAAGACACAACTATCTGCAGTCTGATTATGTACAAATGGAGATAATGCAGTTATAAAAGCATGATAAACATATGCATAACATGCATTTATGGTCTTCTAAGGAAATGTACACACTGTATGATTGTATGAGACATCAGTACTGTGGACTTTTTACAGAAAAGTAAGAGATGTCTCCAAGTAAATGAAAATACATTCAAAAGTAATAATGTGGCTGATTTCTCTAGAAAACCTCTGAAGCTAAAGCAAGTTTAATCTTTATGTCATCGTAAGGTAGGTTCAGAAAAATGTGCAGAAGTGGGTTGTTTAAAACCTGTGTATTCATTCATTCATTCATTCATTTTCCAAACCGCTTATTCCAATTCAGGGTCGCGGGGAAGCTGGAGCCTATCCCAGCTGGCTTTGGGCGACAGGCAGGGTACACCCTGGACAGCCCGCCAGTCCATCGCAGGGCCACACACAGAGAGACGAACAACCACACTCACTCCCAGGGACAATTTAGAGTGACCAATTAACCTATCATGCATGTCTTTGGATGGTGGGAGGAAGCCGGAGTACCCGGAGAGAACCCACGCATACACAGGGAGAACATGCAAACTCCACACAGAAAGGCCACTGACCAAACCAGCCAAGGATCGAACCAGCGACCTTCTTGCTGTGAGGCCACAGTGCTAACCACTGCGCCACCGTGCAGCCACCTGTGTATTCTTTTTTTTAAAATATTCCTTAGATTATTTTTGTTGTGGAGTTATTTTCCCACATTTTTTAAAAAAATAAAAAAAGTACTTAAGATATAAACAACCCCTTTAAATTTAGATTCCGCAACAAAACACTGAAGGAGATATTCACTCACCGCTTTCTGACTTCTGCTGTCTCAATCTCAATCTCTACAGGTTGAGATGGTAGGACAGGCTCAGGTGGTTCTACTGGACCCAGCGGCTCTGCTAGCTCTGATCAACACACAAATACACACACATACACACACATACACACAAGTTTGACTTTATTTCCCACTTTTCTTCCACTATACCAAAGCCCTGCCTGAAAATGATGTTCTTGATCGGTTACGGAACATTATCATTACAGACATAATCTCACACATACAAGCTTGGAGACATCTATTTTATTCGTGCATCACTTACCTTCCACTTCCTCCCAGTCATCCTCATCCTCACTGTCGTTGTCATCCATCTCCTCATGTTCTTCTTTCTGTGGTTTTTTGGTGTTTGCTTCTACTGGAAGTGGTGTTCGGGTCACCATGTCAAAATCATCTTCGCTGTCCATCTCCTCTTTAAATGGCAACTGAAAGTACTTACTAGTTTTGACATCAGAATTCATACTGGACTTGGAAGAAGTGGAATTCGCTGCAGGTCGTTTTGAGGACACACGTGGCTTGGGATTGACCTTCCTCTTGAGCTTTTTCTCTCTTTCAGTGAGGTCATCAGCTGGACAATGAAAAGATGATTTTTTTCCCCCAAAATATTATATAAATTGTGATGCTTAGCAGAATACAGTTTGTTTTAAGTCTTCCTGTTTTTAAACACTTTAAATACACAGCTTTGGGTAAACAGTTCAAACTGTAGTCAGCTGAAGCTGCTAAATATTCAAACAATTATTCAAAATCCCATTAATGAAAAACAGAATCATAATGACCTTGACATAGATAACTACTCTACATAATCTTAACTTTTGTCAGTGTTGAGCAGAACTATATGTCATGAAATACTTGCTTAAAAGCTACTGGTGTGATCTACAGTAAAATGTGAACATGAATTTTACAGACAAATAATAAGAAAAGATAAAACCAGCTAAGAAAGAGAAGCAGAAATAGGCCTCTAGAATGACGTTATCTCACACAATGATGCCGAGCTCAGTCCATGTTACAAGTGGAATTATGGTAACATCTGCGATTCACAAAGCCACATTTATGTTTTGATTAAGTGGGGCATATATGTGCATCTGGGCCAGCAGATTCACTCCAGCAACCATGCACATCATTCATCTGTGCACCTGCACTCTGACTGCTTACATGGGATCTTTTTCATGGCAACACTCATACACAAACTAAATGTCAAAACAGACCAAACAATACAGACAAATGATGTATTTATAACCTGCAAGAGTCATGAAAACAGAATGCCATCAAATATAAATCCTGTGATAAAAGAAATTAATTTCCTGCAAGTTTGTCTCTCTGTGTTGGCCCTGTGATGGACTGGCGACCTGTGCAGGGTATACCTTGCCTCTTGCCCAGTGATTAGTGGGATAGGCTCCAGCTTCTTGTGACTAGGATGATGGAATTTCCCACAATTACACTGGATTCCAGTTTTAAATTTATGTCATATTCCTGTTTCACAAACTATTATTTAGAGCAGCAAGTGGAGTGTCAGACACATGTCCCTCAATCTGATTTTAACAATTTATTGGGCACTCATAGAAATACTTGGAAATGTTTAACTATAGAAAAAAAAAAAGAGCGTTGTTGTAATACTGGAGTAAAATATAATACTCTAAAATGTGGATACTTTTTTTTTTTTTCAAATAATAAAAATTATACAAGAGGAAAGTACTGTCAGTATCAACAGTTTTTTTCTTCTAATGTTTAATGCTGAAGATCAGTCTCAGTAAAGTAACTGGGATGTAGCCTGATCTTTTATTATTGGTGTGGGGGACTCAGTGTGGTTCTATAATTTCATGGACCAGCACACAGAAGCATTTTTTTATGTCCACTGAAGGGTACAAATATGGTCATTTGCGCAATAAAAGTTTAAGACAACAATCTGGATGATTAAGGAAAAGTTAGACAGATCCGTATCAGATGAGTGGTTTCCTACCCGCATCTTTCTGCTTTGCGCTTCTTCTCCTGCTTTTTGTTTTCATCACCTGCCGCGGTTTCTTTGTATCGGCCTCCGACTCCAAACACTGTCTCCGCTTCGCCATGCTGTCTCTATACTTTCTGTAGTTGTATTTGACGAAGGCGGGCTTACAGCCGTCGTTAAACTCTCCACATGGTGTTGTATAACTCCAGAGAAGTGGCCATTACCCAACATATCATTGAGGAGTTTTCATAACACAAGAAACTGCGCTCCGGTTGTTTTGGGGGGACGGACACCTTGCGTCATATCCGCACACTCTTCTTCTACGTTATTTTGCTGCTCCTCTCTTGTTCCGTTCTCATTCTTCTTCGCTGTTGACTTTCAGGACAAACTACTTCTCACCACTTCACGCACTTTCTTTTACTAACATTAAACCAGAATACGTTTTAGGAAATATGTGAAGTTCGGCTTTTTAAATAGTATTGTGCAAAAATCCTGTTTTCCTAATTTATTTTAATGTACATGTGAGCCTTAGAAAAACTCTAAAGCAGATTAACCATGTTGGAAACGGATGCCATGATAAAACTAGAAACACTCCAACAGATATCTGATGCAAGACCTAATTAATCTGTAGTTTTCCATCCACTGTTAGATGAAGAACTGAAAGAATATAGTCTTCATGAGAGGACCAAGGGGAAAGAAAGTGCCACTCCTAAAACCCTGCTGGCCCCGCAGGTGCAGCCCATAGACCATATATACAGTCTATGGTGCAGCCCCAAGAATGCACTGTCAAGTTCTAATAATATTTCTGTTCAAACTGACCTTTACATGAGTAAAAGTCAGATGCTTGTGTGTGTGTATGTGTGTGTGTGCGTGTGTGTGTGTGGACACATCACAGTTTCCAATATCGAGAGACCTGGGGTGGTTAAGAGTAATTTGGTTAAGAGCAGTATCACTTTGTGAACGCTGGTCGGCGGTGTTGGCCCGCTGAAATCACATCTGCAGGAATCGCCGTCGAAACGTCAAAAAGATGCCATTGAACCAACATTTACAGTCCTGGTATTTCATGGTAATCAAGTTTACCTCTTTTTCTTTTGCTTCTTCTCCTTATTTATCTTCCCTTCTTTTTGTGACATTAAGAGAGCAGTATTATATGTTGTAGAAATTATATATTATGGGTTTTATAAAACAGACACAATACCAAAAAACTTACATATTTCAGGCATTTATCTTGAGCAATAAAGAGTTAGGCAGCTGAAAATTAGTGTTGTTCAAAAACTAAATACTGAAAGTTATGTCACATTCAATAACATCTTTACAAATGCTGTTAACATAGAATTTAAGAGCTACTTTTCAGGCCACAAATTTAACATAATGCCATGAAATAAATTAATTCATTTGAAGTCTCTTCTTCACAGTGAGAGGGATAGTAAAGACACTTTTAACGTCATTCTGCTCTGTACCTCTTCCATAGCTCATATAAATGATAATCATGGGTTAAATGTGATGGACTGATCAAGTTCATTTTGTTGAGCTTTTCATCTGTGCTATACTGTACTGTAATGTTAGCCTTATTTGCATCATAAAATCTGGCAATTATGTCTTGCAGAGACACATTTAGTCAAGATAAAGGTCTGTCCACTTGGCAAAATGTGATGAGGTAAAAGTGGAATATGATTTTTGAACTCAGGTACAGATTTTACTTCAGTATGATGCTGAGTGGATCCAACAATGTCAACATGAGACCATTAACAACCCTGGCCAACTGTCTGTCAAAATCACCTGGTTAGTGAGAACAAATGCTTGCAGACAGGTCTGAAAATAAGTAAAGCTGATGTCAGGTCATTTGAAGCAGAAGCAAATGTGACAGATTTAATGTAAGTCTCTGTCTGTTACTATCTGTCTTTCTGCCTTACTTGAGGGATTCAAAGTTTATATCATGAAAGAGCTGAGATATCTATCTATCTATCTATCTATCTATCTATCTATCTATCTATCTATCTATCTATCTATATATATATATATATGTGATACATTCTAAGACATTTTGCATCACACACACACACACACATATATATATATATATATATATATATATATATATATATATATATATAAACTGTATATATAAAAACAGGAATGTATTTCGGATCATCTGCAGATCAAGATAGAGGAAGTTTGATTATCGCGATACAAGCACACAGTGGAATACATTTTCATATGACCCTGAATGACAACTTAACCTCATAAAGCCCAGTGTTGTATATTTGATACATTCTAAGACATTTTGCATCACTTTACGGTAAAAACTTTGCTCAAAATATTGTTGAAAACTATCCGATGCTTGTCTTCTGCTCCCTAATTTTGACATTTTACATGGCAATAAATGGTAAATATCCCAAAAAAATATTTGAATTTTTTCTTAAATTTAGTTAAAGAGCCAAATAAAGACCTTGTATGAAAAAATATATACTTTTTTTAAAAAAACCATTCTTTTTTATAGGCCTTAAAGACTTAAGTGTGGAAAAGACCACAAGCTTGAAATAATCCATTTACCTTATTTAGTTGCAATTCCCTTGAAATGAGTTCTGCCTCTCCGTCCTGAATCACTTCAGTTCATTTCAGTTCAATTTCATTTTCACTCATTTTTCTGTTATGATCTGTATCGATCGTCTTGGGTTTCTGTGCCAGTTGTATGTGTTTCACTTCAGAGAGCTGTCTGTCAGCTGATACAGTCCGACAGCTTCAGACTGACTCGCTGCAGCAGAGGTTTGATGGGATGAAGGGGGCCATTGCCATCTTGTGTTTTTGTGATGCATGCAGTATACATATGCATGGCTACTGCATGCAAACGCATAAATGAATGCATGTTTATCTGGGGAGTACATGCACATCCATATTTCTTTGCAAGAGTGTGTGACAGTTTTTCACTTCACAGTCACCTGGACGTGTGCATGCATTTTGTTGCCTTCTATGAGAATGTGTGGTGTGTGTATTTTGAACATTTGTCTGTGTGAAAGAGGTGAAAGAGCTTGAGTCCATGGTCCAGTGTGCTACGCTCCCAGCGCAGTGCATGGCTTCCATCCCTATATGAACCATTAGTGCAGTCAGATAGGAATAAAAAGCCATACAGTGCACTGGGAATTGGGAAGACTTGATTTTAAGAGCAAGAATACACACATTCACACATTAGCACACAGTAACGCAGAGTCAGATCATAAGAGAAAAGAAGTTTAAATAAAATTGCCTGGGGAAATCAAAACTCAAAATGGGGGAGCAAATAAAGAACATAGCTTGACAAGCTGATAGAAGATGGCAATATGCCCTCTGTGATGGATGTAGAGGAATCACAGCATCACACTGAAACAGATAATAAAGTATTTAAAACAAAATGAAGAACTTGAGAATCTTCATCAAACGTTAGTGATGCTTGTAGGTGTTGAGGTGTGGCAACAGGTTTGCCATCCATAAAGGATCATCCCTACAGCACTGCCTCCGAGGCATCCACATCTCCAACGGCACAGGAGATCAGATAGAAAAACATCCTCTGTATGACGTGCAACATTTTTTCTATCGATGCAAAGGATTTTCACTAAGTCACCGTCATACGTTGCCATGTTTAAAATAGCAGTTGAGTTACCTGGTACGTCTGCTGGTCTTTTCATCTGTATATTTTCATATATTACACTCAATCATCAGTCTCCTCAACCACAAGCGCATTGTTTTCGTCTCCTTCTGAATTTCCAAAGGCAACACAAAATCACATGTAATCTATAAACCTCATCCTTCTTTCTCCTTGTGGATGTGTAAACCTTGAATGAAGAAAGCTCGAACTCATCCCCCTGACTGTGCCAACAGGTTGGCACTAAAGATGTTAGGAGTAAAAATGTATGTAAGGATAATCTGTGAACAAAAAAGCATTTTTTTTTTGTCAGTATTAATCCAGAAATAAGGATAAAATTGTAAATGTTTCCCCTCCCAAAAAATAAATAAAAAGCCTTCCTCCTGAAAAGATGGATTGCTTTTTTTTTTTGTTCTCCCAACAGTAAACAATGGTGGCACCTGTTATCCTAAGTGGGAAGCTTCTGCTGCAAACACCTGAGGTGAAAATGAGGAAATTATTTTCTTGATCTCTGTTGGAAAGGGAAATGATTTAAAATGACATGTCAGGTAGGAAAACGGCACATCTTCCTCTCTCTGTCACAACATTTTCTTAAAGATTCCTGAAAACAAATGACAAGTCATAATAATAGTAATAAAAAATGAAACTATCAATGCATGTTTTTGCTGTCAAGTTTCTGTTTGATGCTCAAAGTGGAGCATGAACTACTATCTTCTGTCTTAAAGGTCCTTTTTTCCGTCCCGATCTTGCAAACAGTTTGGTGAAATGCTGAGAATTAAAAACACCTTCCTCAACGCCCCCCCCCCCCCCCCCCCCCCCCCAATCGTCCGAGTCTAGGATATGTTTTTCATTGTTTTCTAAATAAATCATGATGAAAAATCATCCCTGTCGCGCCTTAAGAGGCTTCACAACTTCAAGGAGCGGATATGAAATAAATCCAATTACCGAGCTGTCAATCAGGACGCTAATTAGTGCGACTCCAGCAGACTAACTGGCATCAAAGCTGCAAACTCAAAATAGAGGCGACGACAGGGACAAGTATTAAAAAAAAAAAAATAAAATAAAATAAAATAAATAAAATTAAAAAAAAAATAAAAAAAAATAAAAAAAAATAAATAAAATATATATATATATATATATATATATATATATATATATATATATATATATATATATAACACAAAAAGCGGGGAAAATTCGCAGCTGAAAACACGACTACCATAAATAAATGTCATCTCAGACGCTTCAACCTCTAGACGAGCTGCTGCTATTTCTGGGTCGCGTCAGACGAGCAACAGCAGTTGGAGAGAGAGAGAGAGAGAGAGAGAGAGAGAGAGAGAAGAAGAGGGAAGCATCCATGCATCCGAACCAGGACACTGCAGGTCCTCTTCTGACTTGAACCCGCGTCCCCTCCCACCCCTCCCGCTCCCATAAGTCCTCCGTTTCGCGTTGCTGGGACGGTGTGAGTCCTGTCTGCTGATCCGAACTAACAAGGTCCGGCTTCGAACAGGTGGGCTCCAGGCTCGTGTCTGGTGCTCTCTCCGAGGTGATTGGAATTGCTCGAAATAGCAGGCCATGGCTTGTCTCCTGCTCGGTCTTGTTTTGTCCAAAAAACGAACAGGGTCAGTGATGCTGCCGCCACCACCGGTGGGGATGTGGAGTTTGACCGCCCCTTTACGCATCTGTGCGTATTTCCATTCAGCAGCAGAGGCAAACAGTCGGAGAGGGAGAGGGAGAGAAAGTGAGAGAAGGGAGGGAGGGGTGGTGGAAAAGGACAAGAGGAGGAGGGGGTGAGGCACCAAAAAGCCCACGTAAGGAGGAGCTAAAAAAAAAAAAAAAAAAGAAAGGGAAAAATGGGAGAAGGGGGCATCATCATACCTGAACAGGAGACTCCCCTCTGCTTGTGTGTATGTGAGTGTGTGTGTGTGTGTGTGTGTGTGTGTGTGTGTGTGTGTGTGTGTGTGTGTGTGTGTGTGTGTGTGTGTGTGTGTGTTTGTGTGTGTACATTGGGGGCAGACAGAGGGTGTGAGGGAGGGGAGGCTTATGTTGCCTCAGTGACGCGCACTGTTAATAAAAGCTGGGCACACAGGCTGAATAGGGTTCTTTTCTGTCTCATTCAAATACCGCCAGAAAGCACTTTCATTCTGCTGATAAAGTAGAGGGAGAATGTGTGTGGTGGCACGTCGGTGTGAGGAATTGTGTGTGTGTAATTCCATCTGCATCTCCATGTGTTTGTCCTCATTCTCTCTGCCTCTGCCTGTGTCTCCTTTGCTGGCATTTACCCTGTGAAGGCCAGACAACCGGGCTGGTGGTTGTACAGCCTGAGTGATGACTGATCAGCAGAAGCCCCATCGCAGATAAGAGAAGGGGAGCCAAATCAAGCATTTACCAGTAAAGGATTAGGTGAGAGTCAGGTGAACAAGGAGACTGGAGAGAAAAAGAGAAGATCCTGAAACAAAAAAAAAGGTTTCTTAATGACAGAGAAGTTCTTAAAGGGAAGAACATCAAGTATCTGCAGCAAAGCCAGACACACAAGGTGAAGGAGGGGGGGACAAGAAAAAGAAGAAAAGGAGAGGTGAGGGAACCTCTGCACGTTAATAAAGCGGAAATACTTGCTCGCAGCCTCCCTTTCCACCACCTCCTCTTCTTTTTCCTCCTCCTCCTGTTGTCAGGGGCTCGGCTGGAGTTGCATTCCAACGCGTCGCTCTTAATCCCCGTTACTCCAGGCAACACAGTTCCTTGATCTGGTCCCACGTCATGCCAGGCAGAAGAGGAGGAGGAGGAGGAGGAGGAGGAGGAGGAGGAGGAGGAGGAAGAAGAGGGAAGGGAGGTGAAGGTTGTAGCCACAGAGGGAGGGGAGTTGAAGGATGGATGAGGAAATGGGCAAAAAGAGGATATGATAAAAACGAGAGAAGGAAGCGAGGATGGATGAAGGGATGGGAGGAGAAAGTAGAGGGGGTTGAAGAAGGAGAGAAAAAGTGTGAAAGGTAAATTTACGCTTAAGACAAAGAAGAAGTGCTGGTGAGATATATTGAAAGAAAAAAAAGTGGCTAAAAGGAGGAGTAAAGGAGAAATAAAGGAGGACAGACAAAAAACAAATCAAAGGGAATAAAGGAATTAACACTGTCGCACTCTCAGAGATCCTCCTTCCAGATTAAAAGAAAATCACCGTTAAGGATAATTGACTTTTCTTAAGATCATTAGAGTCAGATGGTTCCCTCTGAAAGGTCTGGTTTAATAAAGTTTAATAACGTGGTTAAAGACAGTGGGAGTGGGGGGAGGATGAGTTTCAAAGCACAGATGGTTTATGTCAGATTTTGACACCTGTGATGATAAAAAAAAAAAAAAAAAAAAAAAAAAAGTTACAACTGAATATCAGGTGTGATTTAAATAAAGAGAAAAAGTGAAGTTGTTTGTAAATTAAATATTTCTCAGACCTTCCATAGCATAGCTTTTTTCAACGGTTTGTTTATAGAGTTTTGCTATTTAAAGAAACATAAACTTTCAGCAGATCAGAAATGATAATAAACATGGAACAAATCATTATAAATGAATCCTCATACATGCACCCATACAAGTAAATAAATAAATGAATAAATAATCAGACTATAAAAATCATATGCACTACAAAATTCCCCAACTGTGTGTATATATATCTGGGGCTTATTATATAATATGTGCAAGAATTTAAACCTGACAATAGGTGTGAATTTAATTTGTTAAATTTAAGAAATATACTTTATGTTTTAAGCACAAACTAAATGAAAATAAACTCAAGCATATTCATCCTCCTTACCTTTCATCCCACTTTTGACTCTCTCCTCCTGGTATCCGATTACAGTTTACTGTGAAATGGATGTGGTGGAAACATTCATTGTTTATTCCATGGCATAACTTCACCTGGACATATCACTGACATCTCTACAGCCAGATATGACAGCACAAGTTTTTGTTTTAAATTTCAATAATCATGACTATTTTTAATTTAGTTGTCTGACAGCGAACAATGTCCATGCAATAATATGTTTTTGAATACTAGCTTAACTTGCTTGAGAGGTTCAGAGGGTCCTTTATTCCAGCTGCTATTAGACTGTTTAATATAAATCTGTAATCTATTTATCTTTTTTCTAAAAGGAGCTGTTGGAACACCCTGCATTTCCCCCCCTGGAGATGAATAAAGTCTATCTATCTATCTATCTATCTATCTATCTATCTATCTATCTATCTATCTATCTATCTATCTATCTATCTATCTATCTATCTATCTATCTATCTATCTAACAGTGAAAGTGACTAACATACTCTTGTTATGAGACTTATCACCTGAACATATCAGAAAAATAAAGTTTATTAAAAAAAGAGAGTTTTTTAAACCATCATAGTTTTTTTCTAAACCAAACAAGATGTATAATTCACCACTAATTCTGCAAACAAAAGAGCAAATAATTGTAAATAGAAAAAAAAAAGGTAATTGTACAAGACAGGACAATAACCTGAGTCTCCTCAGTGAAAGTCCTCTCAGTGTGGATTTTATGGACTTCTCTGTTTATGGAGTGAAAGAAACTTCACAATGAATGACATGGACACAAACCAACACAAGACATGCTGGACGGGAACTGAATAAGCCTTTCGGAGGACTGGTGCACCAAGAACCAAGAAATACACGTGCAGTTGCTGCTATGCAACCACTTACACTGACAACGTGGATAGTTAAGAGTTTCTTTCAGAAAAGGTTTCTCTTGTTATGTTTTCATGCAGGTTGCTTTCACGTGCTTTCCACTTTGGTCACTACTATTTCTCACAAAAGTAATACACAGAAATTCATACATGCCCTTTGAAATCCTGAGCCCAGCAGAGTAATGACATGTGTTGTTGTCTGCAGGACTTTTCTTGTTCCAAAACAGCAAAAAAAAAACAAAACAACAGAAAATGCAGAAAAAGATGTTTTTAAGATATTCATCATAATTTTACTGATTTACCTATGGTAGGCGACACTATGAAAGTTTCAGTCTTTCATAACAATGTTTGTTCATAGGCGTGTTTTTTTTTATTTTTATTTTTTTAATTTTTTTTTTTTTACATCATCAGATAATTTTGAATAAAACCTAACCTCTTTTTTCATTTACGGGATTGAAAAAATATTTTATTTCACCTTTTATCAAATCACTACTAACATTTGCAACAACAATAAGTATCGTATGATGCTGAACAACCAATGAAGCGCTCGCATTGAATGGGCTCACGACTCAGACGTTCTCACTCGATTGAATCAATATCATCAGTGGTTATCAGCCCGTTCGCATGTGACAGTGGACTGTTATGATTTATCCATATTGCTGTCCAGCAGCACTGATAAAAGGAAAACTCCCAATTCAGTCCAATGTGAAACCAGTCCACCAGTAGACATCAAATCCTCAGCATTTCGGCACATTTTCAGGAAAACTGATCTACAATTAATAATTTAAACTATGACTTTGAGCAAAATAACAATGAAAAGGCTGCTTTCCTTTCCAAATGGACCTTAAACAAATAAGATTATTGAACAGAAAAACTCCTTTTTGATTTGCAAAAGCTCTTTTAGGTCTTGACAAATGGTTGCTAACGGGGTTTCTACGGATGCTTCTACATGCATGGCACGTTTTAATGGGGGGGTCAAATTACTGTCAGCCAGTGGTATGACTTTTATAGGCTTTATCTATGTCTATTTTCATGTATATTTCAGGAATATACAAGAATGTTTTCTGTCCTCCTCCTTCTTAATTCACAGTTTGAGATGATATCCAATAAAACACTTCAATACTTTGGCCTGGTTTTTATGTTTAGTTGAAAAACAATGTATGTCAATGTGGGGGAACGGGTTCCTCAAAACATCCAATTTTACTTTACTTATTTATTCAAAATGGACTTACTGCATTGCATTTAACAAATAAAAAACTAAAAATATTTTATATCCAGTTAAAAAAATAAAGGCTATTACCTTTTATAAACTGTTTTACATTCAAATTTCACTTAAATAAAACTTTATCTTTTTTTTTCCCACCTTATTTCTCAACCGTTATTGAGACACCAAATACATAATTGAAAAGTTCATTATCTGGAGAATAACATGCATCAGTTTTACAGTTTTACACTGATATACGCAACAGCAACATGTCAAATATGCAGAAAAGCTCCAACAAAGCTGGAAAGGAAGACTATTAACTGTACAACATCATGTTAAGACAGCTGTTGTCTATGTGTCACAGAGGGAATGTGCTGAGCATGTTTGTTAGAGCTCTAGTCACATCATCACCTGTAAACCTTTGTCACCCGTTGAGAAAAGCTCTACAAGGTAAAAAAAAAAAAAAACCAAACTATGTTAATTGCAACAGCTATAAAAATTACAATAGAAAATACTTTCCGTTTCCTCACAATATAAGTCTGCATACGAAGGGTTTTCTATTGGAGTGGCTCACTGTGTGGCACAGCAAGTCAAGAGTTTCATTCCAGCCAAAGTCCATAATATTCCATCAAGCAGAGGAAAGAAGCAGGCAGAGGTAATCAGTTGGATGAAAACCTGCAGACTGTAAAGTCTTGATGGAACATGGTCAGCCACCTGTGCCCTAAAGCATCGGGAATGACAAACAGGAGGCTTTTACAAACCTCATCACATCCAGGTGTTGCTGCTTTAATGAAGGTCAACAAGATGACACAGAAACAGACAACACGGTGGCAGCTTTACTTGCCGAACCAAACAAGACTAAAAGCATCTGTGGGAGTCAGTCGGCACATGTAAAGTAAAAGACAGTTCAAAGCAGAAAGAAGTAAAATCTGATTTAATCTCTGAATTCACCTCTGACTTATTGAGCTGGAATATTATGTAACAACTCTTAGATTGGCTTTTAACCATGAGCTCATGTCAGACTGTCCATCTCAGGTCAACGGAAAAGACGGAAACACTAAACTCGTTTTCAGCCATGTTGTAGCGACCATGAGCAGACTGGATTCACTATGCATGGATGTTGTACTGCATCATGAAGGTTTATAGCAAACAGGATGATTAAATATGGTTCTTATTGATCCATGTGCGACTGCAGGAGATGAGAATGGATTATATGAAAGAAGAACTAAGTCCAAAGGTCAATTCATTTGGGGTTTGAAGGCCAGAGCTGATACCAGCATTTTAATAAATTGAGCTTTGTTGCAATTATGATACAATGACAGATTTGTTGTGTTTTGATAGAATTTTTTTCTTCTCCATAGAAAAAAAAAAATCAAGGATATTAAGCCCTTTGGAAAAGATGAGGAGAGTTTAAAAAGTGAGAAAAAGAAATCAGGAGTTGTCTCTCTCCGAGGACAGCCTGAGTTTCAAATGTCAAATGATTCATTACCTTGTTCTTATTTTATACTTCCAACATGAGCATAGGTTTGTGTCTAAAGGACCTAAATGAAATACAAACATAATCCTAAATGAAAAAAAAAAACTTTAGACGTGTCCAGGCTTAAATTCTAAAGCAAACTTTAGGAGAAACTGTTTCAAACCTTAGGGCTTTTCTGCAGGTTCTCGATTGTTGTAAATACTTGTGCAGACAATAATTATTGCCTCTTTTCAACCAGTAGCACCCACAGCTTAGTGAACTGGAGCTGTATTTCCACAAGCTAAATGGTCATTTCAGCCCCTCGGTCTGTTGTACCTCCCCTCATGTCTGAGTTTTAAGGCAGATGTGTGAGGTGTGCTGGTCCACCTGCTGGGGTCTACTGCCGGGCTGAGCCTAACCAGACAATAAAATCACAAACTCTGCTTCAGATGTATTAATTCAAACACACTTTTGTGGGGTTTGGAGTGTCTATTATTTACGTCTTAGATCATAGCAGTGATGAAACAACTAGAAATTCATATTTTGTTGCTCTAAATCATGTCTTTATCACAACCACATCTGCCTCTGCTGCCCTCAGGATTAGGAATGTTTAATGTCATGTTTAATGTTTTGGGAGTTTTTATTTTATTACTAATGGGTAAAGATCAGTGATTACCACAGATTTCTCAGAATTCTTATCACAGTTGAAGCAATCTCTCATTTGTAAAGTTCACCTGATCACTGCAGGTGGTCGCACAGGTTGCAAACCTCACTCCTGCGGTTCGGGCCTGTCTCAAAAGCCATATCTCCACTCCAACCATGTTAGCACTTTAGACACCGAAGTAACAGGCGCCAGGTCAGACATTTTAAACAACCTGCTAGCACTTTCCAACAACATGGGACTTGGTTAGAGTGCCCCACCTGCATTCATGGATCATTGACAAGTTTGCCCTTTTCAGATCCAACTTTAAGTGTCGAGATAAGATTTAAATCCCCAAAAGAGTCGGTAAAAATTATTTGTTTTTCTGAAGAAGCTACTTGTAGTGACAACAGCTGCCATTTCTCTCCTGGCTGATCACAGAAATTGAAGTCATTTGTTTTTAAGCCACCATATCTCATGCACTCAGTACAAAGAAAGTTCAGATGTTTATCCATGATATGTTTGACTTAATATATATTTCTATGAACCAAACGTATTAGCTAGCAGATGTGAACTGACAACAGCAGTAAAAAAGCAATAATGTTCAGAGGGCTGTGTTGTTTCGTGAATATGAATGTGGAGATGATGCATCAGCAAGCAATGAAGCAGAACTAGGATTTTACAGCTGTAATCAAACATGTCGCCATCAGTCTGGAAAGGATGTGAATTCTAATTCTTCATCTGCAAAGAAAAATATCCTCACATCCCAATAAAGTCAGACAAACCCTGGTTTGCAGTCATTTCTCTCTGAAAACATTGCTCAGAGAAATATGTGCAGCTTTTTTTGGGGGAAGACATGTATTCAAGAAGCAAGACAAGTTTACTTTACAGTTTTCTCACAGTGCTTCAATCTAAGAAAGATGGCTGCAAAGAGAGAAGCAATTCTTCAGGTGGCGAGGAGGTTTGGTCTAATGTATTACTCTCACAGCTACTGCTGCAAATGATCATTTGTGGAGGATAAGGATAACACAAAGAAAAACACACACACAGAGAAAGGATGTCTCTTTTGATCATTCCTTCAGGCGTTTGATCCTTCGGAAAAAGAAGTGTGAGAATGAGGTTTTTATGTTCCCTTGTAAACTGACTGCTTCTGCTTGACTGCAGAACGTTCTGTGATTATACACCAAACATTAGAAAGGTAAAAAAAAAAAAAGGTGAGCAAGGAGAGGAGAAGTGAGGAAAGACTGAAATCGACAAGAAGAAAACATCAGAAAATGCTCAGTTCAAGGCAGAATTGAACCCAACAGAGGAGAATAGGCTGAAATAGAAATACATGAAATATGAATGGGCTCTTGATGATATTCCCACTCTATCTGCCTGTCAGTAGGACTTCATTGATATTCAGGGGAGAGCTCCTCTTCAAGCAGCACATATCAAAAGGCAGTGTTATGATCAATAAACATGCCATGGGAATCAAAGCTTTTTCCTTTGATGGCATTGGTCATTTGCCCAGAAACTGTTTGGAAGCGAGAGCCAGCTTTGAAGGCAGTCTGGTATGAGTCACTGGTTACATTTACAAGAGAGCAGAAAATCAGATTTTTTTTTAACCTTTTGTGGGTCAGCTGAGCCGCTGATCCTCTTGTCGCTGTCTCAACAGCAGAGAATGAAATGCCTGAGCATCGAATCCCTGCTTAGACAGCCTTGAAAAGAGCAGCTGTAAAAAGAGAACTGAGATTGACTGTAAAAGAAAAAAAAAGTCTATAAAAAGCTTGCATCCTTTGACTTTTTGATTGATAATGTTGCAGTAATAACAAATAGTGTGACATTTCTGAGTGAGCCTCTGGGTTTTAAGACTGATTGAATGTTTGGAAGTGTATTAAAATTCTGTACATAAAAAACCCAGAGGAAAAATGGAGTGACGAACATTTGTCCTGGACTTGTGCTCAGGTAAAGAAAAAAATGCATAAACAAATTTGATGAGGTTTCAGAGGTCCAGAGATTATCAGACATATTTTTGATTTAAGGAACTTATGGGAATAAAACATAGTGTACAGCATAGAAACAAACTTTGCATCCTTGAATTGTTACCCTATCCATCCTCTTTGTCCCTTTATTTATAAATGGAAATACATGAATACCTCCATGGAAATTCACTACACGTGCTTCAGGGCATTTTTGTCACATGACGTGGATTATTCATTATTTGTAGTAAATAAGTTCAGAGACTCAAAAACACAAGGAAAGATGCACCTTCCTGTCTGTTCTATTTCCCACCATTTATCCTGATCATCCTTCTCTCCAGCCTTGAAGAATTCCCAGGCTGGATGTGATCAATAAAGTCGATTAATTCTTTTCAGTTGTACTTCTCTCCATCCAGATCATCACCTCCTCACCCAAAGAGCTCAGAAAAGAAGCTAATTTCAGGAGAGCAGAATGATCCTGCAGAGTATAATTGGTTGCCGAGCAGGATTGTCATAACAACAAAGAAACTTCATTTGGAGATTAGACGCTTCCCAACTCAGACTTGTGATTTTTGGCTTGAAGGGAAAACTCAACTCAAATGAAACATACCATTATGCCATTTGGAGTGTAGTTCAATATTTCTATTTAGATTGCTCTCGAATGAAATAAGGATTTTTGGAGATAATTGCTGATGTCTGCCTCAAAATGAGTAGAGAAAAGATGATTTTAAAAATCACATTAATGTCCAGAAATCATTAAAAAAAAAAGTTATTATACAGATGAAAAGCTTAGTTTAGTGGTAAGAAAATGATGTTTTTTTTTTTTTTAAATTAGTCAAAGATTGTAGATCATACTTTCCCTTTCTTTCAAATTAGGTAATTAATTTTTTGGTGCTTTGTGCATATATCAAGTAAAATTAGGTTCCATTAAATTCAAGAGAAGGCAGAAATCCCAACAGCAATACGTTTACACAACGCTCACATTATTCTCAGACAGAGAACATCACATTGAAAAGAGGAAAAATAAATAATTGAAGCACACTGATGACTTTTAGTAAGGACCTTCTGATGCCTATCTGGCTGCCAGACTCTTCATCAGATTTCTATCAGCACTGAAGCCAAGTGCTGCAGCAGTTACTATCAGTGTCATGGCAAACAGAAATGGGGCAATTCTGGTGAAAAAAGCCCCAAAACACATAAATTTGGTAGTTGTAACTGACTGAGCAGAAACTCATTTGCCGTGCCATCCTCAGCCACCTGCTGCCGTTTCCCTACCTCGGTTTCAGGCTGGAGCATAATGGCGGCTGGCTGAGACATTGGACATTAATCATTAATTGAGCTTAATCGTCTCATTGTTAAATTGTCTGAGACCAACGTAATGACTATGCCAAAGTCAAGAGCACTAAACACCTGGCTGCAATCAACCTGAAGCACAGAGTTTTTCTGTGTAAGGGTGGGGACTAGAAACAAGTTGCAGGCTCTCCTCTGCTGGGTCCGTGTGTAAGGAAAGCAGGAAACTTTTAAGGAGGCTGGGCTTAAATTCACACTGCAAAAATGAACAGCTAATAGACAGTCAGCTGTTGTGCACTTCGCTGACAAACTCAAAGGTGTTTATATATATATGTGTGTATGTATGTCCCTGGAGCCAAACTCCTGTTAGCACTTCTAAGACAAGCTTGTTTGGCTGGGTGTGTGACAGGTAGCTAAAGTCTACAGGATTTATGAGGTGATTGTGTGTGCACTGTGTCGGTTGGCCTGCTACTGAATCAGGAGGCTAACGTGGCTGTTTGACAAGTCAGATTGGATGGAAAGCCATGTGGACGGACAGAGTTCGGGCGATGAGAGGAGGGATGCATGTGAGCGGGTGGAGGGGCTTTGGAGGGTTATTGGGTGGACGACTGCCCACCCTTTGTGCTCCAAATCCAAGAGAATCTGTTAGCCATTGTGGCTCCCTGCTTGCTCAACAGCCAGAGAGCTGAGAGAGGGGATTTCAGCTCCACAATGACAAGCAGGCTTTTTTTTTTTTTTTTAATCGTCCTCTTTGGGTTTCTCTCTTGTGCTTTTATCCTCTCTGTCTTTTCTCGCTGTCTCCCTGCTTTGTTCAGGCTGCAGTGCACAGTCAGCCCCGGCCAGCTATAGTATAATCTGTGGGTGACTAAGGGTAGTGATCCAAGTCTACAGTATGATTTAGGTTTTAGAGGTATCAAACATGCTCGATGTTAGGGTGTGAGCCACAGCTTACGACAGTTTGTGCAGGATGTTTTAGTGCCACGAATCCACATTTTGTCTTGAATAACAAGCAAGGTAGAAATAGCCTGCATTTTAACCAGGCTATTTTTACTAAAAACAAAACCCAGGGTTATCCTGTTATTACCTGCACAGTAGTGTCTCACCCAAATCATCAGCCTGGAAAAACCTGAAACAGCATGTAGACTGTCACAGATCAGACAGGTCTCAGCTGTAACCCGCACTAACAAGGCTCTTTCAGATGAGTTGGGGGGGCTTCAAAGGCAAGCGATGAACCCAAACTACTGGAAAATTTAAACTGGGCTCTGATTAATTTAAATGAAGGAGTTATATCTGTAAAGAGTCTTGGTTTCAGTGAGCTGTTGTGAGGCTAGCGTTGCCGCATATCTACTGAAGTAAGGCGCTTGTTTTTGTTGCTGTGACAAATAGTGGCTGATGGACATCTACGTCTCTACAGCCCTAATTAGGACTTTAGGTTTGCCGTTCTGGAGAAGGGAAACCTTGGCTTTTCAGCAAGGAAACAGTAGTTTAAAAGAAGAGTGGTGTCTCAGTGCACAGCTTGGGCATCTTACTAGACTTAAGTAGACACACAGGAAATGTTTGCAGGTTTGATTTAGTTTTATGTTGTTTATTGGCTACTTTAGCATTGATAACAGCTTGCTTGTGCATCCATACTTTTACACCAGAGACTGAGATTCAGTCCATCCCGATTAGGTTTAGCGATCTGTCATCAGGCACCAAGGTAAAGCATAAAGGGTAATTTTGTTCATTTAAAAGGTCACAAAAAAAAAACCAAAAAAAAACAAAACAAAAAACAAAAAACAAGAGCATTGCTGTAGCAGGTTACCCAAAAAGTAAAAGAAAACAGGAAAAAACAGAACAACAAAAAGACAAGGAAGCAACAAAAGGCATGGATGATAATTAAGACGTGATAAGAAATGACTGCTTTAACACATGTACAGTATGCACATACGACAAACTAACAAGGAGAGCTAAGTAATAAACTTAAAAATTAATTATATATTTTCAAATAAAAGAGGATAGACTAAAGCTATTTTAACACTGAGCATAACAATAAACAGCAGGTTAATTTATATTATACATTTCATGTACAAGACTAGAAAAGCCCTCAAAGAGCGCAAACCTCCACCAAGCACAATGTTTAGTCCTTCAAAAAATTCTTGGATCCAAACAGTGATCTGGATCACCACCAAAATTTAATCAGTTCTTTCTTTTCACATTTCCAATGACTCCTGAAAATTAAATGAAAATCCATCAATAACTTTTTGTATCTTAAACACAAAGAAACAAACAAACAAACAAACAGAAATGCCAGTAAAAACATAACCTCCAAGGCAGAGGTAACAATTCAAAGTGCTTTACCTAAAACACTGAAAGCAATGCAGTGGGGTGCAGGAAGTATTAAAAAGTATATTAAAACAAACTTTAAAATAGGTAAATAAAAGAAATTAAATAAGAACAGAAAAAAATACAATACAGAAAATAAAATGCAGGAAATAAAAGTTACAGTGTGAAGAATTTGGATTAATATTCATAAAAATGTTCAAATCAAGGTTAAAAAGCATTTTTGCCTCTCCATGTTTAGTTCTGTCTCTGGGAACAGACAGGAGATTTGACAAATGAATAGATTTTAGCAAACCAGAAGATCTGAATGTATTTTACCCCAAAACCATTCAGTGCTTAATAAACTAACAGCAGGAATTTGAAGTCAATCCTTTTACTGACAGGAAGTCATTGTAAAGATGAGAACTGGAGTTATACGATCCACTTTCTTGGTGGTTTTACTTTTACTGGTACCCACATGGGATATTATTACATGTGAGGCCTCCATCATATCATACAAAGTCAAGATGTTCATTAAATTTATTTTTGTGAGAAAACGTTGAATTTACTCAAATTTTTTATTTAAAATCACATTGGTACCTTTAAGAAATTTCCAACTGACAGTTAACAACATGACATAGGTTATCTGTTTTCACTGAATCCTTCTGTGTTGTAAAAGCCTGGAACTTTGCTTACAAAGTTGGTATATTGCACTATTCAAGGTGCAAGCCAACAGCAGAGATGATGAATGGGCTTCTAACGTCTAGCATGCCTTAAAAGTAATAGTTTTCATATTTATCAGATTGATCAAACTTCATGCGGTGCCCTCTGGCAAAAATATACATTTATAACTCTTTTAATACGTGGAGTCGAAGCCAAGAACTGTAAAAAGAGTGTGATGTGTAAAATGTGGAGTCCTCCATCATCTGAGTTAAAGAGCTAAATTCTCACTCAAAAAGACAAGCTGTTCATTTACATGCACGAATCCATTTTTAATGTCATGGTGCACAGTAAAATGTGGGTGGTTAACAGCTTATTGACTGCACGCTACTGCTTGATTGATGCACTGAGGTTCCAGTGAAATTCAGTGTTAAACATCTTAGATACAACTATAATAACCATTTTTGATGCCAGAATGCAAATATTTTTAGACTTATTTTGCTCAAAGCCTCCACAGTTAATATTTAGAGTGCAGTTAGAGGTCAAAATATTTCCTGATGTGGTATTCAAAGAAGCTGAAGCTTTTAAAACGGCAGTATTTCCCAGTGGTTAGGCAGATGAGGAATAATCGGCGGTGAGTAGTGAAAAGCATCTCTGGGGCGACAATTTATAAAACAAATGGGGCTTCCTGATGTTTGTTTTTCATATTGGTACAGATGTTTGTGGTGTGAGTGGCTTTGGTTCCAGTCTCATGCTGGGCTGTCGCGTCTCTCTGCTCCATTTCCTGCTTTTTTTGCTCTGTGGTGTGTCGCAGGACAAGGAGGAGGGGATGCGAATGTGAAGGGAGGTGGGAAGCCTCGCCTGAAAAGTGAGAGAGACATAACAAGAATCAGTGGTTTGTGATGAGGAGAGGGAGGGGTTGAATCACACCAGTAATTGCGGGGACGCCAGAACAGCGCAGTTTAGTTTTTGATTGGGGTTGTAACCCCCTTCAGAGAGTAAAACTTAGCCCTTTAGGAGATTCGATAAAATTACACTATTTTGCCGATGAAAGTCAGCCCGACAGCAGCCTTTAATGACCATCCTGAGACTGAGACTCATGCAGCTGGCAGAAGTTACAGCAAAGCCAAACTATATAAGATCTGAAGATGAAAAGGACCACTAAGGAAGGAAAAAGAGGAAGAATGGAAACAAAAAATTATTTGAACTCAAAGAAACATACAAAGAAGGAAAGAAGAAATACAACCCAAAATAACCTAAGATATGTAACTATATCAGTACAAAGCATGTGGATTAAATAATATTTATTCTAAACTAGTTGATGACTAGATTCCACCATTAATCCAGCTGATCAAGGTTTCACAAGATCAGATCTTCTCAGTTTAGTCCGGAGGTCTCAAACTCCAGTCCTTGAGGGCTGCAATCCGTCAGGTTTTTGTTGTTTCCCTGGTCCAACACACCTGAATCAAATCAAATGGCTCAAACAGCTTATTGTCAACTTCTTCACAAAGACCCATTCACAAGTCAGGTGTGCTTGACCAAATGACAAAAACATCCTGGATTGCGACCCTCAAGACCTGGAGTTTGAAACTCCTGGTTTAGTCCTGTGAGGGCTGCAATCCAGCAGGATTTCAATGTATTCCTGCTTCAACACACTTGAGTCAAATCACAGCAAGTTCTGCATAAGAACTCATTCAATTAAGCCGTGAGTTACAGCTGCAATGCATAATAAACCTGCTGGACTGTAGTCCTGGAGGGCAGAACCGAGTACATCCGACATGAAGTCAAAGATACACTTTTACATCATGCATTGGAGCGTTCAGTAGAGCTGGGCAGGATGAGGAGCAGATCAGGTATGAGTGGGTATGATGATGAACAGGATGTGAATAGAACATGAAACGAGATAAAACTATAAAATGTAACAGGGAAGACAGGATTAAGACACTGAAACACAGCAATAACCCATAGATCATAATGGGGTAAAAGAAAAAAAATTAGATACCAGTAAAAATTCACTGACAAATGCATGACAGACTTGAATGTCAACATAATGTTTTGCTTCAAATAATGAAGAGAAAAAAAACAACTATTAAAATAAACAAACCTTTGTGATTCACTGCTCTTTTATGAGTTATTTCTAGTTTAATGTCACAATTCAGCACCACATTTTAGGAAATATGTTTTTCATTAACATCATTCATTAAAAAATGTACAGATTTGTATAAAATCAAAGCATTTATTTTAGTTTTGAAAGATATCCGCCCAAAATGTCTACCTTGCCTATGTATCAAAACACAAATCAAATGATGAGGGAGAGATTAATATTTTGTACTAGGTTATTCTAAAACTGGCTTGTTTTGCTTGGTTTTAGAAACAAAATTCCATATAATCAGACATAAAGATGCTTTACAGAACTTTTGCAATTTTCCCAGTTGCACATCCCCCATGGTCAGCTAATTCAGCATCCATCTTGCATCCCATCTAAACTGTGAGTTTTCTCCAACCTGTAAAAGACTTGTTGACTCTTGTTCTCTCCCTCACTCTCTTTCTTTTCCTTTCTTCATCTCATAATGCCATTTTGTATGTCTTTGCTGAATTAGTCACGATGCACACTCAAAATGGCATGTGTGTTTTTGCGTCTGTTGTGTGTCCGTTTGCTAGCATTTGAAACAAAACTGCTTCAGTGTCATGCGGCATCCCAAATGGAAAGTACGGTTTGTCAGTCTTGGGATAGCTCCAGAAATCCACATGATATATATCTATGTACTATTAAACAGGTCTGGAGCACAGTCACAAAAGGTTACGTAATGTGTCTTTAATAAACTGTAACACAGACACACTGTTAAAAGTTTATATGCAAGTATGGGAGAAAAGACTGCAGTTCTAAATAATAAGAAATTCTTCAGTAGGAAGGAGAAATAATGAAAAAAATAAAACATATGAGTAATCTGTAAGATGGGAAAAGGAGTGAAAACACTGAAGTTAATGTGAAAGAGGAGTGACAGGTTCACAGGATGTTCCTGAAAGTGAAGTTCGGGAGTGAAACGCAGAGTCGATGAACAGAAAAGCAAACAGGCTGAACGAAAAGTCTCAAACAGTGAATCTAACAACAAACTGAGCAGAGTGAGAATGAATTTAAAGAAAGACACTGTGAACCAGCAAGAGAGGCACAAAAAAATTGTGCAGAGTAACAGCAAGACGAGCCAACTGGGGGGAAGAGAGAGACGAGTGGTTAAACATTAAACAGAAAACTGGAAACTTAAGAAGCTGAAACAGCAGACAGATACACTGTGCGATGTAAAGAAAAGGGAATAAGGAACTGCAGGGATGAAAGACACAAAGCAGAAAAGGAGTAGCGTGCAATAATGTGTATGTATATGTGTGTGTGAAGGATCCTGTATGAGCCGTGTGGGGCGCAGGCTGCATGGCTGAGCAATTTCTGTCCAGTTGACTGGTTGTACGGTAGGGGGTCCCAGGGAGAGCTTTGATCATTACTGAGTGTGACAGAAGAGTTCTGACAGAGAGGTAACCCCCAACCCATCTCACACACACACATATACAAGCAAGCACCAGTAACAGCATCACCATGACCACTAATGTTACTCCTATACATGGGCAGAGGCACAGATGTTGCCGAAAGCGGACCTAAAGACAGTTAATCGGCTTTTTTTTAACCGACTGGAAATCTTGCAGTCTGAACTGTTTGCTTCAGCTGAGAGGTGTTTTAATCTCTGTAAAGGCTGCATTTAGGAAGCACTCTCCTTATCTTTTACATTATGGCATACTGTAAATGTTTTTATTTGATAAGTTGATGCAGAAAAAAAGGTATTTTCTGTTAACAGTCAGCTGAAAAGAGTGGAAAGATCATGATGGTTCGTGTCTGAAAACCAGTAATTAGGTGAGAATAAACTAAGAAGTACACCCTGAGTGACAGAAAGTAAAGAAATGTTACATTTTTTGTATTAATCGTGATGATCAAATTAGTTGAACACTTTAGATGCAGTCAATACACCATACATGAAGCAGAAATAAATTATACAGGTGACTTATCACAAAATCTACATTAAATCTTTTGGCTTGCTATCTGTTCTTTTCTGTTTTTGTTGCACAAATCAGAAAATAGATAATAATAAATAATAGAGTAGAAATTGGATATTTTAATTTTGGTTTAAAAAATATATATTTTTGCAAAAAAAAAAAAAGAAAAAAAAAAAAAGTATAGTATGTATGTATAGTATGGACAGACTAGAGATGCAAGGCTGAACTGAAAATGCACGAGAGACCACACCTACATTCTGTGGCTAATTCTAATTTCTTATCGTTTACTTTCAGAGGTCCAGGAGAAACAGTTAATATAATGTGGCTTAGGCAAAACTGCATAAAATAACACAAAAAGACACACAAGATTTAATTTAAAGAAAATTATTAAACTTGAGAGCAAAATAAACATATTACAAAAAGGAGCAGGTTTAAGCCTTCAAATGGATTTTGCTCAATATTTCTTGCATCTTCAGAGGAATAACAAGGTTTTAGTGAACAGTTTGAAGTTTTCCAGTAGACTCAGTTTTATAGAGTTGAACGTTTGGATTCGTCATGGAATTAGTGAAAATGTTGCACATGTCCGTCCCATTTTTGACTGTTCTAAATTTGCAAGAGTTACCTGATAAGTTACCATTTATGACAAACCAGCAACCTCGGTGGTTCAAAACAGAAGGCAACGTTGAAGTGACAAAAACTGCAGTTCTTTGAAATATCAGCCAATTCCCTCAAAGAAAACCTTACAATAAGAAACAAATGTGTTCACAGCTGTTGGTTCATGGATGACTCACATGTAACTCAAGCATTTGAACCAGGGGTCGCCAACACTGGTTCTCTAACAACTTCTTGTCATCTTCAGCGCCTGCCTGTTAACAAGGTCAGGTGTGTTGCAGCGGGGAAACACTAAAACCTGGAGGAGGGTAGCCCATGAGGACTGGAGTTGGTGATCCCTGATTTAAACTATGTTATTCTTTATTTATGAGTGGAAATGTTTCATAATCTTCTTGTGCATTTTCATGATGCCATGGACAGTGGCAGCATCACTATATTCTTGGGAAACACCATGACTTTAGGAACTTACCTAAGCTACCCTGGCTTTGACAGACTTAAACATTTTTTACCCTACATGATATAGTGTTAAAATTTCTCCCTTTAAACTGTATTTATTAACAACAGAAAAGTGGCCAATCACTATCAATCATGGTCACATAAAACAATATATAGTAGCAATTCTATAAAAAAAACAATTTGTACCTGGCAGCAAGAACAAAATGTTTTTTGACATTGATGCTTGTCCTAAAGGAAAAGATAAGGCCCACACACTGAATCACAATGCTTTTTGATATAATTAAAACCCCAAAGCAAACCAGAAATCATCCTACAATGTCTGAAGTGGCAGAAAAGATGTTCGCTCCTAGCAGTTTGCATTTTGGTAAGAAGCTATTTAAAGTTTGATTGCCAGCACACAGTGCAACTTTATTTTCATAGTTCAACAAAACTGCCCCTGAAAAGGACCGAAAGGGACACTTAAGGCGCTCAAACTATTGGACTCTGAGAAAATACAAACCCACGCACCCTCTCACTCCAATAATAGAACATTAATTTCCCAATTTATTTTGTCTCTAGCTGCCAACCTGCCAGTCCTTCAGGTATTTTCACCGAGGTTCAGGCTTCTCAGGCACTCAGTGAACTGGTAATTAGTTTCTCCAGGCTTTCTCTCATCGCTTCTGTGTGTGTGTGTGTGTGAGTCACATCCAGACAGAAATCAATTTCAGGCGGAGATCTATCAGCTTTTGTAACCAGCGATCCAATCATCAAATAATGCATCTGATATCACGCTGTCGAGGTGGTCTGTTCAGGGAATGATTCACTCTCATTCTTTCTCCTGCTCTCTGTGCAGTTCTACATCTCCCACACACCTGCAGTATCTAACACAATCTGTCTTACACACACACGGAGGGAGGTGATGGATAGTATTAGGAAACACGACTTCACCTGAGTATTATCAGGGGAAAAACCCCTCCTTCAGGTTATTTTATGCGGCAAGATATCATCAGTCTAAAATGTTTAAAGCACACCAGGAGATATTTTCAGATGAAGTGAAGTGATTTGTTTACCTTGTTTAGATCTGATTCTGGAAATGATTTCCTTTTCCTATAAGCTCTGGCAATGCATCCAAAATACATCCAAAAATGAAATAGTAGTCAACAAGGCATGCTGTTTTTTTATTAGGACAGTTCATGTATGTTGTGGTATAAGGCTTAAAAAACTTTGTTTAAGAGTGAAATATAAAGTAAAATGAAGCAAAGTAATGCTGTGCTGGGGTCTAGTGCCTGATTTCTTCTATTTCTGCTTTGAGATTTCTCAGTAAGCATGAGTTAACGGTCTATTGCCCCTTAAAATGATTTTTTTTTACATGTAGGAATTATTGCTCTTGGTTTAGGACACAATGAAAAGTTGATTATTTGGTCCTTAGCTTCTTCAAATCTCCTGGGACACCTACAACCTTCAATGACCATATTAGATGGTGTGTGAGTGTTTACTAGTTATATCTTAAGGAAACACGACTGAACTTTGACAGAGTTTTGCACCTTGAGGCCTCTTAATAAAGACTAATTCAGCATCCATCTTTCTTCCTGTCTCGTCTCTTAGCTCTCTCCAGCCAGTAAAAGTCAGTCTCTTGTTGACTCTTGTCTTGTAGCTTGCTTTGTCAGTGGATTATCAAAGTGAGTCAGAAGTGTTAAGGTCTAAAAGTCATTTATTATTGATTTAAGTAACATTTTTGTGGTAAAATTTTAAATGGAACTTGCTTTAAAATATGTAATTAATGACAGGCTTTGTAACAAATTAATGTAGATTAATCACATTTTAATAACACAACAACATTTGCTCCAAAAGACAAATTCTTTTAATTTAGAGGAATTTTAATTGACGAGTGAATCAAATAATAGACTGACATTAATGTTGCAAACTCCGGATGTGCATTTAATTGCATTTCAATTCAAAACAGTAAAAAACAGAAAGAGAAAATACCCCAGCCCAAAACTGAATAAATTTCAAGTTAAAATGTTTTGAGTATTTTAAGTCACAGCTCTGGCTGGTTTCTAATTTCTGTATGTTTCAGTAATTTTAACATTTTAAATGGTATCATCCACAATTTTCATTAATATTATTATTATTATTAATAATAATAATAATAATAATAATAATAATAATAATAATAATAATAATGTCTGCCAGTAAGTCAGGATGGGATCAGCAAGTGGCAACTTTGTACATTTAATTTTCAGTCTGGTCGTGAAGCAGAGGGGATCTAGCTCTGACTGCAGCTTGAAGCTGAATGCTGCATGAGGACCAGCTTCTTGTGTGTTTTTTGGATGGGGAAAGGGCTAATGCAACGGCTGCTGCTGATGTAGGAGAGTAAACTTGGATAATGTACTTTTACGTTAATCACCAAAAGTCTTCAATATCACCATAAAAAGTCACTAGACTTGGTGATAGTAGCTTGTTCTTTGGAGTTGCTGGAGTGGTCTGAAAGTGTGCAGAATAAAATTGCAAAGTTGCTAAGTTTTTAGCTGAGTTCTGATGTGTGCATCAGTGGAATCAGTGTACTGGGAAATTGTGCACTGGCAAAGGTTCTGCGTTCTGTGATTTAATGCATTAATTTTTTTATGTGATTTATTAATCGTAAATTACATGTTTAATTTCCACCCTAATTTTTAAATATCCTTGCTCGTAATCATAATTTTTAGTGTAGCTCTGCAAACATTATAAGGTCTGTACTGTACATTTTCTTTATTTAAGCTGCACTCAGCAGCCACTTTATCAGGTACACCTGTTCAACTGTTTATTAACACAAAAGCCAATCAGCCAATCACATGGCAGCCACTTAATGCTTGTGTATGCATGCAGACATGTTCAAGAAAACTTGCTGAAGTTCAGAATGAGCTTCAGCAGGTGATAAAAGGTGGTTTGAGCGACTTTGAACATGGTATGGTTGTTGGTGCCAGAAGGGCTGGTCTGTATTGCAGAAACTGGTGATGTACTGGGATTTCAGCCATGCACAACCATCTCTAGAGTTTACAGATGAAAAATACAGAAAATATCCAGTGAACAGCAGCTGTTGGGAGGAAAATATATTATTGATGTCATAAGTCAGAGAAGGGGCAGATTGGGTCAAGATGATAGAAGCAGTGACTTAAAATAACTACAGGTCACAACCAAGGTATGCAGAATACCACTGGTGAAACACACATCGTGCTGAACCTTGGAGCTGATTAGCGACAGCACCAAAAGAATAGGTACCACTCCTGAAAGCTGAAACGAGTAAAAAAAAACAAACAAAAAAAAAACCCCCAGTAAAATTCACAGAGACTCACCAAAATGAAACAATACGTATTGGAAAAATGTTTGTTATGAGTCTCAACGTCAGGGTGGATGTTCAGACGGCAGAGTCAGAATCAGGCATGAACAACATGAAAACATGAATCCATTCTGCCTTATAGCAGCAGTTCACTCTGCAGCTACTGGTGTAATGATGTAGGGGATCATTTCTAGGAACACTGGGTGTCCTGGTACCAACAGAGCATCATTCTAACATTACAGCCTACCTAAGAATGGTTGCTGACCAGGTCCATCCCTTTATGACCACAGTGTACAGCGTATCTTCTGATGACTATTTCCAGCAGGAAAAAGCATCATGTGACAAAACTCTAATCATTTCCAACTGTCTCCTTGAACATGACATGTTTACTGTACTCCAAAGGCCTCCACAGTCATCATATCTTCATCCAGCATCACTGGGATGTGTTAGAATGGGAGATTCTCATCATTGATGTTCAGTTGGGAAATCTGTGGCAACAGTGTGATATTATCACGTCAACATGGACTGACATGTTTGAGGAATCGTTTCAACAGTTTTTTTAATCTATGCCACAAAAAGTTAAAGCCGTTCCAAAAGAACAAGTGGATCCAACAAGCTGTACCTTCTGAAGTGGCTGGTGAGTGTATATTAATTGAAACTTTACAAGTTTGACGTTTGACATCTGCATGTTCTAAAGAAAGATGTTTCACAGAACACACTCACACTTTGGAGACATACGAGCCTTTTGCCTAGTCCCGTACTCTAAACATATGTTGTCTGTCACTCCAAAACAAACTTGTAACCCTAAAGAAGCAGTCTCTAGTTGTAAGGGTCTTCAGTTTTACCTTGTGTGTCCAGATTCATTAAGGAGAAAGATTTCAGACATGCATAGTATAACAACCCTACAGTGTTCCCTGAGTATTTCAGCGTCTAGCATGTTTCCCTCTGCGAGTGTTAACAGGTTTTCTTTCTGCTCCACTTGAGTGCATCTGTATCTAACAGTGTGAGTGTGTATATCTGGAAGATTGTGCTTGTTTTTGTTTCAGCCTGGAGTGCCACACACCTGCAGCTTGCAATCGTGTGCATTTTCATGTTAATGCATGGTTTGTGTGTGTGTTCAAGCAGCAACAGTGTGTGTATTTACCAGCTGTATTTACTTCAGCATGTTTCATACATGCATATATATATATATATATATATATATATATATATATATATATATATATATATATATATATGTGTGTACATATATACATATATATATATATATATATATATATATATATATATATATATATATATATATATATATATATATACACACATACATACATACATACATACATACATACATAAAGTGTGTGTATGTGTATGTGTTTTGAGGGTTAAACATTGATGTCACAATGCATTAAGACAGACAGTCTCTCCTACTGTGATGTTGTCATGGTTACCACATGAAGACAAATGCTCTAAATATCTCTATTCACCATCAGTTCACCACACACACATGCGCGCTACTGTGAACATATGGTTTACACATACACAGTCACACCCCCTTTTTCACACACTCACATTTTACCGAGTGCGACACACATCACACACAAACACATTAACAATAAACCACTTTCACACTTGTTCTCAAAACACACAAAAACCCTGACGTATTTGTGAGTCGCTTCAGCACCCATCCCATCGGCAAGCATCTCTGTCCACACAACACACAATTACCTTTTGATCCCAGTCAATTATCATTCACTCATTTACACACATCATTCCTCCTCTCGCTTCATTTGCCACCTCTCACTCTGTCTCTCCTTCAGCAGAAAGGTCAACGCTCACCAGGAGACTCACTGGCCTGTCAGAGGCACAGAGAGGCGGAACAGCAATGATGGAACATAGTCTGCGCTCAGCCGGCTAAATTTATACACAAATGACATGCAATTTAAGGTCACGTTCATAAAGATCTCCTCATGTGGGGACATCTAAAGAACAGAGTTAAATATTCTCCTTTGTGTCTTATTTTCATTGGGATTTGTTGCGTGAGCAGGACAGACAGCTTAGGTGAAATGCTGAACAGCTGTTCTACAATCCTCTGTGACATTTACAATGAAACTTTCTATGAACTGAATTTTGTTATATTAGTGAAGAAGTTTAAAAGTTATGATCACAAGTATGCTAAAAGTAAATTAGTATAAAAGCTTAAAAAATGTTGATTTCTTTCAACCTTTGATGTACCCACTCTGGCTTCCTCCCACTGTCCAAAGACATGCATGTTAGGTTAATTGGTTACTCTAAATTGTGCCAAGGAGTGAGTGTGAGCGTGAATGGTTGTTTGTTTCTCTGTGTTGGGCCTGTAATTGACTAGCGACCTGTCCATGGTGTACCATGCCTCTCACCCTATGATAACTGGGATAGGCTCCAGCTTTCCCGTAACCCCTAAATGGACTAAACCGGCAAGTGAATGAATAAATAACAGACACACTGAACTAACTGAAGAAGAAGAAGAAGGATCCTCTCTTTTCCACCAGCTTCACACACACAGATGACTTACCTCTGCTTTACTAGTAATAAGAACACAGAAGAGTGCTCAGATCTGTTGTTGAGAGCAGTTAGCATCTATAGATGCTGTGACCAGAGAGCAAGTGGGAGGTCAGGTGCCTTTTTTAAGGCCACGAAAGTAAAGCATTGAATGCTTTAACTCATTTTGAGTGCAATAAGCTGCAACATTCTGAGTCAAAGTCACTTCTTTAGTTTCTAAAGGCTCTGTAAAAGTGTTCAAATTGATTTGGAGGCAGTACACAGGAGATGGATGGACTTTAAATATCTCTTGTTGCTAAATGATATCTATGGTTCCTCCTATTTATTGGGTATTTGAACAATGCTTGGCCTGCCAACAAATCAGAATTTGATGGAATGGTAATTGTTTCAGTCAAAGTGTTAGGGACACTGGCTTACCCGATAGCTTTCATTTTGCCTGCTTGTCATATGACCACTGGTAAGGAGGAAAATGTTTTTTAAGCTGTTCATTATCCATAATTCCTGCATAAGCATGCTGATTCCCAGCTGATGCTAAGCAAAAGCAACCAGACCCCAGACAGGTCATCAGACAGGCCCCTTCTACTTTTCTGCTGATGCTGGACACCCAAACAAGTCGTTGACAAACATATTATCTACAACAGAATCAAATCAGAATCATTAGTTAATCTAACATGCAGATCTTTGACACGAAAGAGAAAATTGAGAGCACATGCAGAAGACCCAAGCAGGCACATGAAGAGCACTCTAACTGCACACAGAAAGGCCCCAAGCTGAAGTTTGAACCGTCTTGCTGTGAGGCAGCAGGCGAACAACTGCACCACCCTGCAGGTGAGATATATATCCTCTTCAACCTCCTCCCTTTTCTCTCCCAGCAGTTTCAGACAGATCTCTCTCTGTGTGCCAGTAGTAATTGCCTCAGATTCCAAACTCTCCTTGCAGCCTTGTTGTGGAAGCAGCTTTGAAGTCTGTGCTGCTCCCTTACACCAGCTCACCAACTCCTACTTTCCAACTTTGTCTTTCAATGCATTATCAACCTTTGCAATGGCTCCCAATACTTACAGGGCTAAAGAGGTCTTACCATTTGTCACAGACCATTCTCAGTAGGAAAGTCTTTGTGAAATAAAAACATTTATTTTACCTGGTGAGTTTTACTTTCTGTATTTATATCAAACAATTATCTTCTAAAAATAAAATGTGAAGCTATTCTTAGAGATAATTTTCCTTCAGTTTTAGGGTGTAAAATATCTGTATTAGTGGCTATTGACCATGAAGTTTATTGGTGTAATGTGTTACTCAGAGTGCGGAATCGGCAATCAGGGCAAAAGGTAAAGAAAAGGACAAGCAGTGCTCACACAGAGGAATGACCCTTTTTTTCTGCAGAGAAAATTAAAAATTCCAAAGAAATCCCCTGATGAAGTGTGGACAAACATGACAATATTTTAGCTACCCAGAGCTCATAGTGGTGAAAATTTTTTATAAGGTTTTTTTTTTTTAACTTTAAAAATGTATAGAAGGTGGGAGTACTGATATTTTGTAGTAGTGTTGTTCATATACATATGTATATAGGCAATTCCAATTTGCATTAGCATCAAATTATACTGTAAATATAAATGTAATCTTACAATAAAACTGCTGAAGGTGTCATGATGAGGGCTGGAGGTGAGGACCCAAATGCAGAAAGCCAGGCAGGGATACAGAATTAGCAAGTTTTTTGTTTTTTTTTATTTGTTAAAGTGGAACTATTATGTGCATTTCAGGCTAATTTAGTTTTATTTCTGAGACCAGAAGGGCTGGGATTGATCGAGTTATTGTCACAAATTGCTTTATTTACTACAGACCGACCCTCTCCGTAGGCTGTCAGATCAGCCTGCGGGCAAAACGAGTGGATTGAGACTCTTCCGCATTAAGCCCCGCCTCCCGCCACTGCACTACATCGGGAGCGCGCACCGCAACTGCTTTCGTCGTCATTGTAACATCTCATTAACAGAAGGATTAGGCTAATATGAACTCAATAAAAAAACCTGAATCAGACCCTGAAAACGAAGTGGAAAACAGCAACCCACAGCAACGAATGCAGCAGGATGTCTCTCTTTGGTAAACTCACCAGCCATCGTTCGAAATAACTTTATCCGACGTTTTCCACCCACCTGATGTATTTGTACATGCCCTTGTTAACCAGTAGAAGGTAACCAATCACCGAACCTTTCCAATCACCGGACGTTTCCAAGTAGAAAAAACTTTCTAAAACCACACGTTTTTCGTCGCCATGGAAACCGAACGGAGAGAGTGCTGGAACTCAAACTCAAACATGCATTTAGGTGATTGAAAACAGTGCCGTTCACATGTCTGATGAGGATTCAACACTGTAACACTGTAGAAAGCTCAGAAAACTTGAAATACAATAATATCACCCCTTTAAAGCAGGAACACAGGAGACCTGGGACACAGAGGGCAAATTAAACACAATGAACTCGCACAGGAGAACATAGAACTAAGGGTTTAAATACACTAAATAAAATGAGACACAGGTGATATGAATGAACTAAGGAGAACAGGTGAAACTAATGAAGAACCAGGCTGACCTGGAAGACACAAGGGAACTAAACAGGAAAAACTACAAAATTTGACAGAAACTAAGACACAAAAAGTCCAAACCAAAACACTCATCATGACCGTAGGTTTGTATTGTCCCTGCAACTTTGGCTTATTATTAATGACTCATGGGTCAAAATGTAGAAACAGATAATTTTTGTATTCAAGTAAGGAACTGGCTTTGAACCAATTTTCTGCATCCTTGGGATAAAACCACTGAACCATGGCCCCTTTTTAATGAAACTGCTTTATGTTGCTCTTTGTCTGGCAAGAAGATTTATTCTTCTATACCATATTTATGACTGTTTTTGTAGAAGTTCAGGGAATCACTGAACAACTATAGTATTTGGGAACCTTTTCTTGGGGGATTTATGAACTACCATGGGCTAAAATCTTCTTTCAGAGAGTGGTAAAAATGTGGTTAATTTTAATAGAAGAGCGTGCTTTTCACGTTGTTGATGCTTCTGCAGTTTGACCATCCGAAGGCGGACAAGAAAGAAAACATCTTTTTTAGGAAACAATGTGTTGATTCCCCAGTGGTTAACACTAAAGCCAGCAGACACATAAGGACAGAGCAAAGAAGTCTCCGGGACTTAATGCGAAACAAGTTGAGTGAAAGCATCCAGAATTCAAACAGTGGTCCCATTTTGACAGAAATCAATAACTGCTTTTGCAAGTACATACAACTTTGTTGGGTTTCTTATAATGGATGCAAATTAATAGGTTTTATAAGAATGATGCATTAAGTGACAAATTAAAAACAATATGTGTGAAAAGGGTCATTCGACATAAAGCTGCTGAAAAATATAATTAGTATGTTTAAGTTTCTCTCAACTTTATAAAGCTTTATAATGACTCTGAGCTTATTGTTTAATTGTGCGGCCAACAACTTTTCTGTTATGGTTCACTGCTCTCGTGGCAGAGCAGAAAGAATAAATGCTCACTGCTTGCTTTCTGTTCAGCAGTAAAAGAGGAGCTTTTAGCAGCTAAGCAGACAAGAACTCCTGCTTTGATTATACAGAATGAGGTTAAATATTTGAATAGCATTTGTCAGGTAAACATGTTTCAGTTTCCCTCTGAAGCTGCTCAGACACAAATTCAACATAATTTTTTTTCATTATTGTTAAATCCTTGAAAAGAAATGTCTTTGTGAACATAACACTTAGAGGGTTTTTAAAAATGAAAATAATCCATTCATGCCTCAGATTAAACACTACACCTTGGCCTCATACAACAAAGGCAGATCTGAAAATATACCATGAACCTGTATTTATGTCGTGCTTTCCTGGTCTTGTTGACCACTCCAAGTGCTTCACACAACATGTCACAGTTAGTAATTTTCACATTCATACCCTGATAGGCACATTGGGGAGGGATGCTGGGATCAGTGTGTTGCCCAAGGACACTTAGGCAACACACTGAACTCACACAGGATTGGTCAGAGTAAGCCTGGAATCGATCCACTGAGCAGAAGACAACGGTTCTTCCACCTAAGCTACAGCCACCCAGTCTTACTTTTATTTCTTTTTTTGCTACTGCTTACCCGGCACTCTGCTCAAAAGCTCAACTCCTCAGCTTGACCCCGCTGACAGAAGGTTATCAATGTCTAGCTAATGATGAACAAAAGCTTGTTCCTGATTGCTAGTGCTAACAACTTAGCTCCTCAGTGGGAGCCTCTTGAATTGGTTTCCCAGGTTTGTTTTGCATTAAACCTTGACTGAATCCATATCCTTCACACTATAAATAGTGCAATAAAGTTCCTTGGTGAAAATGTCTTTCCCTGCTTATTTAACTTATAATAAACAGACTAGTGCATAAAAAAAGCCACACAGACATGGCTGTTACTGTTGAAGTCTTTAGAATATGCTTCATATAAAGTGTTTAGATTTTCAAATTAACAAAAGGCATCATGATGGATGTAAAAGCATTCTTATGAAAACTAGCTGAATTTACAGGTACATCTTTAAGTTTATTTTTTGTCACTTGTTTCAGAATGTGAAACTTATATATCATATAGATTTATTACACATAGAGTAAAACATTTCAAATGTATAATCCTTGAAATTTTGATAATTGTGGTTTATAGATAATGAAAACCCAAAATGCAGCGTCTCAGAAAATTAGAATAATATGAAAAATGTCAATCTTAGAAAGTCATGGTGTCACACCCTAATCAACTAGTTAACTCAAAACACCTGCAAAGGTATCCTAAACCTTTAAATGGTCTCTCAGTCTGGGTCAGAAGGGTACACAATCATGGGGAAGACTGCTGACTTGACAGATGTCTAGAAGATCATTTACCTTCCATAAGGAGGGAAAGCCATAAAAGGTCATTTCTAAAGAAGCTGGTTGTTCACAGAGAACTGTATCAAAGCATATTAATATAAAGTTGAGTGGAAGGAAAAGAAGCACCAGTAAAGGGATAACTGCAGCCTTGAGAGGATTGTCAAGCCCCAAGAATTTGGGGAGCTTCACAGGGAGTAGACTGAAGCTGGACTCAGCGCATCAAGAGCCGCTACACACAGACGAATCCTAGACATGGGCTACAAAATGTCACATTCCTCGTGTCAAGCCACTCCTGGACCAGAGACAATGACAGAAGCATCTCACCTGGGCTAAGGGGAAAAAGGACGGGACTGTTTCTCAGATGAAAGCAAATTTTGCATTTCATTTGGAAACCAAGGTCCCAGAGTCTGGAGGAAAAGTGGAGAGGCACAGAATCCATGTTGCTGGAAGTCCAGTGTGAAGTTTCCAGTCAGTGATGATTTGGGAGCCATGTCATCAGCTGGTGTTGCTCCACTGTGTTTTCTGAAGTGCACAGTCAACACAACCATCTACCAGGACATTTTATATCACTTCATGCTTCCTTCTGCTGACAAGCTTTATGTAGATGTCAATTTTTTTCCCAGCAGGACTTGGCACCTGCCTACACTGCCAAAGGTACCAAAAGCTGCTTCAATGACCATGGTGTTACTGTGCTTGATTGGCCAACAAACTCACCTGATCTGAACCCCATAGAGAATCTGTGGGGTATTGTCAAGAGGAAGATGTGAGACACCAGACCCAGTAGATGACCTGAAGGCTGATATCAAAGCAACCTGGGCTTCCATTACACCTGAGCAGTGACACATGCTGATCATTGCCACGCCGCATTAATGCAGTAAATCATGCAAAAAGAGGACTAACCAAGTATTGAGTGCATGGAAATGAACATACTTTTCAGAAGCCTGAAATTTCTATTTAAAATATCCTTTTTTTTAAAAATTGATCTTATATAATATTTTAATTTTCTGAGACACTGGTTTTCATTAACTATAACCCACAATCATCAAAATTTCAAGAAATAAATGTTTGAAATGTTTCACTCTATGTATAATGAATATATAATATGTGGGTTTCACATTCTGAAATGAGTTATGAAAAATATTGAACTTTGTAACAATATTCTAATTTTTTTAGATGTACCTGTAATGAACAAATAATAAATTTGTATTACAATCTGGAAAAAGGGGAGGGCATGGATATTTTCCGTCGAAAAACTGGACACAGCCTGCCCTACTTATTCTAAAGCCCTAAAAAAATATATAATGTCAGCCCCCCCCACCCCACCCTTACCTTCTCTAAGTTCAATTCAATTCAATTCAATTCAACTTTATTTATATAGCGTCAAATCACAGCAATGCCATCTCAAGACGCTTTACAGACAGAGGGGAAAACATAATGAACCATTCCATTGCAGGGGCACTGAGAGACAAACAACCGCTCACGTTCACACTCACACCAATGAGCAAGTTAGAGCAACCAATCAATCTTTGGACGGTGGGAGGAAGTCAGAGTACCTGGAGAGAACGGGGTAAACATGCAAACTCCACACAGAAAGCCCCCCCCCCCCCAGCTGAGGATCAAACCAGCAATCTTCTTGCTGAGGCTACAGTGCTAACCGTTCAGCCTTCGAGGTGGTTTATTTACAAAAATACCATCCTCATTCATGAATATGCCAGAAAAAGCTTGTAAATAGGTGTCCACTGTAGGGCCACTATATGCATGAAAGGGTTAAATATACATATAAACGCTTTACTCTTGTAAAATTGAGCTAACATGAGTCATCTCCACTGATGCTTGATATTAATATTTGTACTCATTGTACACCTTTTCCAAAATTGCTTGCTTTTTCCCTTTCACATGACACTCTACTTTTTTAAATCAATAACTTGTCTCTGCAGGTTGGCAACAGTGAAATCTTTAATCGTACTTGAGGGGTTGTGAGTCTTCTCCATTCATGGAACTGGTGGGCCGAGACATTTGAGCTTTAAGATCGTTGCTGTTGCTGTGCACGCCATCTGCTATCAGCTCCACCTTTTAAACACCAACTGCTTCACATAATGGTGCTTTGATGATGAAGTTGTGCGACATTTGTAACACTTCAAGTGTTTCTCAGCTGTTGTTGGCTTATGGGGGAATTCTGACGGCATACAATCAGGTAAAGCTGATCTTTACTTGGCTGACCTAGGGAGACAAAGGGAAGACAAAGAGCAATGTATTTAAATTCTTCTGCAAATTTCAAGGTATTTTTTGGCATAAACAATTATAAGAACTAAACAGTAACATCATAGTAAGAACAAATTGTCAAAGCATTTGAAGAGCCCAAGCCATACCACCAGCATTGGCACAAGTCAGTTATCGTGTCTTTTGGGGCTTTTGTGGTTATTTGGGTTGAAAAAATCTTTTCTTGTCTGTGGAAAGATTATGTTTATGGTAACAACCCACAACTCAACTTCTTGGCATTTTCTAAGGTAACTCCACAGAAATCAAAGAAAAATCTATGAAGATAAATGTTGAAAATCCATATAAAAAGACCCAGATGTGCCAAAGTTCACAGATTTTGGTGGAAGTCGGCCCCTGCTCATACGGCCTATGTCACAGGCCGGCTCTGTAAACTACATGGCATGTAGTAATTTAGTGAGTAGCTGAATGCAGGCAAACAAAAAGAAGAAGAAAGGTAGTTTGGGGATTGTGACAGGGGTTATACTTCACTATCACCAGTTATCATCCAACTGTGCACAGGTGATAGCTCATAAGTGGGCCCTATCTCTTTTCCAGTCATATTCCCATGACCTTTGTACAAATGGCATCTCACTGGAGAAGAGGACTATTCAAGGTAAGACTGAATCATCCGTTACCTCAACGCCACTTTTCGCTTTGCTTTCTTGCCATCAGAAGTTTGTAACAGAGAGAAATGAAATAACACAAGTGATATCCTTCAAAGCTGTGAATATCCTTGACTGTCCTCTACAAAGACTAGAAAGGATGCTTCTCTTTTTACATCTTGCTTTTTCATTTTTCTTACATGTCACAGTGTCCTTCCCTCTTATGTCTCTGTGAGGCACCGCATAGATTTGGAAACGGTTTATGCTCAATAAACAGGAGGCTATTGGTGTGTTTTTCTGTCTGTGTTAAAATCTTGGTAAATTCACACTCTGACTGATACATTTACTCACAATGCACAACAGAGAGCAGAAGAAGAATGAAGGAAAGAATGAGACCTTGAGTCGGAGAGGGAATAAGTAGAATAAAAAGATGAATTTGCAGGTGGATTTGATTCCCTCAGAAAACTCCAAGGAGACTGACACAGGTGGAATATGAATGAGGAAAGTGTGTGTAAAAATGTGTGTGTGGGTTTGTGGTGGTGGTGGGGGGGGTTGCAAGGACAGTGAGTGCTGGTAGAGAGACCCAGCAAGAGAAAGAAAGAGACACTGTGTGAGCGAGAAATGTCAATGAGAGAGGGAGCAAGGAGAATGGGGACACATAAAAAGGAGGAAGGAGAGGCAAAAAAGCCTGAAAGAAAAACAGATGGAAGGCGGGAGGGACTGGTGAGCTAATGGCAGAAGACAATAAGAGAGAGACAAAAGGAAATGATAAATAAGAGGTGAAGAAATGGTGCCGACATTAAAAGGAAGGGAGAGTGAGGGACAGAATAACAAGCTGAAAGACAAAAATGTAAGGAAGGTCATGGAAAAAAGTCAGACACAATAACAGAAGCACGCCATTCGAAAACTTTATGAAGTAAACTAGACAAAAAAAATCAAAATGTAGTATAAATTTAAATGTAAAATTAAAATAAATTCAGTTTTTAACTGATCTACATCGTTCAACCACAACTGTTACAGATAATGGGCTTTTCTTCCTTCACAAAGGTCACCTTACAGTTACCTATCCAACACACCGCATTCTCTGTTTCATCTCCAAGTTCTCCGTAGAATCCACTTGGAAAAGTCAGACTGCTTCAGAGATTGAGAACGAATGAAGCACGTTTTGCAAAAATCACAAGTAAGATGTTCCAAGCAGAATAAAACAGAAGCAGTCAGGGACCAGGAGGCATTTGTTGACTGCTGTCATCGCTAAAACCCCCCATTCTTCATAAATATGAATTTTTCAGAGCCAGACAAGACTCATTCTCCACCAGCATGTACATATCTATATCTATAGCTATCTATCTATCTATCTATCTATCTATCTATCTATCTATCTATCTATCTATCTATCTATATATATCTATATATATATATATATCAAATCATTACAAATGTCATCTCAAATTTTCACACATTTCTTTTTTTTTCTTTGGACTAATTCTATAATGGAGGAGTTTAAATGGTTGCTGTGGAGGTCATGTACTACTTTGTACTACTGTTTTCAGCATGGCCATTTTGTTTTTCTTGCTTTTGCTTGAACTCTATATTCCTTCACTTATTTTCTGAGCATACATTTGGGTCCACACCAGACTGTGACAGACATGTTGTGTATGTTCTATTAAAAATAAGCTTTAAAGTTGAGGTTTGAAAATCAATGCATTCTGTTTTTTATCATGCTGTTTTTAAATCACATTTTACACAGCCTCACAATTTTTTTTAGGAATGAGCATTGTAGAAATACAATTAAATGCAAAGCCTACATATACATTAGAATAAAGACTTGCAGCTCGTAATGAAAGAACACACTCAAAAACTACATCTGGTGACATATTTAAATTTTATTTTTTTATACAGTGATATGTCTCGCTGAATCTACATGTGTCACTGCAGTGAAATTATTTGTTCTTTGGACCCTCTTCACCTGCTAACATATTACAGTGTCACTTTCTAGAAAGTGATGTATGAGTTGCGATATGATAAACTGTTGTGTGCTTTGTGCTTTTAAATCTCTGTCATCTATGATAAGAGATGGCAAAATTCAACATTGGTGTAAAGAGGCAAGCGTGAAACAGTAGATGAAGAGAATGAGGAAGAGTTTTAAAAAGCTGCTTTGGGAAAAAAAAGGGAGAGAATTGAAAAGAATTGTGAATAGGAAGAAGATGGGAAATTAAATGGGAAACCATAATAAAAAGGTAAGATGAGAACAAAGAAATGAGAGGGTACACGTAACAGGAACTAAAGAGAGAGAGAGAGCAGCTAGATGGGAAAGGAATGAGACTAAGAGTTAAAAAGGTGGCAGACAATCAGGAATAGGGGGAGACGTGACACATCGACAGGAGGGAGGGAGGGGGAAGCTGGTCTGCGGGATCAAAACGGTCTCGGAGATCATTTGACAGGAGATGAAAAAAGTAGGTGATGAGCAGTGAAATGCACAGATGATCAGTCAGAAAAGATGAATGTAGATGAGGAGCGGAGGCGAGCGGATAAAAGAAATACAGGGGGAAGACAGAAACAGCCGTGGAAGACTTAAATACCTGTGGTGTCACCTTTGTTGGTGCATGACGCCATCGCTCTGCAATAATATGAACACAGACAGAGTGGGCTGCCTCGATTCACATTGTTTCATCCACACTTTACTCAGCTGTGTCAGGTTTGTTTTTCATGGTTTCATTTTTGTTAAAGGTTGAATCTTTTTTGGAGACAAAAACAGAATGAAACAGAAACAGGCTGAGGAGAGAATTAGACACCTCAGGCTGAAGCACCTGTCAACTTTACAGCATACATTTGTTTTTATGCCCTTAAAAATAAGAAAAATCGTCTGGATGACTAAACTTTGGTTTCAGGTTTCAGCTGGCATTACAACTGACTTTGATTTTCAGCATTTCATCATCAGTAGCTCATTCTCACCTACATTTTGAGACATTACATATTCCAGGATATAAACAAATAACAGGAACATCATTTACAATGATTAGCTTGCAAGGATTCTCATTATATCATGATTTTATGGGAATATGCTGGTATGATGATGGACTTATTCTTAAGAAAAAAAAAAGACTTTGGGTGCTCGGGGAGTTTTTAAATTTAGAGTGGACATTATTTCATCGAGACAGGAAAAATCGGCAGACATACACTCAGCAGTGGTGACAGCTGGATGACAGCGAGGATCAGCCAAAGCTCTGTGGAGTCTGCTGGTGAAGTAAAATAACCGAGCTCCAAACGATAAGACGTTTAGATTAAGTTTGTCAAGCATTCACAGGAAGTAGACCGTGTTATTTGGTAAAATGGACCTAAAACTGCATTGGCATGAGCAGCAGCTTCAGTAATACTCAGATGGAAAGAAAGTCATCTGTGAAATTTGTACAGTTTAGCCATTTTTTTTTCCTCAGACAAAATGGCCGCACATAAATGAATAAATTACTGAGGACTCTTACTTTGCATGGGAGAAAAAAATGAAGCAATTTCCTATTTTATGGAGAAAACATTTGACCGTTTCACATTATTTTCACATTTTAAATGCATGAATTGTTTAAAAAAACATGAAATTGACGAAGTAAGACAGTTAATTATTTCATGAAAAATATTAACATTTTAAATTTGATGATAACATCAGGTTTCGGCTTGGTCATGACAAGGTTTAACCGCTGTGTCAGTATTCTTCAAGTACTTTTCCAATCTTTCATTGTCTCATTGCAAAGTTTTCAGACATATTGCTGTAAAATAGATAACTTATCTATGACATGGCAAGATGTCTCATTTCAGGTCATGTTTTTGTTTACATTTTAAACGACATCCAAAGTTTTTTGCAGTTGGAGCGTACGTTACCTCTTCTAATAACCACAAGCTCAGATATGCAGCATAATTTGTATATCTGAGAAAAAACAGTGTATCAGGAGATAAAGTTTTGAAGGACCAGTGCAAAAGTTCTGCCCACCAGTTTAAATCCCACAGTCTTGTTGCCATGAAGTGATCATGCTGACCATCGCAATATTGTGCTGTTTGGCTGACAAATTACATTTAGCTACAATAACCTGCCAGTTCTGCCAAGCCTTTCTATTAGGAAAGAAAAAAAATTCAGTATACAGCATATTTCACTGCATTTTCTCTTACTCACAGTTGCACTACACCTGAATCTTACAACATAAATGTGCACACACAAAAAGCATGCATGCCTTCTACACATCAACTGGTTTCATAACAAATGAGGGGCTTTAAAGTAGTTTCCAATCCTGCTCCTGTTGACTCACTGTCCTGCTTGCTTTTTATTGTTGGTTCATAAGATCTGTAGAAGCCTGTTGCTGACCAGTGTGAGCAATAGGGTGTGGTCCCAATTTAGACCATGCACACAGATACAGTTTTCCTCCAGCTTGTCCTGTCCAGCATCACAGTTAGCACAATGATAGTTTGGCTGCTGTGTTGTAAATTTGCTTTGCCAAGGGGCTGCCTAATGGAAGTGAAGGAAATTAAACTTGTGGAAGTGAGTCCTTGTCACATGGTTCTCTGCTGTTCTCAATAATGATAGCACAGTCGTGGTTTAGTTTGAGGTGGTTATTTCCAACTCATCCAAAGTGCAAAAATATTTACAGTGATATAGTGATATATTTACAGTAATATGTACAGAATTTACAACATATTTACAGTATTTACGTGGGTTTCTCACCATACGTTTTCTAAACTCGAGCTCTGCGACACAATCTGACTTCACTCCATGACTGCCTGACATCACAAAGGCTGACCAAAAGACAAACAGGCAGTCACATCTAACTATCCACCATCATAGCAGCTAAGATAAGAAAGACATGACAGAAACACAGGAAGGGATTGGTGAAGGGACCAGACAAGCCAAAGACCACAGAACTGTTGCCAAAGACTGCAAAACCAGTAAGGCAAACCTGTGCACTGCGTGGACTGATTACCAGAAAGCTTATGACTCAGTGCCACATACATGGATCCTAGAAGGCCTGAAACTGTACAAGATCGACTAAATTGAAAATACCTTCGTTGCATGGTCATTGAGGTTGTGGCACACCATCATGGAGTCCAGCTTTTAGCCAGTTGCAGTTTCCATCAAATGTGGCACATACCAAGTTGATGCTCTGTCCCTGATGCTACCGGTATATTGCATAGTCCTGTTCCCCCCTCAGCAATTAATCAACAAAACCGGCTATGACTACCAACGCAGGAATGGGGCCACCATCAGTCACCTGCTCTACATGAATGACATCAAGCTGTACGCTAAGACTGAACGAGACATCGGCTCACTGATCGACACCACCAGGATCCACAGCCGGAACATTGGAATGGCATTCAATGTAGGGATAGGCGGCCAAATGATAACAAAGAAAGGGAAGGTAGTCCATATAGATGGCACTGCACTCCCAGAGGGCAGAATAACATGTTGAGGAGAGCAAGAATTACCTTGGCATATTACAATCAAATGGCAACCACAAAGAGGCCACAAGGATAGTTTCTACAGCCTGAGATCTGCAATGAGAAAGGCAAGTTCTGAGAAGTCAGCTTTGTGGCAAGAACAAGATCCAAGTAAGATCAAGGCAATGAACAGCTATGCCCTGCCAACATTAAGCTCAGATCACAGATGTTAAAACACAGAAGCTGTTCACTATTCATGGAGGGTTCCACCCCAATTCCATAGTCCAGAGGCTATATACTAAGCGCATATACACTAAGTGTGTGTATGTGTTAACAAGATTTACAAGAAAAAACAAAAACAAGTCTTCAAAAGTTTTCATTACATTATGAAAGTACGACTTTTCATGTTTAAAAATATTGGCTCTACACTTTCTGCCTTTCCACATCTATTGCTTCTAAATGTTGATTTTCAATTCTGCTTTTGTAATAGCTGTATTGTAATTGCTCCAAACGTTAGCACAGAAAATGATGAAAAGATTAATACAAAAGTAAAACAAAAAATCTGATAAGATATGAAATGTGACACATTTAGTGGGCTGGAATACTTCCTGTGGTGATTTCCTGACATGGTACTGGCCTTGAACTGCTGACTCACCCTGATGTGTACAAGGCTTGTTCATTTCCTGACGCTTTCAGAGTCTTTGCCTTGTCACTCCATCATAAAGGTGTGAAGGATGTGTCAGTGTCAGCAGATATCCATGCACTGTGTGTCTGGAAAAGCTGTTTGGTACACTGCCAATATGGATTTTCAACACAGTTTGACCACTTCTTTAATTGGACACAATACCGGCTCTGTTAACCTTCTAACTAAATGTCCTGACACACACACACACACACACTATGTTAACAGTAGTGACTTCCCATGAAAAATGACTAAAAAAAAAAACTTAAAAACATGTTGTTTTTTTTATAGAGTTGCTTTTTGTACATTTCTTTAATAAGTGATCACATAAGACACCTATTTTTTAAATGGGTGGTGAATTTTTTTTTTAGCCTGGACCTTGCAAAATCCATTCAGTAGGTTTAATAATATTTCAAAAATCCATGGTCATCAGTCTTGAAATGATCCTGCTTCTCTAAATTTCAGAAAAATTGACTTATTGAAAGTGTAGTGAAAAGCGGGTGAATAGAGATGGTGCTCATCTCTGCAGACACACAAAGGTGTAGGTCATCACTCTTCTAACCAATTCAATTTAAGAGACGGCTGAAAAAAAAGGACTTCTATAACTCCCCATTTATTTAACATTTGCAGAGGAGGAACTCTGCTGATATCTATACTAGTATGAGCCCACTCTCGGCAGCCCGTCTTGTCGAAGATGTAAAGGACCTTCAGGACATTCTGTCTGAAGCTACTGAGGGAAGGTCAGACATTACCTCCCACAAAACTCTGATCAGTCACATTAATGTGTAGAAGCCAGGAAATAGTGATTCAAGAGGTAGTGACAGCTGTGTGGGTGCAGTTGTGTATGTGCAAAGTAGTATCATAAGAGATCCTCACAATGCCCTTTAGCAATGTGCCTGATATTTGCAACTATCATGAAGGTGATGTTTACATTGTTGCTTGTCTGTCACTTATTAGAAAATCCCAAATTCTTGCTGAAGACATCAGGTATATTTGTGCTGAAGAGTTCAGTTTGTTTCTTTGTATTTTGCTTCCAAGAAGATAATTTTTAGAGAAACTTGTTAGTTAAGCCACTTAACAGTGACCAATGAGTCATTTAGTCATTTCAGAAAGGTCCCAAGAGTTATGAATAAACTAGTGTAGGGATGACGAAAAAAACAAAAACAAACAAAGACAACTTATCAAAGAAGCAATTTTAGATAATATCTTTAGGCACTGTTCCTGTCATCTGGTTGCAAATACACATGATTTGTTTCCATGTTTTTTGAGTTGCACTTATGTAAAATGCCCAAGATATCAGGTTGACAAGCATTAAATTGTATTTCTACATCAGCAATGCTATTCCCACAGAGCCATGCTGAAAACCTAGAAAATACCTCAAATTAGAGTTATGAAAAAGTTTTGAGGAAACTGGAAAAAAAAGTGTCAGGACTAAAAAGCAAAGCCTGAAAGAATTATATATATATATATAAAAAAAAAAGCATAGGCAGCAGACAAACAGTGTCTGATCAGTGATCCACATACCACATATTGAGACACTGAAGTCATCAGAAATGATGTCCATGCTGGGTGGCTGTCAAGAAGCCATTATTAAGGAAGGGAAACAGTGAGAAAAAAGGCTGATGTAATTTACATGGTACAATAACTGGACTAAAAGATGGACTAATGAACCAAGATGTCAGACCCCAACATTATTGATGTCCAAACATCACAACTACAATTATTAAATTACACTAATCCTGCTTATCTAACATCATTGATTGCAAAAACTGACCTTTTTTTTTTCAAATGTAAAGATAACTGCAATAAAGATATAATATAAAACTAAATTTCTGATAAATAATCAAGCATAAACTTGCTTTTGCCTAAATGCTGGACATTTCCAGTCAACTGTAATACACAACACCAAGGTAAACTGAGTTTTTTGCAGTGCTGCATTTGCATCTCATAATGTTATTCATAATCTGTGTTTGTGTTTAACAAAATTTTATTTTAATTTGTCCTTATGTTATTTCTTCTAACTCATGACACACGCAGAACAGAAAAATGATCAACATTTTCTGATTTTCTTTTTTTTTTTTCACCCACACACCAACAACTTTGCAGAGAGAGACCAAACTAATCAGCACAAAGCAGCGCAACACATATCAAGCAAATTAATTGATTATTAATTACCAGTTCATGCAACAAGGCTGAGTCAGCATCCATTTTGTTCTGTTTCATTCTGTTTATTTACTGAGCTGAGTTCAACTGATTGGGTTGACTCAGGTGTCTTTGATGTATTTGTCCTCTTTTTCTTTTTTTTCTCTTTTATTTTTAAATCTATTTATCAAAGCAAAAAGTGTGTTGTCAATGCAGCACCATAATTCCCCCCTTTTTTTTGCCACGCCTGAAAAGCTGTGAAGTTTTTTAGAGCTCAAGGGCACTTCAGGACAGTTTCGGGGCCAGGAATGTGCATAATGAATGCCTGTATGCCGTGAAAACAAGTCAGAAGCACATAGTCTTAAAGTTCACACACTTCTCATGCTGCTTTAGAGGCCAATTCATGGTTTGCACAGAAGGCACATTAATATTCATGAGGAAAGTGCTGATTGAGAAGCAACTCAATTAGGCCTGATGACTGAGATTGATTAGCGTTAGGGGAAAAACACCAACAAGAGAGCTGTGCTGGTCACGTCTTGGCCACCTGCAAAAAGGGGGGTTATCACAAATGCTAATAAAGTTGGCTCGGCTAAAACAACATACAAAAGTGAAAAGCAGAGAGAAAAAGAGACTGGTTAAATTTTGACTGTCACAAGTATAGCTTAAGCAAAATCCTACAAAAATTCCCCTCAGACACAATAGTCTTTATTAGTTATTAATAAAAATGCAATTTTGGGGATTAATTTTCCTATTAGCTGACTAAAAGTAAAAAAAACAAAAAAACAAAAAAACAACACTTTAGTCTAAACTGAAAGAAAAACTACTTTCAAATGCTTTTTTCCCCCTTGTTGAAGTTGAGTGGAAAAACATCTTGCACAATTACATCTCTGATGAACTGCATTATGTTTTCCGGCATCACAGCATCCCAAGAAACAGGTTGATTAGCTGAGTGCTGCTATCAGCAGCTTCTTTCTAGGTTAATGTGCACACATTGTGCTGGTTTTGGTTACTGTGTGAAAATACAACTGAAATGCTGTGGGTTTTTTTTTCTTTGAGTCTCATCTGTCCTACTTTCCACCTTGCTGGTGCACAACGTCTGGGTACTGGTGGAGTGTAGGTTATTGGTGGGGGGAACGGTCTGCATTATTCTTAAGACACAACAGCTGCAACAAAAATGAAGAAAGATGGAAAAAAATAATAGAGGGGATGGGTGGGGCAAAGAAAGGAAGACAAGAAAAGTAAGAGTGACTCTTCAGAGTGATGAAGAACACGCCTGGCTCCAATTTAGCGATCAACTGGTCCCACTGGTGCAGAGAGAGAAACACTGAGGAAGAAGAGCAGGTTGGAGTGGGGTGGGTAGAAGGGAGTATGAGGAGGAGGAGGTGGAGAAGGAGGAGGGTAAGCAAAGGGAGTAACGGTCATCTCCATGGTGAAGCAATGGTCGCCATGGTTACCCACAGAGCCTGGGTCAGTGGCTCCAGGAATGTGCATGCTGTTTGCGCGCGCACACACTGGTCATTATTTCTTCCCCTCGTGTTTGTGTATGCGTGTGTGTGTGATGACAGATGAGTCGTGTTGTCAGAGTCACCAGGGGTGTGAATGTCTACACTTCAGGAGGTAAGAAAAGAGGTGTGTGTTTTTAGTGTGAGTCAGAATGAGAGAGTGTGTCGTTTCATCTTTTTTGCCTCCCATTGAGAATATGTGTTTGCATCTTGTGTGTGTTCCTGTTTGTGTGTCTTGTTTGCGTGGGTATGTGTGTAGCCAGGTCAAACAGGTTCATAACAAGGAGGGGGCGACCAGATGACAGTGACTCCACTGCTGATGCTGTGTGTGTATGTTCTTGTGTGTGTCGTTGTGTTTAATGCAGGAACAAAAGGCCAATTTAAACAACATGTGCAGCTGGGTTGCTGCTTCTGAAATAAAAACATCCAAAATCTTTTTGCAAATGGTGGTTAAGCGCACACAGAAATGTTTCCACCTCTAGACACGCTCACCTGAGCACAAAATCAGAAGTTCATGCAAGACCTTCCTTCACAATGTTCCCAGCGTCTTTCCACTACATTTAGGCTACCATGAAATGCATGCACGCCACAAACATGGTACACTACACCGCTCTAACGTGCTCTAATGTGGTTGGATGCATGTGACTGTGTCTTATTGATGCATCTCCCACCTAACCCTGTGTTCTGCTGGTTCTCCTGCTGTGATACTTGCTGCTGGATTCTCAGCTCAGCTGTACAGTTGTGGTGAAACTGAAACAATGTCTGTCAAGGATTTACAAATAAGAACAGCTCATTCTATGAAACCTGTGATAACCATTTCAGATTGATGTAACCATGGCAGGAGTGTGTAATAATCATGTGTGCACCTTTCAGTCATAATAGGATCCAATTTAACATCATGGCTGCAGTCATCATCCTAAAATAAATGAGTTGAACATATTTAAAAAAAAAAAAAAAAGTGATGCTCACCATGGGATTTGGACAACATCACTGACACTCAAACCAGATTTGTTTCCAAAAAGAAACTACAAGTTTGTTTCTTTAATGGTCATTATTATTACTCATAAATCACATTTACAGCAGGTTAATTTAAGGCTAAATCCATGCATAGGAACTATAAAAAGTTAGAGGTAGAGCTTGCTTAGTGCAATTACAATGAAACAATTTCATGAAAGTTAGCATTTAGTCATTTTCATCACAAACTAGTGAGTCAAACTGAATTTACAATTTATCATATTATCCAGTAAATGTTAAGAAATAATAAAATATAGCTTCATGGTTCTGGAATCTGAGAGTTTTCTTTCACATCAGCAAGTTTTTGCCACATTTATTGGTTCTGGAGTCAAAAACAGCTAATCAGTCATTTGGTGTCTTTGAGTAATGAGATTACTTTACCAGAACAGCTTTACAGAAGGTCTTTTCATCTGTCCCAGTCCTGATTAACTCTCTCAAAAAAAGACAAAATTTGTCAAAAGCAAACTTGAAACTTCAACTTTTAAAGCTGAGACACTTACCTGATTTTTTTCCAGTTCAACGTATTTTTTTTAATGAGCATGATTCAGACTGTTCAAAAGAACATATTAATCAATTTATTGATTAGTAGTCCCAACTTAAAATTGTGTGAACTCTAAAAGTACTTTATATGAGAAGTTAATCTCGCCATCTCTTGGTTTCAGGTGAATAATGTGAAGAATGACAAGAAACATCATCTTATGTTTCATACCAGGACAAAGTAAGCCTCTTTCCTTGATTTCAGGGTCAGTATCCACTATCAGGGGAGTGAGTGGTTCTTTTCCCTCATGAAGTCACATTCAGAAAGATCCCAGCCTCACCTGTTTGATTACACAAGAACTAAAAAGTACAGACAGAGTTTTCTCATTTTAGGTCTCATACACAGGTTATGTGGGCACTTATAACTGTTAAAAAGTGTTTCAAATTATTGGACCTTTAAGTTTTAATGTTGTGTAGAAATGCACTGTGATATCATTTTAAAGGGTGATCTTACAGTTTGGCCATAAAAACAGCCGCCTGAAGTTACAATCCAGGGTTTGGTGACAAACTACAACTTCAAAGCAAACAGAAATATCAGATGACATTGTTCACTTCAGCCTGTGAGGGATTGCTAGTTTCTGTGATAAATGTGTTAAACATTTCAGATTAAAGGCCATTATACCTGCAGACTGTCCCAGGTAATCATGCTCATTGAAAAAAATAAGACTTTAACTAACGTTTGAATTAGCAACATTTACCAGTCCAACTATCTCAGGTGTATTTTTTATTGGTTATGTGCTTTGAGTTGATTTAGTTGATGTAAATCAGAAAAGCCAATTAAATTCAGTAACTATAATAAATCATCTTTTGTCTTAGATCATGACTTTGAATGAATTTTTACCTGCTGTCCTCAGTCCCTTCTTTTCTTTTGTTTTCACTCTGCTACTGTTTGCATTATTTCATAGAGTATGCCCAGACTGCTGGCAAATCATCTGCTAAATCTGATCTGTAGGACAGACTTTCTGCACTGTTTTTTTTTGCAGACGATCACATCTGTATCCTGATATCTGTCAGCACAGGTTGCTGTGACAGCAATTTATATGTCTGTAACAACCAAGTAGTGCAGGTTGTCAGTAATACAGTGGGCTCCTTTCACCCCAGCAAGGCAACAGAAGACAATTGATCTAAGCACCTGTCCATAGATTGCTGTTCTCCACGCGGTCCTGCAGAGCTGGCATCATCAGTGTCTGTCATCCTGCAAGTAACATAAAAGACATTTTGGAATGTCTTAATCCCACACCACGACACAGCTTTAGAGAACTGAATCCCATTTAAAACCATCGGAAAATGTTGTTGCATCCCATTTGCAAAAAATCAGATTTTATACTTTTTTTTTTGGCTGTTTATATATTGGTGAGGTCTGCTAACCACTAGAGATTTAAGTTACAGTAACATTCTCAGCACAGAATACGGCTCATTAAATGCTGTTTCCAGTCTTGTCCACCTGGTTGTTTTCACGTTACCCCCCTTTCCAAAAATGGTCAGTGTTTTTACAGAAACTGTCAGGTGTTACAGTGACTGCGTGATACTCAGATGCTGATATATCAGATAATTATTAGCTTATAGTGAACAGCAGCAGCAGAGTACTGTTGTTAATATGCACCCTTTAAAAAGAAAAAGCTGCATGTGGAGTCCTGAAGTAAAACAATGAAGAGCAGCAGGGTGTCATACACTTGACAACACAGAAGCTTGTTATTATTAAGTTGTGTTACAAAGGCATCCAGACAGAGCCTGATGAAGACCTTGATGTCTGACCTCTTACTAGACAGAGTCCTGAAGGAGAAGGAGAAAGTCCCTTTAATAAATGATCTTGCCAAGTTCTGTTCCTACACTGAAAACTAAAAGGTTTCATGACCTGAGGCCAAAACAGACCTATTGGAAAGGCTTTGTGAAAGGTCATAAATTCACAGATATCAGCTGAAGGAGTGGTGCAGCTTCCTCAGTTCCTGGATAGTCTTATGCAGGTCTGAGGTGTTTTGAAGGTCACTACAAAATGCTCGGCATGCCTGGTTGAGCCAGCTGGTTCTCTAACCACTGCCCTTTACAGCTCTGACGAATGATTCAGGAGGGACTTCACTTCCAGTAAGTGTTGCCATGTTTGCTCACTTTCTACTTATTTCTACACTTTGTGAGCACTATAATATCTTTCCAAGAGCCCATGCACATGAAAGAAACATCTTCCCAGTGGAAAATGTAACTCTTTTTGTCTGTTTTAGGATCTTTTCACCCCATATTTCCATTACTAGAAACTGTTTTGATTTGTGTTTGTTTGTGTCTCTAATTCTCCAGCAAATATTTCCACATCACTTTTAGTGTAATGGGATTTCTAGTTAATGTTTGATATATTAATCTCAATTATAAGGTTTTCTTGTTCTATATGCGTAGACCAAAACTAAAGTTTTCTAAGAACAAATTTACCTGATGATGTCTGAACCTGTGCCAAAACATCTGGGTCCTCCAGTGGAGTGGGCCAAAGACACGAGTTCCCATACTGAGTGGAAGAAATCAGAATTTGTCTGCACATACCTGAGACATTAGGTGCAGTGAAAATGACATATATTATATCTTTTACTGTATGATTCTGACATAACTATTAGGCAGCGCTGCTATTTAACATCCAGAATATGCATTTGATGTGAACTTCACAATAATTAATGTTACATTTTGATACCTTGACAACAACAAAGTGCTCATAAACTTGAACTTTTATGATCTTGATCCCGTGCCTGTCAACCTACATATGACCTTTGGTCTTTTTGACATAATTCATTGTCAACCTAAAGCCTCAATGCACCATTATGAAAGCCTCTGAAAGCACGCAAATGGACCTCCTACTCCATCTCTATTGTTACTCTATTCAGGCTTCATCTGGGCTCTCAGCGGTGCATCAGGCCACATCTGTGAATATAGTAGAACACTCTACATGACAGACACTGAAAGGCCTTAAATACATCAACACAGACATCAACAGTCTCGCTGAAAATGCCTCAGTTGGTGTGCAGAGTCACTCGAGGCTCCTGCAATTACACGTTGGACATGAAACTCAAATATAATGCCTCTTGTGGCACTGAAATGGCAGCCTTTTTTTGTATTTGGGAGGCCACGTCGCCTGACTTCACTGACAGATATTCAACACATCAATAGATGAATGTCTGCATTCTTTGAAACAAAGGGAAAGTCTGGAATTTTTGTCAAACATCCCTCGTGGTGCCACAATGGCTCCACCTGGCTCTTGACTGCCATCAGAGAAGGCTGAAATATGTCGCTGCTACAATTAAAAGCAACTCTCTTCAATCAAAACTCTGACGTTCGTGTCACCAGAGGTGCCAATAACATTCTGGCTTTGTGCACAAGAGGCCTCTTGGTGGAAACAGTAATTATGTTTAGTGTTAATTTAGTAAAAATCAAACTTTTTTCTCTCATGGCACTCGCCTGGGTTGATGGTGACACACATTGCCCAAAGTTATGATGCGTTTTGGTTTTATCTGTAAAAGAACATGTGCAGAACCAAATATATGATATCTGATAGAAAGACTTCAGTAAGACTGTTTTGCTTCATCAAGTCTCTGCCAACAAGAAAATTACCTGAAACTGGGGATTTTGTATTTTGATCTTGACTTTTTTTTTTTCCATGTGGCAGCCTGCTGTGTTTGAGGTAAACAACATTCCAGTCCTTTTTCATTCCCAGGAGGAGGGCATGAACCATTAGCTTCGAGAAGCCAGCTTGTTCCCCACTGCCTGTGCGTCTGTCGGCCGAAGAGGAGAGAGCTGGCAAGTTGGCAGGCAGGATAGCTGGCTTCCTGGTTCATTGGCTGGATGTTACACTCTGCTGGACAGTGATGCCAAAAAAGGTGGAAAAGCCTCTGGGGGGGACAGAAAATTGCAGATGTTAAATAAAAAGCTATGTAATTTATATGCAATTGTGCATTTCTCTTTTGTGTAGTCTGAAATATACTGCTGAATGCATAAACAACACAAAGTGAAGTTTATCCCCAGGAGGTGATAACTCGTGTTGTGCATTTGAGCGCCACAAATCACTCAAAGATACAAAAATAGGCTGACAGCTCTGCTTTGTGCTTTGAAAACAGCATTCTCATTTGTATCAACAGTTAAGAAAAAAACACAAGATTGCACTATACTGCAAGGACATTTTGTTTATTTAATTTTTGTCAGGCACTGTTTATCCCTGGCTGAATTGATATGGAGTTTTAAATATTGCACTTTTAAAGCAACTAATACACAAAGTGTAAAATTTCAAGGTAATGTGTTTCAGAGAGGCAGAGATGAGGAGTATTTTAAAAAGCAAATGCAACATGATTTTTAACTGTGTGGATCATAGGTGTGGACATTTGATTTATGTCCAAGCTTTTGTTTTAAATCACATGTTGATCTGTTTATTTGGGCTTGTGGTTCTCATGTAAAGGCTGCATTGACTTAACCAGGAAGTTTCAACTGCAAAAAGACCTAAATGTGTTCATGTTTAATGTGTGACATGTAAATTCAAGTCTTTCGGAAAACATAGAGACTTCAATCACAGACACAACAAACCTACACTTTAGTAGTCAGCCAGGGCTGGTGCAGAGACCTGGTTGGACCATCAGGTTCAGGCTGCAGGCATCCAGTATTAACTCCACAGCATCTCCACGGTGAGCCAGATGGCACAGAGACACGAGTTACTGAGCGACAAGCAGAGCACAACTTTTGGGCTGAAATGGCTTCAGTGTAATGCTACAAAGGCCAAAGTGTGAGCCACTCTGCATTCTGGCACCAAACCACACTGTTTGTAATTACAGAATTGTGAGTGTGTGCTCTGGGCCAAATAGTGAAGTGCAACAAAGCATCTGAATGTTGCCAAAGTCCCGGGTGGCATAAGCTGCTTCTGCACCATGAAGGAAATTATTCTTCTTCATATTTGCAGCTCTTCAATAAACTTGTAAGTAAAAAGGTTAAAAAATATATATTTATTTATTCATTGTTTATCTGTCCAGGGCCAAATGTTTAGCAAGAAGAAATGCGGTAAACCTTGGCATTTATACCCTGAGCTAATTTGCAAAGCCCATCCCTAGACAAGCCTTCCAGTTACTTAAAAATCAGTATATGAAATACATAAAGGTCAGAGAAAATACTTAAAGGTCATTCTAAATACAAACACACAATAAATGCATTAAAGTAAAAATATGCAACACGAAAAGAGTCAGACAATGCAGGATGCAGCAGACAAATAATCTACAACCCAAATGGCATTAAATCAGGAAGACTGGCAGGCCATTTGCCACATCACTGGTCTTAAAAAATTGTTTTGATTTGAATGGTCAAGGTCAGATTCCAGTTTCAGCCCCAAATGAAAGGAATTTCACATTTTAATCCTTCGTAAATGGTCCTGTGAGAATGTTTTTTTCTAAATTTAACCTTTATTTAACCTGGAAAATCCAGAATGAGATTATAAAGATCTTTTCCAAGGAAGGCCTGGCAAAGAAGCAGTAAAAAAAATCTTTAACACACAGTTACAACAGGCTAACAAACAACAATAATGTAACATGAAAAACAATCTGAAGTTACTGAGGCAGTTTGATATGATCAGTTTGGTTTTGAAAGCATTTAGGGACAAAAACTCAGTCAGTTTCCAGCCCTTGTGCAGCACGTTCCATGCAAAAGGAGTTGTGTGAACAAAAGCAAAAGGAACAGAGAGCAACAGCTGATCATTTGGTTGTAAAGAGTACGATTCAACACTTCTCTGTGTGCTTAAAGCACAATTGTAGGGAGGCAATAGTCCAAGCAAGGGCTTGTAAATAAATGTGTCCCAATGACCCTGCGTCTTAGTGGCCAAAGAGGGCTTTCCCCCTCACCACAGTGATGCATCATGCATCTACAGTTAGTATTAAACCACAGAGACGAATGATAAATCATGTCTACAGTTTGAAGACAAGATGAAACATTCATATAAAAGAGATCACCATAATCTAGCACAGATAAAAACGTTGTAGTGACAAAATGCTTTTTTTAATTTTACTTCAAAGGACAAAAAACAATTTATCAGGGAAGAAAAAGCGAAGAAAAAGCTCACTCTGAGTTTTAGTTTCTTCATAAGTCTTTTTTTGTGTGTGTGTTGTTTAAAAGTGAGGGAGTCATCAGTCAAGACTCCAAGGTACTAGTACTCATAAACCACCTCTATGACGTTCCCACTCAGACTGGACACTACTGGAATAGTTTCAGGCACCTTCTTATTAGAAAACAACATCAGCCCATCTTGTCAGGAAAGGGGAGCCATTTTAATTGAAGAAGTAAATGCTGGACAGCTACGAAAGCTTTCTGCAAAGTTTCAATGGCCTGAGTAGCAGATGTTTTATAACAGTGAATAACTGTATCAACAGAATAAAAATGCTTATTAGCTTCAGAGATGCTTTGACTTGAGTTGTTGTTGTACAGATTAACTAGGAGGCCTCAAAACTGAGCCCTGTGGCACCCCATTTTGGACAACAAACTCAGAACAGAGGCCTTCATATTTAATGCATTTAGACCTAACTGCCTGTGTGGTGAGGAAGGTTTCATCTTTCCTCTTCCTCACCAGTCTGCAGCCATCAGGTGTGAGCCATTAGGGTAATTCCAGGGAGCATTATAGTTGGGCGGGTGTCTACTCCTTAGCCTGTTAGCCAGGTTAGTAGTGAGTGTGACTGAAAATTTTGCATCAGTCTGCCGGCTGTGCCCGATATTGATCAGCCAGATCAAGTGAGCTGATGATTGATCATGCATTTGTGACTTAGTTGTTATTTTTGAGTTTTCTATTTGGATGTTTAATTTAGTTTGAGTAAACAGGCAGCTTCTGTTCGACCTACCGGCCATCATGCCCATCTTTCATCTACAAAGTAGTAGGCTTTCACAAGTGTTGTTTTTTATTCATTTTTGCTGATTTTTTTTTGGTTCAAAGAAATTGTGTTTTATTGTGAATCCAAATTTGTCATCCAGGTGGTTTTCATGAACCTATGGCCTCTTCTTAAATTCCCTAGTTGGCATTGTGTGCCAGTTCACACACTTTCACTCCACACGCCACACCTGCCCTGACAATCCAAGGCCATGTAGTCTGTTTTCAAAATAGTGTGGTAGACAGTGTCAAAAGCTTTTTTTTCCTTTTATTGCTGTTGAGTTCCAGAGTCACTGTTGTGGGTTTTTCGCTCTCTATAACTAAAATGAGAACTGTGTCCACAACCTTTGCACAAAGTTGCACTTGTTCACTGTGTGTGTTGGACACCTGAGATGCCAGAGATGCACTGGAGCAGTTTCAGGCCATATGTGAGGTGGCCAGGATGAAAGTCCACTCTTCCTAATCTGAAGCTATGGTTCTCAACAGCAAAGCACTCCATACGAGTTGGGAATTGGGTCTTTGCTACAAGTGGAGATGTTCTGAGTTTCTCAAGATGTTGTTGAAGAATAATTGTTGTATGAATTGAGTGATGGACAGATGGAAAGAATGTAGTGGTAATGGGGTTGTTGCACCAGTCCTTTCTTGTAGGGGGAGTCCTGACCCAAACGGCAAACCTTTTCTGCAGCATCGTCATTCCATCCATCTTGTGCCAATTCACATGGAGACATCTTATAAGTTTTGGATTGCAGTTGTTAAAGACATTTTCTGAAAGGCCATGAATTCTGGTTTTCTGCACTTTGGAGACAAACTTTTGAACAGTTTTCCGCCAGGTTTCTGCTCAGGATACGTGAAACAGGTCAAAAGTGACAAATCCGTGACAAAGCGGGTTGTGCGCATCAGGCAAGGAAACACAATCCTACTTCGAGAGCTGGAACGGTACAATTAAATCCACTACTAACCTCAAACTAGCAACTAGCTGGATCAATTATGTGAAGAGTGAAGCTAAAACCCACCAGTAGAAAGTTCAGCACATTAAGGGGCTTCAAGGGCTTCCAGCTAACTGAGGGAACCAGACTTTACGGAGTGACTGTGGACAGTGGATACTTGTTGGACTTAGAGCTGTGGAGATTGAGAAGATTTATTTTTCAGCTGGAATTTCACAGTCTATCCCCAGTAACAGCTGCAGTTAAACGATATCTCATAACTCACAATTTAACAATGTTGGGATCTCAGTTCACAATTTAAAGGTGACCGAAAGAGTTCAAATCTGCAGCGTGTGTTTGATCTTTTATAAAGCACTTTATAAAGCACTTTGAGCAATGAAAATGAACTCTGCCCTTTTTGTCCGACGTTCCTGACTTGAGCTAACTTGATATCTGCTGATCAGTGTTGTATAGACACACCTTCAGCATCTGAGATGGAGGGCACAGCTCATCCTCCTGTGATTTAGGAAAAAATCCAAACTGAGACTGCTACCTTCCATTTTTGTGATTTATTCAACATTTTGCAGACTGATATAAACATTCTATCTAATCAGAAGCTTGCCAACAAACCCATGTGAGTGTGTGAGAGACCTTTATCTTCAAATAATGCTGCACTGATCATCTATTGGCTCTCCATATGTCTGAAAACTGGCACAGGATGTGAATACAATCAGCTATTTATGTGTTAAATGAGCACAGCTGAAGTTTGAAATATTTCCTCAGTGAGGCGGCACTAAATGATGGCTAAGACAGCATCCAGTTTGTCTCTTTGCTCTGAACTCTTTGCAGTCAGTGAAAGTCATTAAGTTCTTCTGAACACGTGGAAAAATGGAGACACTATCTGTTTAGTCTCCTTTTGTGGAAAAAGAACACAACAAAAGCATCGGTAGGTAGATGTGAGCTCTGTACACCTTCTGAATAATGAAAACAAAACAATTCTAATATCGGACATGCAATATTCAGTTTTTGCTTTTTCGTTTATACTTTGGTAACGTGGTTTTGCATGCTTTGCAGTATGTGTTTGTATCAGTTTATTCTGGTAAACCTTTCTGCTTGTCTAAGTAAAAAAATCTGGAGAATCTGCATCAAACATTTTCATCAAACAATCAAAACTTTGTTGATCAGAAACTATTTTATTACACTGTAATTTATTTAATTTGCTCTGAAGTACTGGGAAATCACGCTTGAATACAACTTCATTTGTTTTAGACTAAATGAGATGCTTCTAAATCAGCTTCCCTCAAATTTGGATCCTAATAGTTAAATGATTTTATGATTACAGATATGCTGTAATGAGTTCGCCCTTCTATTTTATTGTAAGTTTATTGAATTGATTCAATGTTTTGTTTTTTTTTATCGAAAAAGTTATTAACTTACACAATCTTAAAATTAGTGCTTGTTGTTCAATAAGTGCTGTGCGCTTAAAGCTGTAATCGTCAGGGTAAATGAGTACTCTGGCAACAACATGTTACAGCAGTCATGCTGTAGATCCTTCAGCAACTCGAATTTATTGTCATCCTTAATTCAATCAAAGAACATCATTGTGTGAAGCTCACGCTGGAAACAATTCAATGTTTGATCCTATGATCCATACATTGCAGAATGGCAGGAGTGAGTGAAGTCCTGATTGATTCATCATGATTACTGTAAGAAGAAACATGTGGCCAACATATGACAAGTGACAGCACAGCCAGCATGTGTGAGGAGGTTCTCTGGAGATAACAACGTTTTTGGGTCGAATGGAAGTGTAACAGATGCAGGACTGAGTTATGGAACCTCAAACAAGGTTCCCCATGTGACCTTATCGAGTGTTTAAAACCAAATAAAAGACTGCTGTTATTTGCAGATAAGTGCTTCCTGTCTGAAGTGCAGAAATGGACATTGTGGCCAAAACTGCAAGCAGCAACATGGGAAGGGAAACTGGCCAAATGAGCGTTGTGGGGCAGAGCGCTGGAAATGTCTTTTATTTGCTGTGAGAGGAGTTTAAGATTGCTTTTCCCTTGTTGAGGGAATACAGTCCTGCTTCACCAGAAATGGCATATTCACTGTGGAGACCTTTAATAAAAATATCTTAAAACCCATTTCCATTTTTGTCATTGTAAATTACAGACACAGGCAGCCTCCTGACTCCCTCCTTCATTTTTTCATGCAATCGGCATACATCAGTATAAGAGCACTTCACTGAATTACATTAGATTGCTGCTAGCAAGCAGCGTCTGTCACAATGTTGTGTCATGCCTGGTTGTAATGTGCTGCTGCTGTGCCTCTCTGTGAAACACACAGATGTGGCGTTGCTTCCTTTCATTTTCATTACATAGCCTTCATAGCTGCACAGTCTCCTGAAATTCTCACCACAGTTTGTGTAAAGTGCCATTTCTTCACTTAGTTTTATCCTGTCTCAATACTGGGAATAACTTCAAGTATATAAGTCTTATTTCACCCCGAAATGTGGCTTTGATTCGGGGCGATCACAAGACAGACCATTAAGTTGCAAATGCACAATAATTCAAATGAAACAGGTGGACTTTTCTTTTTATGCACATCCCTACTGATCACTTCTTAAATGCAATAATACTAATAGACAGTTTGTTGTCTTCGATCATAACCTCAGTGGAGCAGTTTGCTGCTTTGCTTGTGGTTGGTTTATGCTCGTTTGAACAGTTACAAGCCAGCTGGGGTGTATTCAAGTAGAAAATGTTTCTCCAGTGTATTGCTTATTTCTAGAAGCACACAGTGCATTTGCTCCCAGTTTGTGAGTGAAAAACCGATTAATCCAAATGAACTGATAGTGGTGATGTACTGAAAAGATTCCCAAGCTAAAGAAACACCATAAAGGTAAAGAAATAAACGTTTTAGATAATGCTTTGTCAGCTGTTTTTGTAAACTGGAAATGCATTTTTTTTTATCGTTATGCAGATTCACTCTGTTGGTGGTGCTTTTGTTTCAGAGTAGCTTCTTTACTTCTTGTTATCTTTTCTCTACATAATTCCTTCTTACTAAAACTGACTTTAAGCATAGACCCATCATATGGATCATGTACGGTGAAAAGCAGCAGTTTTCAGCTTTGTTTTGGTTTGTGATCACATAATATGTCAACCTCTTGGGCTCTTGCTATGACTATTTTGTCCTTTGTTCACAAGGGGAGACAATTCCCCGCCAAAAATGATTCTTAGAAGCTTTGGTCAAGACATGAGAGACTAAAGCAGGTAATTTATCAGCCATAAATTCACACCTCCATTCAGGCTGCAGTTTCAGAGCGTGGAGTTACCCCCTCCACTCCAAACTCTGGGTCTGTGTCCTTCAAGATTGGTAGAACTCAATAACCCTTGAAGCACATTGTTATTGTATGACAGCTAACACAGTAAAAAGCCTGAGATCTCACACACTGAAGAGATTGCATGATTCTCTAACATGGGATGCTTTTTTCAAAGTTAACAACCTTGTTCACTAAAAAATTGGTCTTCCTTGGTTGGAAGTTAAACATTAGATAAAGTGCTGGTGGAGCATTATTAGTTGCATCTGTCTTAAAGTGACCTGTGAGGGGGAGAGTGGTGGGGGACATAAATGCAGGCCAGACCGAAAAGAGGGCTGGCAGGATGAAGGTAATGGGGTTTTAATCCAAAAAGGGCAACAGGACCTACGGTAACAACTTAAAAAGGACAACCAAAAGCATGAACAACTAGAAAACTTAACACGACACTGAGTCAGCAACAACCAACTGAAACCAAGTGGTATATGTACAGAGAGCACAACAAGACAGGTGGATTGAATGAACTAAATAAAACCAGGTGAACCAGGGGTTTTTTGTTGACCTACGTTGTTAAAGATATTCTGTGATTATTGAAAACATCTCTATATTTACCAGTGTGGGCTGATTTCCAGGGTGTGTTCCTGAAGTTGATCTTTTCAACATGTACGATTTCAAATTTCCCGAGTGAAAATGAAAAGCTAACCATCGCACGGTTTCACTCGTTCACATTAAAAAATAATCCCCACTCCTGCTTTCAGCACTTACGTACCAGTAGTTTTGTTACCTTTTGTACACATTGCACAGTCCTCCCACTTCAATTAATTAAATGATGTAGTCAAAAGCTGAAATGAAAAGAACCAGAAGTATTTCGTCTATCCTGTGTTAATCTTTTTGTATATCCTCTTTCTGTCTGCATGTCTCTGTCACTTTTCAATTTCATTTCTCAGCTTGAATCGCTGCACCGCCTTGACTGTTAACAAGCCCAACTGCTGCCAAACTGGTTTATGAAAAGCAACATTTCTGCCAGCATCTCTTTCTTTCCCTCTCTCTCACCATCTCTCCCCCCGGGTTGCTCCCCCTGCTATCACCCCCACCTACCCCTAACATCCCCTGCCGTCCCATCTTGAAGACAGCCTTGCATTGCAGCTCTGTGCTCCTAAAGAGCTGAAACTGTCGGCCGGGAAAGCGGTGAAATGGAAAAATTTAATCGCATTAAGAGAAAAACCTTCTCTTTTCATTTGTAAATTCCTGGGACACACTTTTTTCCATCCTCCTTTTTTCCTCTCTTACACTTACCTCTCCCTCTCTCTGTGTCCTTACCCCGACACGGCTGCTGGGCTCAGAAAACATCCGCCAAGACCTCAACACACACAGCAAGAACACACATACACACACACACACACACACACACACACACACACACACACACACCCTCCAGTCCTCTCTTCACTTCAGCTGAGGATTTGACATACCAGGATGGAGGCCCATTGGATCAGAGCTTGCAAACACACGCACACACACACACACACACACACACACACTTGCACGCACACTTTGTAATTCCTTTCCTTTGCCCCCTTAAACGAGACAGAGATCAAAGACCATTTCACTGGCTCCTCCTCTATTCCCTCCTTCTATCGTGCTTTTCCTCCTCCAAATCACTCAGCGTTCTTCAATGTTTTTCCCTTCTTCTGTTCTCCCACTTGTTCCTTCTCCCTTCCATCTTTGCACTTCCCCAACCTTCTTTTCTAGCGTTTTTCCTCTTTCGTTCCACATCTCCCCTTCTTCCATTCCTACAGTCCTCTATCTAATTTCTTTTCTGTTCTTCTTTCCCTCCTTATATGTGGTTCTGTTTCCATGAGAGCAGGATTCCAGTTGCATGTCGTGTCCACATCCGTCTATGTTGTTATTCAGCTACACAGCAGCCCCCTACTTCTGTGACGAGGGAGACACACACAAACACAATCTTCATTCCTGCACTACCCACCGTTTCTCTCCACTCTTGCAGATTATTGACCTCTTTGCCATAAACACACACTGAAAGTGCACAGTCTGCTTCCATGGGGACGAGCCACCTGAAGAGCACTGAGGATTAACAAACCAGTTCAAACAGCGATGAGAGCTTTTCCTCTTCAACTCCTTAGAAGAAAACCTCCTTCTATCTCAAACACACACACACAAAATATACTGATTGAATCCTACGAATTAGTTCCAACACGAGGCATGGAAAAAAAATTACATTTACTATTACAGAGTGCTCTGCAAGAGAAAGTTAAAGTCATCAGGGATTTAAAGTATCCGCCTTCCAGCAACACCTTTAAGTCCACCGTCAGGCTGTGTTTTCCTTCCTCATGCATTTTTGATTAAATTCAAGCTAAATTGAAAGGATAGATTTCTTTTCTCCTCAAACCAACCTTGAATTAATTACAATTTTATTTAAAAGCAAGCTGAAACCTTTACTGAAACCTTTCAAACAGAAAATTTAACCCTGAAAAACAACACGCTCCTGTTTAAGTGTATTTAATACTGCGAAACAATCATTATTTCTCTGACATAATTTTTTTTTTTTTTTTGTGATTTATAGATCTTTAGTTTTGCCTGTGATGAATATCAGTACACAAGCAGCAGTCTCCTCTCTGTAGTTTTTTTTTGTACATCAGCTTTAAACTTGATGGCTGGTGTCCCCACTGAACTCGATGCTATCTATTGTGTGCAAAAAAAGGCCAGTTAGCGTCACATTCCTGCTGGATACTGTCACTCTAGGAAGTACAATAGAGGTGCTTTCACACTGCAAATCTTTTAGTTCAGAGTCGCAATGTCAGCCAAACTGTAATACCTCTCCCGCTACTGTGTGTACATGCACGTGTGCACGTGTGTGTCCCTGTTCTTGTATTTGATCTCTCTGCCACTCTCCCTTTCTCTCCATCTCCGGCCATCAGAGGGCGTTCACATGCAAAAAGCTCACTTTACTGGAGTCCAGTTAAATGTTTTCTATATCACCATCAGGTGGATTTAAACATAAATGTTAGGTTCTGGGCTTAAAAACTGTTGTGTGTCTTGGCTGCCAAAGCGGTATAATTAAACGTGCTTGAAAAATTATGAACTTTGGGGAATTTTCTCTCTCAAGATAAGATTTAGCACCTTTATTAGTTCCTCAAAATTACAATGCAAACAGCTGCAAAGTGTAAAGCAGCTGAGTGTGTATGTATATTTGTATTATCAAGGCGGCGCAAGTGTATTTGTATCGTACCTTCATGTACATAGTGCTTTCAATGAATAATTAAAAGCATTGCAGATAATCACAAATATTATCCCATTTTAATGAGTCCCAAAATAAATAGGACAACAATCAATGAAACGATCCAATATTATGTGCCTGCCATTGGTGAAAACATGGAAACTTCTCATCAGTAAAATTTTTGGTGACATCAGTTGATTTTTTTAACCTTTAATTTAGGTGTGTGTGGATGTTTTGTTTAATCCAATGACCTGTAATATGTTAAAGGGCATTTCAATCCTGATTTAACCCATGATGCAATCTTGCAGCCTAAATTTAGTACAGAGCATGGAAGAGTTACATTTATGTTAAAAACACTATTTCTTCATCTGTCTGTCTTTAAATGAACTCCATAGGGGAACAAAGTGTCAAAGCAGTTTGATAAACCGTAATACAGCATTGTTTGCGTTACATCTGAAAGGATAAAATTATTTAATGGTTAAAGGAAAAAGCTATAAACTTAATATTTGAATGAAGGAATCATAATTTGGTTCTGTGGTACCTACTATTGTTTCCAAGTTATTTCACTCTAAAATGTCATTTTTACTCCCTGTTTCCTTACAATTTTACACACCAGCCTCTGTCAGCAATCAATTCTAATGAACTCCTCTCTAATGAGCTCCTCTCTTACCAATTCAAAAGTGAACTAATTAAGCTTGCATTAATCCGTGTTGGTCTGTTTTTTCTCAAATAATTGTCACACAGTCAGAGGTGTGTTTACTTAGTATTGCTGTGTAGTATGATGTATAAAACGTGAGTTGATCCAACATATCACTTTTCTTGTTAGCCACAAATAGCACACAATGTTAAAAGATTAAGACTTGTGGCACTTGTGGCATGTAAGATTCAATGCTAATTATTATCTCTTTAAATCCCACACTGTCTTGTATTATGACACCACACAAATAAGTAAATCGCTAAAATAAAAGTGACACATTTTAAAAAATATATATATAAAAATGAACTTTTAACACAAGTTAATAATGCTTTTTTCAAAGAATGTTAATATGTGTAAACACATGTACAACTGAAATAAAAGAAAGCTAAATGATATAAAAACTAAGTTGATACATGTTTGTGTTCATGTCAGTGAGTCATTAATTTGAGTCAGGTGTGTGTTGCTGCAGGGTTACATTAACACTAACACTACAGGCAATTAGCTTGTATAAATTCCTTGAATCATCTGTTCTATTCTTCAGAAACTGAACATTTCCCTGCATCGTTTTTAAGGTTTTCTGTCTGAGAAACAGGTTTAAAGACAAATGGATGACACAAACTGAATTAGCCTTTTTTGTAATCCCCTCCATCTAGATAGCTTGGAACGAGATAACCTGTCAACTTCTCTGTTATCTTGTTAGACTCCTCATGACACCAATTCTTTGTCCACAGCAGAGGTCAGAGATTGACGAGGACCCCAGCGTGTGTCCAGCCTCTGTTTAGAGCTCTGCAGCACCAGTTGAGGAAGCTTTACATCCTGGTTTTCACAGTTCAAATGTAATAATTAGAACAAACTGAACAAGATCAGATCCTAAATTCTCTAAAAGTATTCTATACTCCTGGAATATATAACTTTTAACTTTGGTTGATTTTTAAAAAAAAACAAAAAAAAACCTGCAAAACCACCTTCAAACATTTCCATGCTTCCTCTGTTCTTATCTGCTTCCCGTCCCCTTATCTGTTCTCCAGCATGGCCTATTTCTGTCTGACTACACCAGCTTTTCAGATCGCCATCATCTTCATCCCCTTGCTGATCTGTTGCCAGGGAAACATGACCACAGCAGATGACCTGAGGGTATTGAATACTTATAATCTGACTGATGTATTGGTGTGTATGTGTGTGTGTGTGTGTGTTGGTTAGTGGGCATTGTTGTGACCTTTGTAAAAATCAGGATGCTCTGAAAGCTCAGCCTGTCCACTTTGAAGATGATAGAGTCCCATTTCAAGCCAACATAAGACATTTTGTACAAACAACAATCAGAAGCCCATGTCACTAACAGAGATGGTTATCAAATCCACTCATACATCCCTAATGATCAGGGTTAAATCCAAGAAATGTTGCATGGAGTGTCCAAGATAAGAAAGAAGTTAGTGTAAGGTGGCCAATGTCACATGATAGTTCTTTACTTTGGTTAGTGAACAATACAGGGATCAAAACCGCTTAATCAATGCTAATTTAAGATAATTTATGCCCCTCCATAATTATTACACCTTGTTTCCTTGTTTCACCTTGTATCACACCCATTTCTAAGGTCAAAGTGACCCCTCCTGCTTGGCCTTTTATTTAAAGGATATAGTTTAAATTGTCCATCACTTCTTTGTCACATCTTTAGTCTGACATGAATGACGATGGTGGTATTAATCACCCCCATTATTTTCAGACTCTTTGATGAGTAAAAGTGATTATGAAAACTCAACATTAAATTTAAGGTCAAGATGACTCCTAAGGACAACAAGAAAATAAAGCTCGATCCAATATCTAAAAGAAAACTACTTTTACAGTTTTTAAACAGTTTATACAAGGCATGGAGTTGAGAAGAGATTGGCATTTTTAACACAAAAAGGTCTGAATCTTGCAAAGGAAAGTATGGCTTTAAACATTACTCAAAAAACTAAATACACAGAAAGACAAATTACCAAAGGGAGAGCTGTTGTTCTCACTGTTACTTCCCTAAGTATGGATCTGTTTTGTAAAGGTAACCCAGGGGGTACTGACCAAACCCATAACCCCACCTCCCACGTATTGTTTCATGAACTGGTTTTGAACAACATATATTACATGTCCATTGAACATTTTGAACAAATGCATCAATACTACTTCTTGTCACCTTCTATCATTAATTCAGAAAACAAAAAGTGATTTACAGATCACAAAAATACTAGAAAAAAAAAGCAACAATTCCATCAATATAAATAAACAATAAAAGAAAAACAAAAAATTGATATCTATAAAAGTTGCAAATAACAATAAATAATTACATAAGAAGTGATATAAGCAAGACGATAAGCATTTATCATGACTTTCATGTAAATCAACTTAAACTACCAGTAATTAGTGTGACCAATGAAATCGTAAGGCTAAAAAAACCAATAGTTCAATGTAACAACTGTAACTTACAATTACAGTAGTTCTGTGTCCTGCATGTGCATATTTAATTTTAGTCTTAAAACTTACGATAAAATCAAATCAGGTAATGACAGACCATTCTTTACTGGTGATGTGCAAATGGTTCAAATACCAGCACATCCTATAAGCTGTTGAGCTGTAATTATATTTGCTCTGTTCAAAATAGCAGACCTCAATAGGCTACTGAGACACTATGAAGGCATGAGACCAAATCGCAGCTATTTCACTTCACTAATAGAGTAACAGAGGAGACACCAAGTGGGATTTTGGCACAAAGTTCCTCGAAGAGCAATTACAGGGATTTTACACTTTCAAGTTCTCCAGAAATGAAGCCAGTAACCTGCACAGTACACTGCAATACCTCAGATGGTGTAGGTAAGAGACAGAGAAAACAGTTCTTCAGGATCTCAGTCCAGAAACTTATAACTATTCACAATGCTAAACTTATTTTCAAAGAAGATCTCCACTGCAACAAAAATGTAACAGAAGACATCCTTATTAGCTGTACCAGGATCAGCATCTTCACTGAATGTGTGATGCTTTTCTCCAAGTAGACAGGGGTTGATAAGTACGGGAAGAGATTTCTCCAAAAATAATTAATATGAGTAAAAAGATTAATGCCATCTTTCCAAAGTGAAATGCTGTAACGTGAGAAACCTTACGTTTGTAAATGCACATGAGAGCAAAGGAGACGGACATGTACTAAAACTGAGGAGTTGGAAAACACACGCTTGTGATGAAGTGTAGATACTGACACAAAGACACAGTATATAGCATGTGTTAGATGCTTTTATTGTCAAGTCCCTGTGGTGCAATGTGTGTATTTTTAGTGCAGAGGGTCTCTGTGGGAATTAAAAAAGGAGGTTGTGAAATGTAAGAGCAGCTACTGTATTAGTTACTGCAAACAACAAAATGAGCTACGATGCTCATACATACAGAACATGATGATGAATTCTTGCTGGGATCTTCAGGTTAGTATGAAAACAACAGTCTCTTTTACAGGAGAAGGCAGACATTTCCAGTAGAAGAAGCTGTTTATGTTCATAAGTGTCAGATTTTTTTAGTGAAAATATAAAGAGGATCTAAATTTTATAGCAAAGACAGACAAAAGCAAAGAAGAAGAAAATTATGTGTGTGCTATTTAGATTGTCAATGGGAGTGCGTATGGGAATCATACAATTTATACAAATTGAAACTTTAATATTCAAGGAAATGGTAAAATGCAATTTCCTCACAATTACAAAGCTGATCAAAAAATGTTACCAGACAAATTATTAAATAGATTTTAAAAGAAAGTTGATACAAATTAAGAGGAACTACTTGTTTTTGTAAAATCTAAGTTTAAAATTAAACTAAGGGAAAGATGTATTTCAGTCTAAGGAGTTAGTTTGTAAAACAATCAAAATGATCAAATAAAAACCTTTAGTACTACTTTTAATTTTAAGAAAAGTTTAAAACCTGTACTAAAAAGGTAAGACACTGCTGTGTAGCAGCCTTTTACATAACATCTGGGGTTTTTTTTAGATTCAGTGTGTTGATATTGATTTGCAGATTGTATGTTTTATTTCTGCCACCTTTTACTCAAATATTTTTTTGTATATGTTTTTATGTTGAAATTGTTTCATTTTGTGAAGCAATGAAATAAACATGACAACAACAACGAATATACAAATAATGATCTTTAAATGTCAAAAATATGCAGCATCAACAGAAACAGAGGTTGTGACAGTCACATTGTAAAAAAATCCTAAGAACACACAGGCAGCAAGCAGACAGAGTGAGAACGGGAATTTATAGAAATGGTGGGAGAGCGCAGGTGTTATTCTTTGACCAGGTTATTTGGTACTGTGTGTGATGACAGCTCTAATGGAAAAAAATGACAGGCAACTCAAAAGAGTGAGATGGAAGTGAAAGAACTGGAGCTCAAATAAAGGGTTGTGATGAAAGGAAAGATGCACACAAAAACGGCAAATGATGAAGAAAAATATGTTAATGTAAGCTGGAAAGTAGAAGGAAAATATTAGGCTAAACATGTGATTTGTTGCTTTTTTTTTTTTTTTTTTTTTTGTATCAATCTGTTTTAACAGTTTACACTGTAAAGTTAACACTTTTCTGTCTCATGTGACCACACCTGCTAAAACATTTTCTTTTTTTTCTCTTTTATTTGTATTTGATAATATAATTTTGCAGTCATTTCAAGTAACAATATAATCCTGATAGAAATTAGCAGATGCTACGGATACATTTTATCTATTTGTTTAAAAAAGGGAGTAGTGGTCCTCATTTGGAATTTCAAGTATTTACACGTGAACCTGAAAAGTAAAAGAAACATACTTTAATAACAAGAAGGGTCCATTATCCACACCCTCAACAACATGACCAGCTGCTTTTAAATGTATGATATTTAAAGCAGTGATCTGATTATGCTTATTTAATAAACATTTTTCAATCCAGAGTTGGTGTGAGGCAGATGGTGGGGTGAAATAGATTCTTCCAAAATGTTGGATTTGGATCTTCTTACTAATAAAACAAATTTAAATAAACATAAGACCACATGTCTGCTCCATCACTCTGCCTTAAATTGTTTTACACGGTGGCTGTAGCTCAGTGAAGAAACACAGTCGTCTACCAACTGGAAAAGTCAGTGAAATGATACCAGGCTTCCCCTATCTAAGTGTCCTTGGGCAAGACACTGACCAGGGTCTGACTGTGTGAGAGAAGAGAGAGCACTTCCAAAGTAACTGTAGAAGTGTGAGAGTGTGAATGTTGCATTAAAGTGCTTTGGGTGGTCAACATGGATGCAACAAACATGTAATTACAGTCCATTAATCTTTTTTTTTCTCCTTTGGAAATTAACCCCAATATCACAAATTCCATAATATATTTCGTGATGATTTTTAGTTTTTTTTTTATAAAATGGGGGGTCACCACAATGCAGTTGTACTTGGAGCACCCAAATGGCTAGCAGCAACCCAGTACTGCATTATAGACTTAACTTTCTCCTGGATAGTTATTACACTACATGTTTTTTTTTGTTTGTTTTTTTATATGAATGCCATATGGAAATATAGATGTTACTTTTGATGCATAAAAATATTTTAGCACAAATACAGTTATTTCGTTTTGTTTTTTTTTCTAGTTTTTCACTCATATGCGCTCCCTCTTGTGGCTTGACAGATTAGTACATTGTTACAAATGCAATGTGAAACTGTAATTTCCTATATGTGGACCCAGTGTCCCAGGAGGTTCAAGTATCTGATTGGTTCAGCCTGGTGTTAGTTAAACAAATTAAAAAAGCCAATGAGCCACAGAATAATCTGTTTTGATCAAGAAACAAAGTTTTCTGATTACTATTTGGATGAATGAGACACAGGGACCACAGCAAAAGGGGGAGGTGTTTCAAACTTTGAGTGAGCTGACAGTCTGCTGAGTTTTCTGGACCAGTCAGACAAATAAAGTGTTTTGTCCCAAAGACATGTTGTCCCACCAGAAAATGCTGGGTGTGTTCAATGGCCTGTATCTCCTATATATGTCAAAACACAGTTTGATTTCACCACTGAATGTACCTGAAATCTGTCTGATTTGTTCTTTTCACAATCTAAAAGATTATGTATTTGACTCGTACTGAGTTCTGGTTTGAATGCAATTTATTCACATCAGCCTTTCACATAATCCTTTCACTAAGTTCAACGCAATTATAGTAAATTGAAATGAAATAAAAATAATAAATAGCTAAAACACTAAGACCTCATTGTGGAAAAACATCTCAAACTGTGTCAGATTTGCACGAGATAAAAAAGGGGAAAAGTTTGAACACAACTCTTTCACAGGTAAGTCCAGCCTTCTATAACTTTTTGATATTCAAAAAGACTCAAAACAAGTTACATTTAATAGTTTTAGCAGCTTAATGTCAGTGCATGAACATCCTTCAAAAGGACAACACAGAGTATCAGCGTCACTCATTGTGGAAATTAGATTAGGGTGAATGGGATTTGGGAGAGGTACAGAGACAAGGGGAAGAAGGGGAACTTAGAAATGACACTGAAAAAGAGAAGAAACTGTCTGGCAAGACAGAAAATATGAAAAAAAGCAGATGAAAGAGGCAGAGTTTGTGAAGGAAGACAGGTGTGAACCTCAACAATGCTAGTGTTCTGTTTGGTCAAATGGAACAGTGGGAGTGCAGGGGATTATGGGATTACAGGCAGTGTCGCTAGTCATGTGCACCAGCATGGTCAACGCTGACCCCACTTACCATCTCTCAGAAAGGAAGCTTAGCCTGGGTGTAAGGTGAAGTCACACACACACATACATGCATGCTCCTGCCCATGCTTCTCCCAATCTCTGGGATAGACCTCGAGTGACTCTTCTATCTCTCTTAGCTTTCTTTCCTACATTTGTTTATATCTTTCCTTCTTAGTTTTTCACCTTCTCTTCCTTCCTGGACTCCTTTTAATTCTCTTCTAAATTCTTGTCTATTTCTGTCTCTTTATCTTCTTCTCTTCCTCCCTCTCTTTTTCTATCAGCCCCTGGATGTCAGGAGCCTTTTCGTTGCATGTCATACATGACATGCACAGCTAATCAATGCCCTCACAAATCCAGCAGAGTTCTTTGCTTTTTCCATCTGGAGGAGTAAAGAATAAAGCGGAAAGTAAAGGAATAAAGCATTTGACAGTCAGCAGCCGCGACTTGGATGCTCTCCTCACCGTGCGGGCTAAATACAGGAACTTGGTCCCAGGTAAGTTTACGTTGCCTCAACTAGTCAGATGTGAATGTAATATTTATCCATTTTCAGAACGCTGTTAAACATAATAACACAGACATTCTGTAATTTAGGCAATTCTCCCAATAAATATATAAAATTAAATTTAAAAAAAAGAAAAAATATTATTAAAAATGATAAGTGTGCCTAATCTTAACATGTATGGATAAGATAAATTAGCACACAGTCTGGAGGTGTTGCTGCATTGTGTGTATAACTTGCCTGTAAATAACTGAAAAATGTCATTTTGTTTAATATCACTTAATAAGTAAGTAATATCAATTACTGAAAAGGAAGAAATGGTTTTCAGCATATTGTGGTGTTGAATCAGAACAGGAAGTAGCGAGTAAACATTTTATTTTCATGTTTAGAAACCTTTAAAGAGTCTTATACATCCACTTAAGAACATTGCAAACACCACAGTATGAAAAAAGGGTCGCCGTAGTTACAGATGCAACAGCAGAGAGCGATAAAATATCAACTTGATGTTACATTTTAATTTAGCAAAGGACTCAAAGAATGAAGAAGTCAAGTCGGATTAAGGAGGGAACTTTATCGACTAATCCATTTAAAACTGTAGTATTTGATTAAAGAGAGGGAATGAAACAGACTGAAAATCAACAATGAAATGTGGAACAAACCAAGGCATTGCACAAGGAGTACAAATACAAATAAACAGAAGGACAACAGCCAGGAAAAGCAATATCAGCAGCTAAGTAGGTAATTGGGAAGAGTTGAACAAATTAGGGGATCATACAAGTGGGGGGAAGACCTTAAGTAACGGCAGACGTAACACACAAGAGAAGATGTCTTTCAAGCAGGAAATCATCTTTTTTTTTTTAGAAAAAAAGCACAAAGTCTGTTTTCAGAATCTGCAGATATTTAACCAGCTGTAACTGCTACAACACCCAGTTTGCACAAAAACACTGCAGGACGGTGTTATAGGTATGGATGACTGCTAACTCTCTGAACATAGATAAAAAGAGAACTGAGATATTGCGTTCGGACAAAGTAACCCCCTGCATGGACATCAGTCATAGTGTTATGGGTCTTCTGTCCCCCTACTGCCGTTTTCTCATGAAAACCTGGGGGTGATGGCTGATCCTTTGTTTAAGCTTGACAAACACATCAGCGTTGTCATCAAGCCCAGCTTCTTTCAGCTGAAGATTTCTGCCAAGATTAAAGCCTTCCTTCCTCAGACTGAGTTTGAACGTGCAATCCACACATTTCCAACCTTGCGTTTGGATTATTGTAATGATTTGTATGTTGGGTTGGACCAGGGCTCCAAACAGTATACATGATGTTTTTTTCTCAATATCAGAGCAAAAAGTGCATGCACCCCTGACTCCATTGACCTCTATCCATTTTGAGTCAGGTTTTTTGCATCGGGACACAAGATGAGGGGTCTTTTTAACCTGTCATAAAGACTACATTGAATACTTAGAATCATAAAAATGGGAACTGGGATTTTTCTAATTGTGACTGTTTATTCAAGTGGTGCAGTGAGCCTAAAATCTGCCTAAAACTGAGCTTATGTGACTCCTTCCACATGATAGTAATGATCAGGTTCATTTGTGTGTCTTATTGAAATTACACACACACCTCCCATATAGTTTCATGTAATGATACACAACATTGTACATTTAGTGTACTGCACAAACATTCACACTCACAGAAACACATCACATTTTCAAGTCATCATACACTTAATTATTAAATATAAATGTGTTTAAACACTTGATAAGAGGTGAAAGGTTTATGTTTCATTAAAGATGTGGCTCTTCACTGATAATTCACTTCACTTCACTGAAAATGTTTTATATGTACATCAGGTTTCACCCTCAGGACTGGTGCAGTGTACATACTTTAAGTCAACAATGACTTAACTAACTTCTAAATCCTATTCTAATGTAAGTATTTTGTATTTCATGTTGTAAAGTAACAGACATCCCACCTGTCTGATTTGCGTCACATTTATCTATGTGCTGCAAGCTAAACTTGGTTTATGGATGGCAAAGAAATTACCCAGATATTTTCTCCTACCAGCTAATATTTGACACTTTCATCAAACAGTTGCCCAGATAATCTATTAAATAAATTACAGAAAGCCATTTGCATGCAGAGAGGCAATAGTTACCGCCTCATATGGCGGTCACTGTGGCTTTCTATGTTCTTTTAGTTTTGCACTAATTATGAAGCGAAATGTGGATTTTTATAAGCAAAATAAATTTTTTAAAAAAAGTCAGGCAGAATTAAGTCTATAAAATTATTAGACATTTTTTTTAATCTTTGTCAGTCACTGTGACAGGTCTAAAAAAAAACAAAAACGAAGTCATTAATTGCTGGTACCTCAACTTGTGAAGTGAGAGAATAAGCCATTTAGTTTTAATGTGTGGCAGCACTAAAGAATAACAATTAGCTTCCACAAAAAGCATTCTGATGTAGTCACCGTCTAGTCTGTGAGCCCTTGTGGATCAAAAAATTGGTGTTTAAACTAAATCTGTGGCTTATGTTACTTTTGTAATAAGGATTTGTCCCTGATGTCAAGCAGTACAAGTTCAGTGGCAACGGGCAAATTCAATAGGTCCACACCAGAAGTAAGGCAGTGATATTACTTTGTACCTTTGACTTGAAAAATATTCTCATTGAATGATAATCCCAACCTCACGTACAGTTTTCCAAAAGAATTTTTCATTTACAGCCATCTTGCACACCCCTACAACTGTGCTGTCAGAGTCAACCTTACCTAACCCTTACTACCAATTACCACAGATGATCCCTCCTGCTGCTCCCTTTAGGCTGGTGCAGTGTGGTATCATCCATCTATTTTTTTGCTGCTCATCTGGGTTTAGGTTGCAAGTGTAGTTGCTTAAGCCCATACTTCCCTCTCCCCAGTCATTTGTGAGGTCCCTCAGGGTCCTATGTTAGGGCCACTGCTCTTCATTTTGTATTTCAATGCCCTTGTGAGTTCATCATTTGTAATACGTAAAGTGCTGTTTGCTGATGACATAAACTTGTTTTTTGCCTAAAAAAATCCAAATTAACTTGAATAAATCCTAAATTGTAAGCTAGTAAAAACAGACATCAGGCTTTGATTAAATAAACATTCTCTGAACATTAGGGAAAAAAACGACTGTTTTTCATTCTCAAAAAGAAAAACCCCAGAGCAAAGCAAATTATGCTTACAAAACACGGGCAGGAAATCATAAAAGTCAACTCTATGAAATTCCTGGAAGCCCTATTGATGAATATCTAAATTTTAGATCTCATATTAATGTTTTTACAAAACCAATAAAAAAATTTGAAATATACAGCTTTATTGCTGAGATATTTTCGTCCACTCTACTCGTCACTATATAAAACTGTAGCCTCATTTACCTTACATTACATTATAATCTGGCAAGATACATTTTCAACCTACTTAAACATGCTGGAAATCCTCCAAAAGAAAGGTATACATGCCTTGTCATGGTTTAAGTTAAATTCTCACACAATATCCTTTTTACGTTTCAATCTCCTAAGGTCTGCTCAGTGTAATTATTTTCAAAATGCTAGAATTATGTACCAGATTGTCCAACAGCTTAATCATAAATTGCGTAAGCTCATTAAAATCTTCATTCCTGCACACAACTGTGCTGCCAAGAATAAAAACCAAATCACCTGGGGAAAAAAACGAAGCCTCAAATGCACTAGCTTCATTAAGGACAGCAGATTTGGAACGAGCTGGGTAAAAAACTGAAATTGTCTAACTCCATCTCTATATTCAAGTAAAACTAAAGATGCAACATTGCTGCACAATTAACTTTAGGCATCTCTTGTTCATATTTGTTTTGTTTTTTTTCATTTATATTCTTATTTGCCTGTATTACATTGCACAGTTTATTATTTCTCAACCGCATATTAATCTGATGTAATTAGAATGCTGTGATTTTGGTTTTATTTTATCTTATTTTTGGATAATCATTTGTTAAGTTGTTGTAATCAATTAATAATTAGTCCATGTTGTCCATCTCTTTTTTCCTTTTCTTTTTTTTTGTTTGTGATTTGATTGTTTTAGGTTTTAAGTAGCTTCCTTGGATGGCTCACTCATACACCTTATCACTGTAAAAATGCTCACTCCAAATGTTGTTTTTTGGCGTGGATTAAAGGATGGAAACTCAGGACTATGACTATCTCCATAATCAAACCTATTATGACACCCATTTAATCCATTTAGCTATATTTGACGTTCAGCTCTGACTAAGCTAAACTGGCTCAATCTCCTCTGTTTTCTGTGTCACATTTATCATCTTATCTCAGCTACTTTCCCCCCGTAATGTCTTTTACTGTTTCCTCTTGGTTTGTGAGCAGTGGTGCACAAGGACAGCCTAAACAATTCTTCTGCAAGGCAGAATAACATTATAAGAACATACAGAAAACAGTATTACAGTAATGTAATGTTTTGACCTAACATTTTTCAGTCTTCCTTTTACCCAGAAAGACTATGGAAAAACAGAAAATGAAGAACCACAGAACAAGCTGAGTTATACTTTGACAGTTTTAGAGATGGATAAAAGCGTACTGTATCTAGCAGCATGCAGCCTATATTTGCAAGATTTCAACATGAGGATTGGAAATCCAAATTTAAGCCTAGTTGTGTTGTTGTTGAAAAAAGAAAAAAAAAGGAAAACATTATTTGATGATGAAAGGATCAAATCAAATTCCCAGCAGGTAAAAACATTGTGTTTTTTTGTGTAATTGGCACAGCATGGTGGCTTTCATGCAAACGGAGCAGACACAAGAGCTGAGAGATAAAAATGGGCTGCAGAGACACAGAAAGGAATCTGAAATGCTGGTTTTATACTGATAAATAATCAGTTCCTTCTTGGCTGAAGGGCAAAATAATTAAATGAATAATTTAGACATTTTAATGAAAAAACTTGATTAAAAAATAGGTCTGCTGTTTAGAACCAACATTTGAAAAAAATATTATCAAATTAATTCATTCTTAAATGTTTATCATTAGAACAATTGTGTGGAAGAAAGACTGATTTAAAGCTTTCTTTCTTTTTCTTTTTTCTTTTTTTTTGCTCTGAACAGCAAAAGCACAGGATCAGCCTCTGACCAAACAGAAAAGTAAACACAAAGAAGAGGCTTATCCGGAACAGATTAGCCAGTTCTTACATTTAACACTCACTACCAGCACTAAGAGAGGGATTACATCCAGTATGGTGAGATTTTGACCATTGGGATAAAAGACAAAAGGCAACATATTTAGCTCAGGTAAACAGGTAAACGCCAGCTTAAAAGAAAAAGCAGGTCTGCTGAAAATAAACTGAATGACTCATATCTGATAGTCTGTCCAGTCACACTAAAACAACTGGTTAACTGGGACAGTCAGAATAATTTGTCATGTGTTTATTTATTATATCTACAAGAATCTAAATTGTGGTCTGCAGAGTATTGAATAACTGTTTTGTATATGAGAAAATGCTTTTCAGGTAGTTGTATATAAAATTGGAGAAGAACAGGAAATAAGAGGACAGCTTGTATTTCACTTAAAACCTGCTTACCCGGAAAATGTTCTATAAACAGAATACTTTCTACATGTATAGTTTGCATCAGCTGTTTTATGATAAAACAACAAATGCTCTAACTTCACTGGTGTCTCTGTAAAGATTTCATCTAAGAGATTATAAAGTTCTTCACTGTTTTTATAGATAACAAGTCAGCTATAGTCGATGGTTACCAGTCAATTTAATTAATTAAGTACGATTAAACCGCAAGCCCATTTATTTTATATTTTCTATATTTAGAAATACATTAACAAGCAATTGTTATGTTTCCTTTTGTTCAATTTCAAATATCCATATTTTACAATAAGAACATTCTGAAAACAAAGAAGAATCCTATCTGCAGGCCACCACACAACACGGTGCAATTACTGGCTTATAATGTTGGTTAGGAGGCTCATTTAATACCTGTCAACATCAGTTAGAGTCTGATAATGCAATAGACTACTGGAAATTTCCATTAGCTATTTAAAAAATCAGGAGCTGATAATCCACTAAAAGTTATTTATAGTAACACTTTCCTAATAAACGAAGACGATACCCAGGTTGAGTTATTAAAACCTGAAATTAAATGTAAGCGCTATCTCACAGGTTTTCAAACACATTTCACAGGAAAGCTGCAAATTAACTTGCATCAATGGAACTGTGTTTTTTTTAATCACTGAATTAGATATTAATTATGCATGGTGTTAAAAAGTGACTGAAGATAAACGGTTGTAAAGAAGCACACAGAGGAAGGAGCTTGAGACTTTTTAAGTTATATTGCAGCACAAAGTTTTATTGAAGGAGGATGAAAAGAAAAAAAATCGACCAAAAACTATTTAAAACTCCATCACTATGATTCTTAAGGTGTATTTGCGCAGAACATTTGATTGGCAGCCATAACTCACTCTCCTGTTGTGTTTTGTGATGTTTACATGATGTAATTTACCGCATCAATTCCCACATTTAATCATCTAAGGAGCCGAGATAATTACAAACACCTGTAGTAGATGCTGCGCAAGGGTGAATTAGAGGGTGGATATATCTGCAAACAGCATATTGCATGTTACAGAAATCGGTGGCATTCTGAATTGTCGAAACTATGTCTCCACAAGTCACTTTTCACATGGTGGGCTTGTTAGAGAGCATGCAACAATCTGTGCTCGGGAGAAGAGTTGCTACTGCTAACAAGCAATTGTAGAAATTTTGTCAACATACTGTGACAATTTCCTGGTGAATAAAAATAAGCTGGAAAATGTTTTTTTTTTTTTTTTTTAAAAAAACACCAAAAAAGGTGGGATTTTTATTGGACCAATTTGCAGAGGTGCCAAACAAATGCTTGTAGGGTAGAAAAAAAAATCAACCAGTAAACAAAAAAATAAGCAGCGATGTGACTCACTGATTTCACAGTAGCTTTGTTTAAAACCTCCAAAATGCACCTGAACAAAACAAAAAGAAAAACTGCTTCAAAGCATCCCACGCATTGTTTTTTCTCAAATGAGAAGACATTGTGTCATTTATATGAGACAACTACTTTCCCATACTGTATGAACTTCCCCTCTGCTGTTCTGTTACAAATACCATTTGGGTCACCATAAACATAAAACAAGCCGCTATTAATACTTTAAATTTAAGTTTTACTTGACTGAATTTATTTTTATGTTGTCCAAAAAATATACAAATATCACTTTCTGACGTACTTGTAAAAAACATATGTAACTACTGGTTTTTTTTTTGTTTTTTTTTTTTTTATAGTTCCAAAGTTAAGTAATGGTTACTAATATTGTTGCAGACCTGTTAAACTTTTACTTAAAAGCTTTGTTGAATAATTACATCAATTACAGATTGTTAAATGTCTAACTTTTCCTTTATTTTTTCAGCAACATGATTGGCTATGAAGGCCTGAAGGGGTGAGACGTTTCAATGGCGTGGACCGAACCACACTCTCATCCAGACCTACAGCCAGAACCAAAACTGGCGCTTTGGAATGTCCTGGCTCAGATTACATCTTCCTCAGCCATCCTCTTTGTTTTCTTTCTTACTGCCTTTGTTGGCCCCTGCATGGCCGGACCACCCCAACCTGCCCGTCCTCCTCTACTGTCTGGACAGCCATTTATCATCTTCTGGGGCATCTCTGACTCCTCCTGCTCTAGCCGACCAGATCTGAGATCTTTCGGTATGGAAAGGGAGGGCCGTGTAGCCTTCTTTTATGAGGATACATTGGGGAACTACCCATACTTTGTAAACAAAAACACACCTGTCAATGGGGGGATTCCTCAGCACACACGTCTGGACAGTCATATTCAAAAGACGCAGCAAGATTTGGAGGCAGCTTTACCTGCCCCCAGATATCTTGGGCTGGGAGTGCTGCGCTGGGCAGAGTGGCTCCCCCAGTGGTCTAGAAATAGAGAGAAACAGGTGATGTACCAGGAGGCTTCCAGGAACCTAATGAAGACTTTTTTCCCTAACTGGAGCCCTGAGGAGGTGGAGAAATGGTCAAAGGTGAGGAAAGTTAGAAAAAGAAGCGATTAAAAGGCTGATTAAAAGTCAAGTAGTAGGAGGAAGTGAAAAAGAGAAAACAAGAATAAAAAAACTGTGAATATGATATAGGTTTAGAACAAACTGAACTGCTCTATTATGAATAATGTTTAATGGAAGATCACCTTATCTCACCACAGGTGGACTTTGAAGCAGCGGCCCAATCAATCATGATGGAGACTCTACGGGAGGTCAAAAGGCTAAGGCCCAAAGCATTGTGGGGATTCTCTCCTTACCCCAGCTGCTACAATAGTGACCCCATGCAAACCACATTAGCCAATTACACTGGCCAGTGTCGTCCAGCCGAGATGGCCCTTAATGACCAGCTTTTGTGGCTATGGAAGCGATGCTCTGCTCTGTACCCCCTTCTGACCCTGGAGAAGCTGCAGGTGGGTATATTTCTACATACATGTAGTTCTGAAACCTGTTTTTTAAAAAAGTTGTTTTTTTTTAGTTTATTTGCCTTTACTTATTGTTTATATCCACTCTTACATTCAATCTAAATTTATAAGGCAGGAGGAAATAGTTGAAAGAAGACCTCTAAGTCACCAGCTGACAAGTATTTCCCAGTGTTAACCACAAGATTTTTATGTGATGAACTGTACTTTGCACTGCACATTTCCAAAAGAGTAGTGCAAAGTACAGGAAACAAACATGAGATGTTCATGTTTTGATATAAAGTTCTTTCTCTTAGCTGATGGGATAAAGTGTAAGCAAATTGTTTGCAGCTTATTGCTCTTAAGGCATTTAATTATGTTTAACTTGGTCGATAAAAGTGTGTACAACATGTTGCCGTTTTTGTAGAATGGGACCTCTGGAGCGAGGCTTTATTTATCAGGACAAATAAAGGAAGCACTACGAGTCTCATCTTTGGCTGGTGCAGAGTTTGATCTACCTGTGTTCCCTCTGGTCAAGAGTGTTTATGCTTCAACTAAAACTTTCTTATCACGGGTAAGCTGTTACATTATATATATCAAATGTCATGTCCTATAGTTGATCCTTCAACCTCAATTATGTGTATATTTTGCGTATAGCATAAAATAGTTTAATTAGTATGCTGTTTCTTCCTTTGGTTTTTACAGGCTGATCTGATCAATACCATTGGAGAAAGTGCTGCAACAGGAGCAGCAGGAGTTGTTATCTGGGAGCGGAGTGAGACTAAAAATGAGGTACACAACCTATGCACATATTTTTATGTTCTATATATACCTAAGCCTATTTGGTATAAATGCTGTCTCCACATATACTTAGATGCTTGAATGGTTTAAAAATACAAATTGATCTCAATAAAAGAAGCATGACTTCTTCGTATTCATCAGAATATACCACTGTTTCTATTATTATACTCTGTATGCTTCTCAGAGAGAGTGCCAGGACCTGGGAGAATTTGTGCGTAGAGTCCTGGGACCTTACTCCATCAATGTCACCACGGCAACTCAACTTTGCTCATCCTCCCTTTGCCAAGGAAAGGGTCGATGTGTTCGTCAAAATCCAGACAGCTCTGCTTATCTCCATCTTCCTCGCACAAACACACTGGCAGACAAAGTAACAGAAAAGGTAAGAATAACCAAAGCGCCCACTGCCCCTCCTTTGGCCATGGTTGGAAATGTTCCCTTGCCCGGACGCGGGTCACTGGGGCCCCCCTCTGGAGCCAGGCCTGGGGGTTGGGCCACAAGAGTGAGTGTCTGGTGGCCGGGCTTTTGCCCGTGGGGTCCGGTCGGGCTCAGCTCTAAAGGGTTATGTGGGCCCCACCTCCCATGGGCTCACCATCTGCAGGAGGAGCCATAGGGGTCGGGTGCAATGTGAGCTGGGCAGCAGCAGGAGGTGGGGACCCTGGCGGTCCGATCCCCGGCTGCAGAAACTGGCTCTAGGGACACGGAATGTCACCTCTCTGGTGAGGAAGGAGCCTGAGCTTGTGCGCTAGGTCTAGCGGTTCCGGCTTGATATAGTTAGACTCACCTCGATGTGTGGCTTGAGCTCTGGAACCAGTACCATCGAGAGGGGCAGGACCTTGACCACTCTGGAGTTGCTCATGGTCAGAGGCGCCGAGCAGGTGTGGGCATTCTCATTAGCCCACGGCTTGGTGCCTGCACGTTGGGGTTTACCCCGATGGATGAAAGGGTAGTTTCCCTCCACCTTCAGGTGGGGGAATGGGTCCTGACTGTTGTCTGTGCCTATGCACCACACAGCAGTTCAGAGTACACCCCCCCCCCCCCCCCCCCACCCCTTTCTGGAGTCCTTGGAGGGAGTATTGGAAGGAGATCCTTCTGGGGACTCCTTTGTTCTACTGAGGGACTTCAATGATCACGTGGGCAATGACAGTGAGACCTGGAGGGGAGTGATTGAGAGGCATGCCCCCACCCCTCCCCCTCTGAACCCAAATGGTCTTTTGTTGTTGGACTCCTGTGCTTGCCATGGATTGTCCATAACAAACACCACGTTCGAACATAAGAGTATCCATATGTACACCTGGCATCAGGACTACCTGTGCCGCAGTTCGATGATCGAGTTTGTAATTGTGTCATCGGATGCCTTGGACACTGGGGTTAAGGAGGGGCGGAGCTGTCAACTGATCACCACCTGGTGGTTAGTTGGCTCAGGTGGTGGGGTAGGAAGCCGGTCAGAGTCTGCTGGGAATGTCTGGCAGGGTACCCCATCAGAGCGAGCTACAACTCCCACCTTCAACAGAGTTTCAACCATGTCCCGAGTGAGGTGGGGGACATTGAGTCCAAGTGAGTTGTGTTCCATGCCTCTATTGCTGAGGCAGCCAGTTGGAGCTGTGGCCGTAAGGTCGTTGGGGCCTGTCATGGCAGTAATCCCAGAACTCGTTGGTGGACACCAGTAGTGAGGGATGCTGTCAAGATGAAGAAGGAGTCCTATCGAGCCTTCTTGTCATGTAGGACTCTGGAGGCAGCTGATAGATACTGACAGGCTAACCGGCATGTTGCTTCGACCGTTGCCAAGGCAAAAACTCCGGCATGGGAGGAGTTCGGCGAGGCCATGGAGAATGACTTCCGGACAGCTTTGAGGCGATTCTGGTTCACCATCTGGCGACTGAGGAGGGGGAAGCAGTGCTCCGTCAATACTGTGTACAGTAGAGATAGGGAGCGGCTGACCTTAACTCAGGACGTTGTGGGTCGGTGGAAGGAATACTTTGAAGACCTCCTTGACTGGCAGACCTGGGTGGTGGTCCCCCTTTTTAAGAAGGGAGACCGAAGGGTGTGTTCCAACTACAGGGGAATCACACTCCTCAGCCTCCCCAGTAAGGTCTATACCGGGATCCTGGAGAGGAGGGTCCATTGAATAGTCAGATCTCGGATTGAGGAGGAACAGTGTGGTTTTCGTCCTGGTCGTGGAACAGTGGACCGTACCCTCTGAGGTGAACTATACCCTCTTTGGGGTCCTGGTGGGGGCATGGGAGTTTGCCCAACCAGTCTACATGTTCTTTGTCGACATGGAGAAGGCATTTGACTGTGTCCCTCGGTGACTCCTGTGGGGAAGTATGGGGTACAGGACGCCCTTGAACGAGCTGTCCAGTCCCTGTACGACAGGTGTCAGAGCTTTGTCCACAGTAAGCTGGATTAGTTTCCAGTGAAGGTTGGACTCCGCCAAGGCTGCCCTTTATCACCGATTCTGTTCATAACTTATATGGACAGAATTTTTATATATATATATATATATATATATATATATATATATATATATATATATATATATATATATGTATAGATATAAATTACTGAAATCCGTAAAGAATAGGTCTGAATATTCTTCCGAGATTCTGTCTGTCAACTTATAATTGATTCACAACTCTCTGTACATGTCATGAAAGGCAAAGTAATAAAAATCTTCACAAAAAAAACTCCCTCTGCCGTTTGGTCTCTTTGTGTGGGAAGTTGGCAATGGAGATATTTGTTTCAAGATAAACTGAAAAAGATAAGCCAGTAAAGCTTTCTATGAAAAAGAAGCTAAAGAACCAGGGAGTCCAGTTATCTGAGAATTCTGTGTTTAGCCAGGAAGTAAACACACAGGAAAACAGAAGCTAAGGTCCATCAGAAGACAACTAAATGGAGTTTGATCCTCCATCACTGAACACTTTCTGCATATCTCTAGATGGGGCTTTAGTTTACACTACCTAGCCAAAAGGAAAAGTTGGGTTTAATTAAGCAAATAGGTAGGAGCCTCCTATTTGATAATGAGTGCATGGGTGGTTAAATTTCAGTTGGCAGCAAGTTATTTTAACCCCAAATGATGCAATGAGTAGCGTCTCATATCTTAGATAATAACATTGCGATGAAATTTGTACAAATTATTATTGTAACCTAGAAGGATAGTGGGGAACCATAGTCTTTCAGGAAGAAATGTGGACTGAAAAAAGTCCTGAATAATTGATCCGCAATAACTTTAACATTTGATTAAATCAAATTGGAGAAAAACAACATTAGAACTCAATGAGGCCAGATCAGTTTCAATAGGAATGAACTTAGGCCAGGTTTTTCACAAATGCACACCCTCTGAGTAACATTTGTATTTCAGACTTGGAAATGCACACACTCAGTTTAACAAATATAATTTTGAGGTACACTTGTAATATGTCAATCAGAGTCGTAATTCATTGACCTGTGACGTCAGGGAATGAACGATAGCCATAAGACAACCACTAATCAGTGGAGTTGGCCAGAAAAGGTGTTAATTTACTAAACAGCATGAAGATTGGACTCTAGAGCGATGGAAGATGGTCAGGTTACCTAATGAGTCCAGATTACCCATTTCCAGACTGTTGGGCATATCAGGGTAAGAGAAGAGGCAATTGTGATGCATCGATCATGCCTTGTGCCCACTGTACAAGTCTGCTGGGGCAGTGGTGAGATTTGGGGTTGCTGCTGTAGGTCCGGTCTAGGTTCAGCAACATTATGGGATTACTTGAATATACCAAATGACCAAGTTATTCCATCGATGTAATTTTTTCTTTCCTGATGGCACGGACATTGCTCAAGATGATAATGCCAGGAATACTTGAGCTCAAAATATGAAATTGTGGTTCAGGTAGCATAAGACATTATTTTCAATCATGTATTGACCATTGCAGTGTCCAGACCAGAACTCCACTGGGAATATTTTAGGATGTGGATGGACACTTCCATCATATTTATGACATCTTGGAGAAAAGTTAAATGCAATGCTGGATGGAAATATTTTTTTTTATCATTGCAGAAGCTAACTGAAACAGCAGTCAGAGCTGCTGTGATCAAAGCTAAAGGCAGTTCAATTAAATATCAGTGTGACTTTATTTCAGGTGGCAACTTTCTCGTTGGCCAGTCATTGTATCTTTACCTCCAAGATCTAGTAAAACCCTCCATATCTTCTGTAAAAACAAATGCATAATTGTTTGCAGATATTAACATTATTTTCTATCTTCCTTCTTAGATACAGGCAGCAAAAGCCAACGATCCACCGGACACAGACCCAAAAATGGCCGAACCAGATCCAGCTGAAATCTGGAAAAAAGACTTCCAATGTCAGTGGTACAAGACTGCAGACGGGGACGTCTCTGACCAGCAGTCCCCAAAGGACGGAGTATCTGCGAGGGGAAAAGCAGAAGGAAACACTGAACTTGTACTTGGAACAACAATTGTTGCTACAACAAAAAGTGCCTCTGAAACTGAATTTATAGCAAGTGTTTCACCTGCTCCTGGCAATGCAACACCTTCACTGGAAGCACCTAAAGACAGTTGTATAAATCCGTCGAGTGCCCCAAACCTGATGGCTTTACTGTTGCTGGTGGCTGGAAGCTTATGCCTGGGACCTTAAAATGAAAACTAATCCAGCCTTCAAATGGGATGTCTGTGTTATAGAACGCCCTCTGAAGTGCCCTTGCAAGAGATTCTAAATCCCTGAGTTGCAGGTGTGCTGCTTTCTAGATTAATATAATCAATATATAATTTTTTCAAGATTATTTTTTTAAAGCAAGAAGGATGAACTATGTCTACAACTAGGATCAGAGACATATCACTGGATGTGCCAATACACAGTGGTACAAACACTCACAGACTCCAGCCTGCTTCTTGTTAAAAGGCGAGTTCACCAAAAATAAATACATAAAAATCAAATCAAACGCAGGAACACGCTTGAAAATGATTTCATTAACTATTTCAATTAAAACAGCTAAAGTTTCAGATAACATGGTCTGTTATTTGAGCAAGACAAAACACATCACAACTGTTAAAGATCATCTGCTGAACTGTTTATGAGATCTCTGGCCTCCCCTGCCTGACTTCTAGTGAAACTACATCATTCTGAAACATCACTGCAAAGAAAGTTCCATAAATTTTTTATAAATAAAACCAAAAACAGTGATCAAAGCTGGATTCCAGTTAGCAAAGTCATTTTCTGCTGCCATGTTGCGTGCTGACTTGTGATTACACAATATGTACACAAAACATTATGTAAATGTTGTACTGCCTCAAGCGCATCCCCATCAGTGCCCCTTGAAGCAGAACGGACAAAAAAAGAATGACCAAATGCTTTTTTTTTTTTTTTAAGCTTATGTAAATTTGTTATTTATTTTTAATTAAAATATACACTAAAGACAACAAAGGTATCCAAATCATTTTAGTTACAGAGCAAGATCTTATGTACACAGATGCATCGGATTGTACAACAGAAAGTAAATATTACAATTATACATATCATGAACAAGAAAATGACAACTTTTTCCATCTCTCTTCTCCCAGGGGTCCTTTCTCACCTCAAAAAGTCAACTGTATTTTCAAAGGTTTGTTCTTTGGACATATTAATATTCATCTAAAAAAAACAAGCAGATCATTGACATCTTGACATCCATTTCACATGATTAAGTACCTCTTCTTAGCGTCAAGACATCCAGAGTCATAATTCATATTTTTTGTTTATAAGTTCATCCCAACTAATCTTTTTGTTTTCCAACACGGTAGAGTCCAGTGACTTAAAATTTCAAAAAATAGTTTTAAATAAACTGCTTGCAAAACCTGTTTGTGCAAATGAAACTTAATCATAATGGTGGAAACACAAACCAGTGAAGAACTGTGAGAAAAGGCGTTTAGGCCATACACCACTGCCTCTTCTTACAGCTTCAACTGTGTTTCCAACAAATGCAAGCCTTCATATTATGTCATCTTGTAGAACTGCCCTTACAATGTTTCACAAATCAAAACTCCCACAACTACATAAGTTTGAGTAAATCCAATCTATGACAGTCAATGCAACACAACTTAAATTACCCACTGCTGCCATAAGTACAAGTATTAGCATAAAAATCTCACACAGGTACTATGAACTAACACTAGAACTCCATCAGTGCAATGAAAAAGTACCATCATCTCTTTACTAAATCAAGTGTATTGTGGGACACGTAGCTTTAAATTGGGAAAGAAACACAGACGAGATGCTGCAGTCAGTCTTTTTTATAATTAGTCATTCACTTTGTAATCAGTTAAATGAGTTCACAGTGCAGAGCTGTGTCCAGACTCCATGATTAGAAACTAAATGTCTCATCTTTCCTCTGTTTAAAACATCACAGTTAGGAGATGCTGAATAACCACTGAACCCTTGCTGCTCAGCACTATAAGACAAAAAGCCCTCTTGTAATCCAAATGTCATTTTTGAGTTTGTTTTACAAAATTTCAATACAAAGGCATTAAATGTGAAATAAATGCAAATGCTCAAGGTATCCCCATTTCCCAAAGATGCCAAAAACCACAATTTATTTATTTGCGACATTTATTGGTTAATCCAACTTGGTGAAATGGCAGGAACAACCAATCTTTAAGTGTTTTCCCAATTCTGGATATGTTTTGATAGGAAGCTCTGCTGTGCATGAAATATTTCTTTAGAATGGCTGAGGTGAAGCTGAATGGTGGCAATGAGAAGTCTGCAAACAACACAAATGCCTGCAAATAAAATGTTTTATTTGCTACATATTGAATGACAAATCTTTAGGCTAGATGAATTTATTCAGCTATCCATTTGTTTTTATCCATTACAGATTCTTAAATTACTCCAATCCTTTATATTTAACTAATTAATGTGTGTCAATGTTAGTTGCGGTAAGTGATTCAATTCAACAAGATATTGAAAATGTCTATATTAAAACACAACAAAAACTAAATTATTGTTTAAAAAGGCTATTTATTATCATTTGAGTGCTTTGGGTTTACTTGATTAAAAGAAATGAGTCACAAACACAGTCAACAGAGAGATGAAAGGTCTTTCTGAGCAGATCTGAGCTTGTGGTCACTGATGAGACTAATCTCTGGCATTAGGCTGGCCACACTTTCCCTCAAAATCTATTGGGAAAGTGTGTGTCCATTAAATGTAATGCGGAAATGGCTGCAAACTGACTGGTAGCTTAAGTTTACTCATCCCATAAATTCTATTTTACTCACTCAAACTTACGTGTGAAACTATCACTAGCTAACTTTCAAGCTATTTTCAGATATGAGGATGATCTCACCAAAAATAGCCAAATAGTGACCAGATTTTCTGTCACATCTGGACTCAAATTATGAAACCTTTGTACTCTTTTACATCCACAAATTATGTTTACATTTTAGCACATGACATGCACTTTTCTCCACATGATGATGGATTATTCTGCCACAGAGGAGGAGGGAGTCAGCTGAACCTAACAGGAGGATAGTGACTCAGTATTTCAGAAGCAAATCTGGGATTTTAAGGGTTATAGCTTCTCTTTAACTGATTTGAGAGACTCTGAGCATACAAAGTTAAACACAGTCTTTACTGATTGAATTCATTATGCGGCATCTGTTGCCATCTCAAATGGCACCCAATAACATAGAGACACTGTGTTTTTGATCAAGCATGCATGCCGAGCAAAGTGAATAAATAAACACAGAAAAGAGACAAGACACCCACTTAATTTAGCCTGCAGTGAAAGAATCCATTTGTTGCATAAGATTAAAAAATAGACTTTCTGTTCCTGTGCAAAAGTCTTGTGAGCAGTTCATTTTTGCCTCTCCGGGGACAGAAATATCGCCCCCATCTGGGTGGGAGAGGTTAGTGCAATCTGAACAACGCAGGCTGGACGGATAAAGCACTCCTCGAACTAAAAAGTGGGGGAAAAAAAGTATCAATCCCACCATCTTCAAGGAGCTGTTTCAATTTGCATGTGTGTGTGTATTCTGGGCACAAGTGTCTCCAAAAATAATGAATTTGCTTCTTCACAACTTATCAGATAAAAATAAGGAAAAAAAAAAAAAAAAAGCAGCTCAAACTTAAGAGCCGAGTAAACTGATGATAATGAGACCAAACAACACAAATAAGGCCATCTTCAAAGGACAAAGAGAAGAATCGTGAATGGAAATCATCCAGCATGTCAAGCAGGAATGGCTCCAGGACTCCAGACAAACATTTAATCTTCGCCGCGTGTGTGTGCGCGCTACCTGCGAAGGGAGTTGTGTTGCTTGCCAAGATCCTTGTTCAGGACCAGCTTGGTTTTAATCTTGCAGTTGTGTTGGGTGTTTGAACTAAGTAGGTGGTGTTACTTGCAAATTGCCTCTAGAGCATCCAAAGTGCGTTTGATGTCACGAATTTGTGCTGCTAGGGTGTGTATGGGCTGCATGGAACGATCCAACTCTTCACAGCGAGCCATCAGTGTGTACATGCCCTGCAAAAAGAAAAATAGACAGACATAAATAAATATATACATAAATATATAAATAAAATAAATAAATAGAAAATGCAGCTTTGTTACATAAGAAAAAAAAAAAATGTAAACCTGATGATGGCTGCTGACTTTGGCCCTGAAAACATTTTTCTTATTTTTAGAACAAAGCTTTGGTGAAGTAGCACGTAGGTTTACTTGGTGAAGACATTCAATTGACAATTTAACTAGTTAATTCAGGTGCAACTAATTAATTCATCGCATGAAAGAGCTGTTAAACACATTTAATAAATAAACACTTAAAATGAGTATCACCTTAATACTCATGTCTACAGACTCTCCCAGGCTGTCAACGGAGTCTCTGTAGGTCTGGATGTAGCCCACACTCAGAGCAGTCATCTGGATAAATGGAGAAAAAAATATGTGACTAAGGCTGCCCTAAATAAAAACACAATGTGACATATTGTGCGAGTAAGAAATAAATGTGAAGTAACAACAAAGCACAAAGACACAAGCATGACAGTAAGAGTCAGCTGAGTGGACGAATGCAATGCACTTTAAAAAAACTATAAAATGATCTCAACACACAAACTGCAATGAAATGAGAGTAAATACACAACATGAAGTTGGCCTTCAGATGTCGGGACTCACATTCTGGATGGTTCCATTCAGGCTTCGCATCATCATTTCCACACTTTGTGCCACTTCCTGGGTATGTCTCTGGAGGTCCAATAAGACTGTGGGATCAATGGGCGGGATATCTGCTGGTTTCCGTGACAACCCCCGACTTCGGTAGATGGGACCTGAACAGTCCGCTGGCAGCATATGAAGATGATCACATTAAATTGATTGATACAGTGCTAGAGCTACATTTACTGTTTGTTGTTTATTTTTATAAAAGTCAACAAGAGGAGAATAATGAACGTATTTTAGCAACAAATACAGACTCTGGAAAAGTTTGTTTTCATTTGCTGATATCCCTGTAAAGACCGACTGCCAAAGCTGATAATTCATTTTCTACTGGCTAATGAATTATTTATTCACTTTCCCAAAAGCAAATCAAGCACAGATGGAAAAGGTAGAGTGCAACCCATTAACAGGCACAGTGCAAATGCAGGCAACTAATAAAGGATTGCTCCATAGAAAATCAGCTTAAAGAAGACAGGAAGACACACACTATCTACTAGAGTGACTTAAGAATTCTCATTGAAGCAACACATTAATCAAAAGAAAACCTGAGCCTCAAGTGAATAAATCCATGAATACACAACACATAAGTGGTTAGTAAATTTAAAAATAACATTTCAGCATTTGAAAGCTTTCGGTCAAGCAGTGGCAGGGCCTCAATAATAAATCCTTCCAGTCTAAACGAAGTGTGTGAGTCATCCATCTTAATCGAATCAGCAGGTAGATGGAATGAGCTGCCACAGAGGGCATATTGACTGTGTTACTGCATTTAATTGAATAGCTAGTTTAGCTGACACTCTCATCCACAGGGGTTTGAGAGTGAAGGGCGGCGTTTCAGCGTTTTCCTGCAGGAAAGTCAGACTGGACTGATGGATGCAAATGGACAAGCTGCAGAACGTCAGCCTGCTAAACTTTTACAGATGATTTAATTTCTTATAATAGCTGTTTTATTTTACTTTTTATTTTTGTCAAAAGTTAATTGAAGATGACTGAAGATCCTTTTGCAAACATCCTGAGATTTGGACTGAGACAAAACATTTACAAACCAATAATTTCACCAAGTGTTTTCTATGTTCCTCTGCACGGCTTTGCTCCCTAAATAAACTAATATGGCTCAGTTTTAAATGTCTACTCTTCTTTTTTTTAATCTGTGTTTATGTATGTGGACTACACAAACTGCTCTACCACGTCTACAACATGTATTTTAAAACATTAAACAAATCACACTAAATATTAGGTGACAATTTTAATAACTGAGTCATTAATAAAGTCAATTATTTGACGAAAAGAACGGGTTTGAATTATTCTGAACCTTTTACTCACAATCACTGCAGTCCAAACTGGGCTTGGAGCTCATTTTGATCTTCTGCTCCAAGTTTTTGGTGATGAAGTTGGTAAGGTCTCCTTCATGGCTGACGGTCCCCTCTAATTCAAGAGCTGAAGAGATTGTGGCTCGTCGGCCCTCTGACTGGCCACTTCTACCCCCTCCCCGGGCTCCTGAACCACCTGTAAAGAACAAGGTAACATCAGCAACCTATAGCTATAAAATGTTTCAAACAATAAGTGTCAAGATCAGCTATGGAAGCATTTTGTAATAAATGACAAATTCGAGCACTTTTCAAAGGAAGTGGGCAATAATTCAATTCAATTCAACTTTATTTGTATCGCGCCACTTCACAACAGTGTTGTTACAGGGTACTTTACATACACAAATCAGCATACACATCATTTCAAGCCAATTTAGTTGATAACTTGAGGAAGCACATGATTAAACTTGTGACCAATACGTACCCCCACATGCTTGGCTGATTTCATCCAGGCTTTTGCTATCCTGCATCCCCCGAACATTACGAACCCATACTTGAGCCATAATGTGAGGAGGACAAGGGGTGTCATCAGAGGGAAGTAGAGAAGGTGGAGAAGAGGAAGAAGAGGAGGTACTAGGGCCGGGAGCTGAGGACGAATAATGTTGTGAAGGCTGTAAAAGAAGAATAAACAAACAATTAAAAAAATAAATAAATGACAGCATTAATCTACATGTAAAATGCCTGTTTTCTCTTTCAAAGACAATTTTAGGTTTATCCACTGGGAAAAAAAATCTAATTGGATGTTTTTCTAACTAAAGCTTTGACAGAATGTCCTGATAAAAACTAAGGTTAAAGGGCTCAGCTGCACTGTTTTAGTTAAGACCATGCTCATTATTATGCATACAATAAGTGGAAAGCTATTCTCATTTAATACTATTGTTCCTTCCACCGTCTGGTACTCACAATCTAATAAAGCTGAAAAATTATCCTTCATTCCACTCACCGGCATCTCCGTTCTCCTTCCTGTGTGCTGATTCCGCCACTTTTTTTCATTCTTCTCATCATCCTCCTCATCCTGTTTCTCCTTGTCTCCATCCTCTTCCTCCCGACGGTAAGTGCCATCCTGTACACTCTCCACCTCTGTTTCCTGTCTGTCTGCCATGACAGGGCCTCCCTGCAGATACGAGTCTTTTGACTCTTCATGCTTTTCTGAATCCCACATGAGAACCGCATCAGCTGCATCCACAGTTTTAGAGGCCTCAGGAATGTCTGTGTGTCTGAATCCTGATTCTGAGTCTGGTGTGCTCGTCTCAGCAGCTAAGGAGGGGTCCCCCACATGAGGACTGTGTAATGATAAATTTGATGTTCTTTCATTAATGTTTGTTTCTATATCAAGGTGGATTTTTTCATCACAAGCTCCGTTTTCCACATCAACATGGTTCTCTGCATGTCCAACACAACCATCTGTCGATGCTTCCCCAGGACCTGGTAATCTGCTCCCCCCGCATTTCACTGGTACATGAGGGCCATTCTCCAAAGCAATAGGTGATGCTACTCCATTAACTCTTTCTGGCACTTCAGTGCCAGTCACAGGGGAGAGACTCATCCCTCCACCTGCTGGAAGAAAAAAAAAAAAAAAAGAAGAAAAAAAAGTATTAATGGAAATCTCCTTGCACTATTCAACTTTTCAAAATCATAGTTCATTGAAACCAAAAAAAAAAAAACATCCCTGCCAAATAAGGTTGTTTAACTAAATAAATAAGGCATGGCATTAAATTTTACTGTGGTTTTATGTGGAAATATATCTGATAAATAACAAATCTCATCTGATTGAGTCATGGCTTTGCTGCAGTTTTTGTTTTTCATTTATAGGCTTAAATGTATGATTTAAAAAAAACTATGTAGGGATACTGTGAAGTACATAAAATAATTGTAAAATATAATTAGCTTGTTAGGTATTAGTCTGAACAAAAGCAAACAATACAATATGCAGAATTACTGGGCAAGTGTGTGCTCTGATCTTCATGATATCTACATTTTCCCCCAATACAACCCATAGAAACCTAATACTTCATCCTTATCAGGGGTTGTGTGTGTATGTATATAAGGGAGATTCTCATCAGCTGATTTCAAGAAAAAAAAAAAAAACATTTATCAGTTTTGCAAGGCACAGCATTTTTTTAAACAGAGAGGCAACAAAAGGCTGAATTTCAACTAGATTTCATTAGAATTGGTGAGGAGCACGATATCAGTTTAATTATACAATAAAATGAAGAGCGGAATGTACCAAACAACCATGCAGACATAGTAATTATGACTCCACTGGGAGTTATAAGAGGGGTATGATTGTACATTTAATATCCAAAATTTCTTTAAATCATTTTTAAGAAAACTGGACTCTGTACATGCAGACTATCGAAGCTGTACATCATAGGTGTCAAACTCTGGCCGGCGGGCCAATTTTGGCCCACAGTGTAATTATATTTGGCCCACGAGGCTATACCAAATGAATACTAGAGCTTGCCCACCGAAGTTACACAGCACATGTCCAGCCATTATGAACCTGATTATTATGATCTGTTGGTGGTTTGGTGCATCAGTCAGGTCAGGACTTTCTCTCTATTGACAGTTGCCATAGCAACTTCAAGCTACTGCAGCAGAGATGACAAGATAAGCCCGATCCTTCAATGAGGGAGTGTTTGTGAAAAAGTGCATGATGGAAGTTTGTGGGGGGGAAAAAACAAGCCTTTTCAGATGATAGACTGAGCAGAAACACAGCAGCTGAACGGACGTGTGAATTTGACACCAATCTATGAGTTTCATTGGCATATCTGGGAGATTATATGCGGAAATTTTAATGTAGGCCCGCAAGTTTGCCCAGTTTTAAATGTTGGCCCACTGTTTATTTGAGTTTGACACCCCTGCTGCACATGATCTGGATCTGTACATGCGTGCAACAGCAAATCACTGTCGCTGTTTCAGATTTGATGAGCTATTCACAACTTCCGGATCTTAACCTGACAGTTCAAATCTGGGCCATCATACGGGTCTGAATCATGTTGTTTACAAGGAGACCCGGAAAAGATGATGTTGCTAATAAGATGTAGGACGGCAGCGACACTTGAGCTTCACAGTTAACCATTTATTTTGTGAAATGACGTAATATTTTCAATCACTCCAAACGAATGACGTATTTTAGGCCTAATTAGTTTCAAAGGCAGCTTTCATTTTCCTTATCTGAAACTAAACTCTCAAAAATGAAGATAAAGCCTCCAAAAGACCAGAATTGATGGCTGACCGTTTTGAGGAAGTTGCTAAACTGCTCCCTTAGCCGCCTCGCGACGCGGGGCTAAGATTAGCTGTCCGGGCCTGCAGCTTTCAATGCTCTTACAACTCACCTATAACTCACTGACACTGAGTCATTGTCAAATTTATTTACATGTTTTATTAATAACTATTTAAAAATAATTATTAGAGTGATTCTGTAAATGCCAATTTAGTGATCATAACACTCACCAGAGCAGTTTCTATCCTTCAAGATAAAACAGCAACAACCAAGTCCGTTGAAGTAATACTTCCCCACGTCCTAAAAGAACAGTTCCGCTTTAACAGGGGTTTTTCGACGAAGCTATTAAAAATGTATTTGAAAAAGATTAACAAATATTTTCCAATATTTTCCAGGAAGTGTTCTATTCATGCTATTCAATTTCTACCTAAATTCAATAATTCATTGTTGCACGTCTATTTTAAAAGAGACCCATTTATTTATTTATTCATTGTAGAGGAACGCTGTGACATTTGTAAAAGAACATTGCGATAATGAGCATAATTTTTATATTGTGGGTTAATAACGTGATAATTTATTGTTTCTGTCCACATCATCGCCATGGTTTGTCCTGCATGTTCCGCTATTATCCCAACAGATGGAGACAAACACCATGGGCCCTCAGGGTGAGTCCTCCTATGAAAGCATGATGGGGATCATGTCAAAGGAAGCAGAACGGAGACTGGTCTGTCTCACTTATGCTACTCTGCGCTTTTACTCATTTTGAAAAAGTAAGTATTAATTTGTCCGTTACCCTGAAGACATTAAGTGTTTTCCTGCAAAAGAAATATATTCTGACAAGCAATTTTTTTTTGTTTGTTTCTTTGTTTTTTGTTTTTTTTTTGTTAACTTTTGAAATCAGATCTATTCAACACTTTTGGTGTTTCTTCTCATCTTTTTATAATGTATAATTACTCAGTCCTGTCATCCAAATAAATAATTCATGGGTAACGTAATGAAGATTTTCATATCTTCTCATGGAGGAAACAGCTGTCGTCGGTGCAGGCTAAACTCTTTAAAATATAGTTGGCTCAGAAGGTTGTCATTAGTATTGATGTACTATGAATGTCCTGTGAAAAGCAAATAAAAACTGAAAACTTAACTGGATTTTGCCCTATAAAAGAAACAACTTGCGTAGTGTTTGTTTGATCTTTTCAAAACCACTACTCTTTTTAAAATAAAATATTTAAAAGGCTGCACAGTACTGTGGTGTTTAGAATTGTCACCTCATATTGAGAAGGTTTCTGGATTAAAATATTACCTGGGTCTTCCTGTGTTGACTTTATATATTCTCTCTTTACAGTCTGGCTTCCTTACACAACTTCCATAGTCCATAAATATGCATATTGGGTTAATTGGTGATCCTAAATTGACTTTATGAGTAAGTGTAAGCATATCTGGTTGTTTTTATCTCTGTTTTGCAATCAGGCAAAATAGGATCCAGCCAAACTGTGACCCTCAAAATGAATGTAAGTTATATTTTAGCTGCCAAAGAAACAACTTTATAGGAGGCTTAAATAATTAGACAACCTCAGTTTGGCCTATGTGCCTCCAAAGTGGAAATAAAGCTGTCTGAGGCATTTTAAACCCTTGAGTGTGGTAGCAAATGACAAACACTGCAAAGAAGGCGAGAGCATTTAAAACCATAATGTCGCCACATCTAAAGATCTTGTAAAATTTCTAATCCATCCCATCTATCCAGGACAGCTGTGCCCTGTATCTCAGTGGGGATTCTGTTGTTTCATCCCATTCGTTTTATCCATGTGTGACATACATCAAAGCCTTAGAAATTTACCTCAAGATAATTTGGCATAAGAAATGAGCAAATGGTGTTTCCCAACAGTGTGCTCCCTTACCAGATTTTTTGTTGAGGGTTGGTAATACTATCGAAGAAGCTATTTAAACAGATAAGTACCAGACAAAAAACACAGTAATAAGGGAAATAACGGTTACAAAGCAAATTGAAAGCATGTGGCTTCACATAGAAGTGGTTTTTCATTATGGAAACTGGAGTCTGTGTGCTTCATGTTGGTGGCCAAAATGACAGCAAGAGACTGTAAATCAGATTTACACAAATTACAGCCATTAATTGTATCCAAGTTTAAGGAGAGGTCATATGACTTGAGCTTAGCTTCGCTCTTTTCAAATGAGGAAATGTGATAAATGAAAATGACTTTTCCATTTGCCTTTGTTATTATTTCAGGACACTGAAAGTGAGAGAGGGAGCTGCATAAACATGACAAGTGTTTTTGTGTTTGTGACTTTTTTCATTTGACACAGACCAGTCAGGTGGACCGATCAACACCACTTGTTCAAATGAACTATTTTCAACTAACTTCAAACACCCATAACCTTGTCTCAAAGCAGTTACTTTCAGCTCACCTGAGGCTGCATTTAAAACTTGAACTGTCTAATTTAAGCTGATATCTCTGGGCTATTCCATGTCCCTTGTTTCATATTTTAAATGCTCCTACATATTTAATTCACAATGCCTGGAAAACATATTTTTCTATCACTTCATATACCAGTTTATCACTATAAATTATCCGTAGGAATTAATATGTTTGTCTTTGTGTATTGGTGCTATGATGGACTGGCAACCTGTCCAGGGTGTACCATGCCACTTGCCTGTTGGGATAGTCTCCAACTTCCCCATGACCCTTAACTGGACTAAGCGATATAGTAAATGAATGGATGAATGACTTCACATTCTTTCCATTGTGTATTTGTAATAGCAAAAACAAGATGTCCTAAATGGCCCCTCTACTTTTTTAAGCAGTCATATTGTTTATGCATTTAGTTTAGCTGGCAAAGTTTTTACTTTTTGCGAACAGTTTGAGCTTCACTCGATATAGTTAAATAATTCTTTCAGTCATTCATTTAATTTTTGTCCATTTCTAAACTAGTTTTCAGTCAATAATACTTTCATTAGAATTCATTTTTCTATTCCTGGTGCACTATTGACGCCTGACCTTCCCCAGGCTTGGTATTTAACTGCTGTGGACTAATATTTTATTTTATTTCACTTTATTTGCAGTTATACAATTGAGCAACATGATATAAAAGTATGATGTGTCTTGTTTTAATTTCAGCAAAAATACTGAGAGAAGTGACATTTGGATTTGCAGCGCTACACAGTAAATTCTTTCTAAAATATTTTTTTTAAAAAAGACCAGACTTGATCTTTGTAAAGTTTGAGGGCTCATCATAAATACTACACAAAGAATATATTCAAATGGAATTCAGTTATTCATTAAGTAATGATGAGGTGTTTCAAAAACTAAGTCATTTAAGTAATATGTAACATAGATGAAAACATGTGATTGAAAAGTCTGTCTCATTGACTTGTATAGGGAAAAATTAAGATTTAAGATCCAGTGGTTACAGAGGAAAGGAATGTCTCTGGAAAATGCTAAATGTCTTTAGAACAACCTGCATTTTCAAAACCACGTTGGCCTCAATCAGCCAATGGAATTAGTCCTGGAAACCAATCTGAAGCACTTGGCGATAACATTCCATCTTAAACATCTGAACAGACAGTTTCATTCATGATGAGACCTTTCCTGAAAAGGATACAAACACTGGTGACATAGACAGGCCTCTTATTGCACCTTCAAAGCACTTTTATGAGCAAAATGGTGAAAAGAAGTCCCTGTGGTTGACTGAGCAGATGGAAAAAAGTCAAAGGTTGCATGAGTCATTCTGTGCGAAAATTGCTAAAGGCTTCTCCTTTCATTAGCCAGAGTGTTGTGCAGCTTGGTGATTGTTACTGGTGCATTGTTCAACTGTGCCAGATGTTTGACTGAGTTATTTGTGGGACTCATTCAAAACCATTAAATATCAAGCCACTTTGAGCCAATAACTGTGTGTAAGCTGTTTTTTCCACAGTGTGTTTGAGCCTGATTTCTTTTTTTTTTTTAGCTGTCAAGATCAGATCAGGTTAAAGAAACTTGAGATAAATGGTCTTTACAAGCACCAAGGTTGTCTCTTATGCACAAAGATTCTTCTCAATTTGCTGAATCTTTTGATGAAATTATACACTGCTCAAAAAACAAACTAAACACAATGTACCTCCAGGTCAACCACACTTCTGTGAAATCAAACTGTCCACTTAGGAAGCAACACTGATTGACAATCAATTTCACATGCTGTTGTGCAAATGGAATAGACAACAGATGGAAATTATAGGCAATTGGCAAGACACACCCAATAAAGGAGTGGTTCTGCAGGTGGTGACCTCAGACCACTTCTCAGTTCCGATGCTTTCTGGCTGATGTTTTGGTCACTTTTGAATGCTGGCGGTGCTTTCACTCTAGCATGAGACGGAGTCTACAACCCACACAAGTGGCTCAGGTAGTGCAGCTCATCCAGGATGGAACATCAATGCGAGCTGTGGCAAGAAGGTTTGCTGTGTCTGTCAGCGTAGTGTCCAGAGCATGGAGGCACTACCAGGAGACAGGCCAGTACATCAGGAGGAGGCAGACGTGGGAGGGCAAAAACCCAGCAGCAGGACCGCTACCTGCTTTTTTGTGCAAGGAGGAACAGGAGGAGCACTGCCAGAGCCCTGCAAAATGAGCTCCAGCAGGCCACAAATGTGCATGTGTCTGCTCAAACAGTGAGAAACAAACTCCATGAGGGTGGTATGAGGGCCCAACGTCCACAGGTGGGGGTTGTGCTTCCAGCCCAACACTGTGCAGGACGTTTGGCATTTGCCAGAGAACACCAAGATTGGCAAATTCGCCACTGGTGCCCTGTGTTCTTCACAGATGAAAGCAGGTTCACACTGAGCACAGGTGACAGACGTGACAAAGTCCAGAGACGTGGAGGAAGCCATGGCAGTGGGTCAGTAATGATGTGGGGTGGCATTTCTTTGGAGGGCCACACACCCCACCATGTGCTCTCCAGAGGTAGCCTGACTGCCATTAGGTACCAAGATGAGACCCTCAGTCCCTTTGTGAGGCCATAAGCTGGTGCGGTTGGCCCTTGGTTCCTCTTAATGCAAGACAATGCCAGACATTATGCAGCATGAGAAAGCGAGACCAGCTCTCTGGATGCTCAGAACCTCAGAAACATCTGACCCAGACTAAACCTGGAGAAGCAGCATTTAGCTGTGATGGTGATGCAAGCTGAAAAAACTGCCGGTGGAGATTAAACTCTCATCAAATGTATACACTTTTAAACAAGGTCAAACATTACTTTCCTCACGCACCTATGCACGAGGGAGTGTTCCCTGCTGCAACACACCTGACTTAAATCAATGGGTAATTTGCAGACTTGTGCAGAGTTTGATTCCAAGCTCTGCAAAAGTCTGCAAATTAACTCTGGTGCCTGTCATATGTGTGGCAGCAGGGAAACTTCCAACACTTGCAGGACTGCAGATCTCAAGGACTGGAGTTGGCCACCCCTGGCATTGGCAAAAATTGTGTGGTCTTCATCTACCAAGCAGATACAGCAAAAGTTTAGGTAAAAAAAACTTGTAATTTTGAAATAAAAAAAAGCATATCCAGCATAATTCAAATGCCAATTTTCACTTTTTAAATATTCTTTACATGTGCACAAACAGGTTAAAAATACATCTACATTAATGTTTATCCAATGAGTACACATGTTTTCTCCATTTTTTTTTTTTTTTTTTTTTTTTTTTTTTTTAAATCAACCTTAAAGGCAGAATATGTCATGCTGGAGCAACTTTTGACAGCTCACACAGCAAAACAAGAACAGCAATAGCAATGGGTTAGATTTATATTGCTCTTTTCTGTTCTGTTTAGAGCATTTAAAATGCTTACCTTAAGTCCATTATTCATTTACTCTCCATTCATACATAGCAGTGGTAAATGGGACAGCCAATCTGCCCCATGAGGCCTTCTGACCATTAAGGGTGAAGTATCTTGTCCAAGGACAGGGATTCAAACTGGCAACTATCCAGTTATTGGACGACCTTCTCTACCACCCAGAGCATAAAATATCAATTTCATAACTTTTTGTGCTTACAAGCTGACACTATTCAAAGTGACATTGTAATTATTGAAATATGTTTGCTTAGAGCCCAATGAAACCTTTTGACAATCAGGGTTAATTTATAAAGTAAGGTACCACAGGCAGAAGCACCTTCTTAAAAAACTATGGAAAAGGAATGTTTTACTAATGACATAATGCAATAATACCGTATGGTATTTTACATGATTGTCTATACTCTTGTGATATCCTGTTCCTTAAAGTGAATTGTTTTTGCAAAATTTGATTCCGGAGTTAAATAAAAGGCTGCAGTGGCTTATGTTTGGTCAGCCTGTGGTGTGCCAAATAGAAGTAGGAGGCTGAAAACAACGAAATGCTGACCCTAACGTTTGTCAACAGTAAATCAAGTATGGAGATTTTGGTATCTGGAATGACTGGAATGTCTCATTTCCCCAGCTGATAGCTCACCATACCCGTTGTTTGACACTAAATGATAAAGTGTTATGGTGCTCACTTTGACAGATGGTGGTTTGGCTGAATAGTAAGTTCCAGTTTTGTAGAGAAGCTAACCTTGTACATTGAAAATGAATGTAAGCACATGTAATGGATGTTCTGGAAATCATACAAATCTTACAAAAAAAAAAAAACCAATATAAAAAAAGCAATTGAATGTAAATTCATCTTGAAGAAGGATTAAAATAATTTGAGATCACTTTCCTTTTAAACCTCTACCCTGGCAAACATCATCTAAAAACACAAATTTAAGATCCCAACAACTCTCAAGCTATAACTTAATTTGTAAAACAGAAACATTCCAACAAGTGAAGAAGAGAGTGTTTGTTTAACTGAGAAAAAGTTTCATTAGTAATACACATAATTATTACCTATGGTTTTCATATGAGTGTGTTATGAATTATATCTACTACACACAATTGTGGTTGAAGTAGTTCAGACTTTGGAAATATTTATCTTGAAGGCACACTTAACCACAAAACACAAACACACTCATTTAAAAGCAGACATTTATACATATTTACAAAAAGAAAAACAAAGTCTCAGCATATGAGTGGAGATCATTTGATGACAGTTCCCTTCCAGTTGCAGGGAAGCCGTTCTGGAAAATCACAAGCGATGAGTACTGGCACGGAGATGTAAATACAGCATAACACAGTGAAACATACAAGGTCCTTGCAATGAATATAGACCAGCTCTGTAACACATCTTTGAGAGAAACAATCAATGTTTAGAATGGTGGAACATGTATATTAGGAGCTCTGCCACAGACTAAAGAGATGTTTGGATCTGTCGAATACCCATGTTACACACTGATGTAAACACAAAATACTAAAAACAGGGTTGACAGAGGCATGATTGCTTTTATATTTTTAGGTACTTGGATGGGATGTTTCAGCTAACCGGCAGAATAATGTAAATGAAATGGGTGGCTATTTAGATGCCAAATGTTTCATTTGAAACCCAAAAGAAGTCACTTTGTATTGCTTGCCTTAAGGTGTGCAGCGAAAGCACCCCTTATTTCCTAAATAGTCGACACAAATAGCTAAACAACACCAAAGTTTTGTTAGCAGTAGAGGCTAGCAAGAAGAGCTAACTCTTTTGTTAGCAGTAAATGCTAACTTTATTGTTAGCAGTAGTTTTTCATAACTGCTGTTAAGAAAAATGCCTCCCCACTTACAACAACCTATTGGCAACCTCATAGACTGTTGACATAGCTATGAACTACTGATTTGTGGATTAATCTTTCTTAAGCCTTGAGTTTATTATTTCGCCAAAGTAATTGTGGCTTTGGAGGCAAAGGTTCTGCTACACCTGTCAAATCAACCACATACTTAATTTTTCATCACTTCAAGTGCCAACACTGTTCTACAGATGAGTCATCCTTTGATTTGTTCCAAAAGGTTTCCACTTGGACAGACTTACTAAAGGCCTATTGCCCTTGTTTTCAGACTTAAGAGCTGAATTGAGCTAGTGCTATTAGTTTCAGTTACTTTTCAGTTTACTTTTCACTATTGATCGCCAAGACAATGGACTATGCTATTTTGGAGGCTTATAAAGTATTTAAGATGGCTTAAATGTGCTATAATCTCATTTCATTACAGATAGGGACAATGATTTATTTTGAAATACAGACAGAAAACATCACTGTGGACATCAAACATTGAAGCACATCAGATGCTAAATTGGAGCCTCCGAAAATATGATTACACAGCAATTATTTGTGCTGTCATTTGAAAACCTGTACGAAACTTCGACCGTATTTATTTAAACATCATTTTAGAAAGATTGCTGACTATACAGGCATAAAATAGCCAGCTTCACAGTTACACACTTTCAGTTTTGTGTTTCTATGACATTTATACAGCTTCAATAGATAAATAGTCTTTTTTTTCTCCTTTTCAAACATGTGTGCAGAAGGAGCTCAGCATTGGTGGGTTCTTTCATGTGGTTGAAACCAAGGAGGCAAAAACCAAGGAGCCAAAAAGCCAAACCCACTAACTTCTGCACCCACTCTGCTTTGAGTTGTTCTAGTTTATTTTTCTTAAGGCATCAGAAGTGTCTCCAATCCAATGCTGACATCCCAAATTTGGCAGATTTACTAGCTTAGTTTGTGAACTTTTGTGGGAGCTCTCACCCAGATCCCACTAATATCAAACACACCCAAGACACAGAATAGATTTTGCTGTGAAGAAATACATACAGCTGCAAGAGCAAAGGTATTGAGATCCTGCAAGTCCTAAAATGGGATTACAGATGGCTTTGCTTGCCAAGCATGAATTAAATATATATAAAGTTGTTATTATTTGACCTCAAACTGCATGTAGACCATACAAATTAAAGTTAAGGTTTAATTTAGTAAGACTGTCTGGCTCTCTGTCACACACTTTATTCTCTCACATGGATTTAACAGGATGTTTTCATTTCTAAAACAGTGTTATCCATAAACAGCTGCAGGCTCATATGTGTGATTGAAGCTTTTGGTTTCTTCTGAGAAGGGACAACTATAAGAGAAACAAAAATGATAATAAAAAAAAAATAGAAACTACAAAAACAAACAAATTTTTACACACTTTGAGTTACTGCAGCCTCATAATAAAACAGTTTTACTTTAAAATATTAACCAAAGGGCCTAGTAAAAAAACACTTAAACAGAAGTGTGGAAGAAGTGGTGTTGGTTTTACATTTAAACATCAAGAACAAATCACAATTTATTACATTACAAAGTCACTGAAGCCATTAAAGCCTTACAGGCCAGAGTCCACCAGACGCCAGTCCAATTTAGCATTTCTCCAGTTCCAACTTTGTAAAATATAGGCTTCTTTATTGTACAGTGGGCTGGTTTCATCATTTGCAGTCAGATGTCATCACAAGTTGGAGCAGCACTCTGTTACTCAAAGTCACCAATGGCCCATAGTAAAAATCAAAATAACATGCATGTTCTGTACAAGGTCTCTCAGTTCAGTCCTCTCCAAAGTGTGTTTTCTTGTTCATGGAATCAGATTCAAGAAAATCTTTTAAATACATCTTAATATCATACAATGCTTTATGTGCTAAATTAACTGTCACAACCAAAGTCACAGTAAAACAGATTTTTTTTAAGACATACAGAGCTTCAAAACTTGTCCATTTTCTCATACAATTGTAGCTATAAAAATCCCCATGTCTCCCCTAAATGTGGTGTAGGTTTTTGAACTATGATCCTCATTAAAGCCACTTAAAATACATTCAATTATGAACATCAGGGAGGATTTTTTTTTTGTTAATACAGACATTAAGTTTAAGAATCCTTAGCATGTACAATCCGTTAGCTGTACAATGAATGAACGACAGACTTGAGAGAAAATGACCAACACTTAGAATAGGATGAAGCATTTCATCTTTCACTTTGTTCCCACAAAGAACAAAATTAGTGCCAGCAATGCATCTGAACCAAACACATCTTGCAGTGTGTGTGTGTGTGTGTGTGTGTGTGTGTATGGCTGCAATGCAGGGCACTAATGTCCTGGGAAAGTTGATATGCAGCCCAATCAAAGCCATCATCATGCCTTTTCTCTGCCTCTTTGTGGTTGCAGCCCATCATCTCATGGTTTGACCGCAGCTTTCTAAAGAAACAAAGCCCTCAGTGTAAGTGAACTGTTTAGAGGATTTTGTTATAGGTTACACATTGATTGGTGGTGGTTGGCTTTAAAAGCGTCAGTGTTGTTTCCGTCATTATCTGAATTGGCGTAATTGGTTTTCCCAAAGTCAATGATAGGTTTCACTACTACAGGGATGCCTAATAACTCTGTTAAATTATTTAGCCTCTTAATTATCATTTACTGCTTATTATTTTTTTAAAGAATTCAATTCCTGTCATAGTTTCTTCTCATTTAGCTGCACAACATGTCTGACGGTTGACTGCCATGCAAAATAGAAATTCTTTTTAGCATATGCTCTGTATGTGCTCATCTCCTTTTTGTTCTCTTTCCAGCAGCATGGTTCATCCATGAAAAGCTTTTAAGCAGTTGACCCTCAACTCTCAGATGTCTGAGGATGGGGTGTCCTTGGAATTTGAGCATTGTACCAAGTTTATAAAAAGCTTTTTGCAACTATGATACCTTTCATCTCTCCAACGTGCTTTTACAAGGTCACTGAAAGGAAGAGAAACGAAATTTTGCCTCGAAGGTAGAAAACCATTCTGAAAACATCTGTTCAGCTTTGAAGAATAATTGTATGCATGATTTGCATTGAATGGGTAAAAGCATGCAGACACCAATGTGTAAAGCAGAAATAGCTTAAAAAAGGTTGAATTTTTTTCTAACGCTGGATTTCATCTTCTGGCACAAGACTGTGTGAAAGTTCCAGATGTACAATTACCACTCCAATGTCCTCGTCACAACGCAGAGTCAGTCAAACTGAGTGACCTGACCAAGCAGTTCGTCCTTCATTCAACATGCTACACAACATTAGCTACTCTACAGATAGTTTTATAAACAAAGTCTCTTGTCCAGGTGAAAAAGTCCTCTGCAGATCAGAATTCTCCTCTACTTACTTCAGAAGATTATGTGTAGCTTAGCTTTAAAGTTTATGACAAGAAAGACAGGATGCCATTTCTGTTTGCAGATAAATTCATGCGCAAGACGTCGTCTCTGTACATATGGTATGTGTGTGCATGTCTCAGTGTATAAGTTAAGTGTGCGTATGTATAATGTGTGTGTTTGTGCAAAAGCCACACAAAACTCAGTGTGTTAAGTGTCTGAACATCTGGGCTCAAGCGCTCCTCGGTGCCCTCTGCTGCGGCTTGCTCCTGCTCTTCCTCCCTGCTGTGCGCCCACCTCCCCCATGTTTGAGCTTCTCTGCCCTCTCTTTCTCCTTGCGCACCACCGTCATGATGTCACCATGACGACGGTTGTTGCGTGGGGGACGGTAACCCAGAGCATTGCAGTGCTGGCCCAGGTTTCCCGGATGAATCAGCGCCATCACATCCTCGTACCAGGGCTGGCTTCCTGTTTTCTGATAGGATGAATTGGACAAGGAAGCGAGTACGCGACTGGCTGACGGGCTCCAAACAGCGAGACGGACGGTGACCGCAGTCCAGTGGTAGCCGTGCTCCTCCACCTGACAGTGGTACATGCCGCCATGAGTTAGCTCAGCTCGGCGAATCAAAATGCCCCGCTCTATCACCACCAACTGGTCACCTGTTACTACCTGCAGAGACATGAGTGTAAAATATGTTTACATTAGTCAGTGTGCATTTTGTGAATTCTAGCTGAAAACAGTGAAATGCATTCATGTACCTGGTTTAACTCGGGACTATTCTCTCCAGCTTGTTTATACCAGGTCACCGCTGCATGTCGAGATCGAGGCAGGCACTCCAGGTAAGTGCTGTTACCCTCGGCAACCATCATGACTCTGTGCTCTGCCTCTACCTGCAGTCCAGCTGATTTAGATTGAGAAAAAGATGTGACAGGTTAGAACAAGTTTCTTGTTGTTTTCATTGTGAAATTCAACTTTTTTTTTGGGAGCAAACTGATTAATTTTTAACTTTAATTTTTCATTCTGTTTTGAAATATTCAGAGCTGAATATATTCTGTTTATTACAGGAGATATTCATATATTTTTATGTACATATAAATTTATGATGATCCCAACAATTCAAAATTACACTGTATGCATAGCCTTTTATATTGTTTTATATTTTAAGCGAGTTATTCTTTATTTTATTTATGAGTCAAAAACTGACACTCCATTTTGAAAATGGAAAAAGCATTTCTGTTAATACTTTTTAGGTAGATTTATGGCACAGAATCACTTAAATAGAGATCACTATGTTAATTTCTATCACACGATCTTAGAGCTTAAAACAAGACGAGGTTGGATATTAATTAGCTGATGGAGTCTATGATTTAACCATTACTTATAATGACATAGTCGGCCAGATAATTCACACCTAGATCTTAAACCTTGTGTTTTAGCACCTTTGAGGAGCTGTCCAGAACTTTGTTAAAAATAAATCATTCATGCTACAAAGCAGAAGATGTAAGAAGATAACGGTGTTTGGGTAGCTGTGTCTGCTTTCATAATGTAGGCTGTTAGAAAAAACAGAAATGGTGGCAATCATTTGACGATAGATAGCCTATTTTTTGGAAACAACACCTGCTTTTTGACCAGATCTGACCAGTGAGTATAAAAACACAGCATGTCATTCTACTTTTAAGTTCTGTTTAGTACATTTCCCCTCCAGTGAATCCCAACTAAGGGTGGATAAAAACGAAGTGATGTCGGGCCAACACATAGATTCTGCTTTTTGCCCTACAATCTTTCTGCTACTCCTGTGTCTGTACAGCAGCAAAGTCTCAAACTAGAAAGCATCAACATGTAGTAATTGCTAAAATAAGTCTCTAGTAGCTCAGGCATACTTAAACTGTTGGCCGGGACAGTGAAATTATTCCTTACCTCCTTGTCTGACACATTGATTCAGTGGATCTTCATCCTCCCCTAAATGACGAGCATTTCTCCTGCAAACAATCAAATGTTGCTTTTTAAGAACATAACGAGTGCGGCAATTTACAACAACAATATTATGATGAACAAACTGCGTAATGATGATTACACCATGACTCTGCTATGTAAAATTTATCTGGGGGCTGGTCTGACAGAAAAGGTCACAAGATAATTAAAACTGGTGGGATTATCAAACTGATATCTGCAGGAAATGCTTATAAGATCGCTGGGGGAAATACCAGTATATCACCACAAACACCAACATTTGCAAAAACACCTCATTGTGTTTCTCGAAGAAGACATTAAATATGCATCTGAACATATCTTGTTTGTTGTACATACCGGCGCACAGTGGGCATGTAGGGGCTACAGGCATGTCCATCCCAGGTGCAGTAGGGATCCCTGGCCAAGCAGCACTCAGCACAGGCTTGGCCATAAAGCTCGCATTGATACAGGGCCAGCTGGGACACACCCTCCCTGGAGCCCACAAACAGCCACTGCTGGAAGAGAGGGAGCCAATGAAAGATAAAAATAAGGAACAAATACCAGGGAAAAGGACAGGTTCAAAATGAGGGATGGTATATACATATATATGTGCCCACACATATGTATTTTTGTCATAAATATTTATATATAATGTAAGTTTTCATACAGCAAATGTGACAGTGAGGTCACAAGGAGTGTATGTCTGTGTGTGGGAGTGAGGAACATAAAAGCTTTTTACCATCTAGATGTGTATATCTGGTTGCATGAGTGAGCTGTGATATTTTTCATGGACTCAAGACTATTTTAATATTGCAGGGTGTGCATGTGTTGGTGTGTTTGTGCGTGCATGTGTGTGTGCCAGTTATCTCTTCATTATTGCTCTGACTGAGGTAGAGTAACCATAGCAACTGGTGATGAAGTTGTCCTTGGAGAGGCAAGGTAGAGAGATGAGTGGTGTGTGATGCTGTGCATGCTAGTGTGCGTGTGAGTGAGGAGGGGAGTTCAGAAGTTTGACGGTGAGTTTGAGTCATCTGTTACCTTTTTCTTTGAGAGAGCCATCACTGTCACGGGTGATTTGTGCTGTGGGAAAGACCGAAATGTAAGACAAGAATATTTTAAGTATAGTAAGAGATTTGATCACAGAAGATGAGGTAGAGGTAGAGGTAGATAGATAGATAGATAGATAGATAGATAGATAGATAGATAGATAGATAGATAAATAGATAGATAGATAGATAGATAGATAGAATATACACATCTTTAAGCGTTAAGCGAACAAAGTTCTTGTACATGTGTGTTTCTGCCAGTCACATTTCAGCAGTGCTTTACAGAACTTTACTGTAGTTTTTGTGTGCTTACATTTCACAGAGCATTGCGGTGTTTTTGTATCTGGCAGAAATCATGCATACTTTGCTTTTTTGCTCACAATTTCCAAGGTGAGCAATGCTGACTGCAATTTTTACCAGCCAGTGGTTTCAGTTTATTTCCATATGGTAGGATCAAATATGGAATTCATTATGTTTGTATTGATTCTGTGTCTTGCATGCTGATGTAAAAGGTTTGTGCTGCTTTACATCTTCACAGCCAGGTCTAGTTTGGAAAGGTCATTCATAGATTTTTGAAAACAGAATCTTAAACAGGGTGAAATGCAAAAACAGTTTCCTGTACCTGAAAGACCTGCAGCTGCTCCAGAGTCACCTCCTGACTCTGACCATGCTCTCTGGGCAGATGGATGGCTTTCAGCACAAGTCCTGAGTCTGGAGAACAAAAGCATATTTAATGAAATTTCAGATTTAAAAAAAAAAAAAAAAAAAAAGGGATCCAGAAGGACAAAAAAGATTAACTACAAGCAGTATACCTGTGCCAATAAACAGGACATCATAAGTGCCATCCACAGCCTCCACTCTGTCTACCAGCAGTTTGCTGAACTTGTAGTGGACGCCCACTCTGACCAGAAGGGGGCGTTCTCTCAGGGGCAGCACATTTTCCTGAAACAACGCAAGTTACATAAACAAAAAAACAAAAAAAATCCAAAGTGTTATATCACTGACTTTCGGGGTCTCTGCTCACACCCAGCTCTGTTCATCAATATTATTATAGAGGTTTCATGTCCTCAGTGATGAGGTGGTAAGGACTGTGCTAATTCAATTTCTTAATTTCATTTAAGACTTTGGACGAAAATAGAGAGATAAAATTACGTGACCCAGGGTAAAATAGGCCAGCGTCTAATTAAATTGAATTGATGTAATTTAATAAAGTGAAAAATCAGCTGAACCTGCAGCAGCGGGTGAGTCCTGCTGAAGAAAATGACGTCGTCAGGATACTCTCGGGTTGAGCTGTAGCTTCCATATGTGCTGCTTGGACACTGGGAGGGAGAAATAATTTATTTGTTTTGGTAAAACTACAACCCCACACTGGTCTGCCTGGGGTATTTTCTAATTTAAAAAACATAAACTATGTCTGGAGGAGACAGTTTTAGGTGTTAACTTACAGTTCCTGGTCGTGGATAAGGCACCTTGCCTGTAAACTCTGCCCATTTATACTGAGGCCCCTCCTTATGCAGAAAGTTTCCTTTAAAAGCTCGAACCACATCCTCCATTCGATAAACGCACACCGCCGAACCATTTAGGATATCACTAGGGATAAAGCAGATTATATCTCTTACTATAATTCATCCATTTTGGCAGCGTGTGCAACCATAAAAAAACTGAGCATATCTTTTATTTCTCTTGATAAAGTTGCTATGGACTTCAGGATGTAAATGGGATTCAAGAAGAAGACGTGGCCTAATATGAGCTGTGACTCATTGCGGCTTTTCAACTTCAAGGCATCAATCCACTGAATGTACTCCAAACCAAAATCCAGTTTGGATGAATGTGCTGCTCGGTCTTCCTACCACAACACATGCCAAGCACTGCGGTTAACACGCTGATTTCTGGAAGATTTGAAGCAAAGCATCTTTAGCTTAAGCACCCCAGCAAAGCAAAAGCAGGAAAGGCAGAAGAGCCATGTTATTATGACTCAGTGTGGTTTCCCTCAGTTCATCTGGGTGACACATATGCAGCGTGTTTGCTCTCTGCTCCTTCTCCATTATTTCTCCTCACTCAAAGCTTCCATAAAAGGAACAATTGATGCACCACTAAAATATTTATAAAGCCACCTTCACTGGAAGATGCATACACATAGATGCAAATGATTAGGAAAATCTATTTTCTTTAGGGATTTACAGGCAAGCCCCTGGATGTTAAAGAAAACGCAAAATACATTCAAAGCTTCACATAAGAAGAAATGCTGCTGCACATGAGATCGCAATGTGATGTTCTGTCACCAATGTGATGAAAAGCTGGTGGTGGGGAGTCCACAAAAAAACAAAAAAAGAACAAAAACACCAGGCTTACAAAAGCAGCAGTGTTCAAACAATAGATCAACAATCTGCTCCCTGATGCGGTGCATGTGATTGACAATTAAATAAAGAAAAGCACGAAAAACAACAACAACAAAGGAAGAAAAGATGACAGATCCACAGCTTACACATGTCAAAGCCCAGTGTGTGTGTGTGAGCGCTCATGACTGTAACAGAGAGACAACTTTACAATCAGAAGAAATGACCCCTCTGCACCCTGCAGTTCTGTGGTTGCGACCCCACCCTGAGTGATGCTTTGGATTTCTGTCCGCTCCCCACTGAGATTCCAGGCACTTTCCAAATCCCAAAAAACAGACCAACACCCTGCTCTGCCATGCCAAATGCTGTCATACTTCTGTGGCTACTGTGGAGCTCTGGTGTCCACAAACAGAGTTACTGTCAGACCTTCACTTGGAGAAAATGACAAAACACATGCTTTTCTTTTCTTTTGGGGCTAAAATGCCACTCGGTTTTTTCAACAATTTCCTCCTTGCTTGTGTCTATTTGATTACAGATTACATTTTCTAACCTTCTGTCTTTAAGACTCAGCATATGACCAGGAAGTTTAGCTTTTTCCCTCCACTCAGCCCTGGTAACATTACATGTCATTTTAATGTCATTTAAATGTCATTCTAGTGTTTGTTTTTTTGATGGTAGATCTTAGCCTGGTATCTGCGTTTGAACCAGAAAAATACACACACTTACTGGTGCCATTAGGATTGGTCCAGTGATGACGATGTGATGATGAAGGCTTATACGAGCTCTATTTTGTTTACACAAATGAATGTATTTAATTCTTAGGAGAGAGAGTGACAAAAGACATTGTGTGTGGTTGGTTGTGTATTTCACAGTGTGTGACATCATCTGTTTGACACATCACAGAGTGACATGAGGCATTCATATCTGGACAAACACGCACACACACACTCCTTCAGAGTGACTCGTCACATGTCAACATGACATAAGATGAGGCAGATGCTGATTAGCTGAGAATTAAATTAGGCACAGAGAAGTTTTTGTAGGTTTTTTTAGTCAAAGGAAAGTCGCAAATGTAGCTATGAAGAAACCAGTGAAACTCCAAACATGGACACAAATGGAGTATTGTAACGTGTTTTTATATTTAGAAGAAATTTCAGGGACCACAGGTATTCACATGTAAAGATATGAAGGATTGTAACTGATATCCAGTCAGTGGTGGGGAGTAATTTATGCAAGGATCATCATTAAATGAAACCTCATAATCACCTCCACTGTCATACTGATTCATATTCAGGACTGCATTTGGATTTTTATCCAACTTTAAATCCAGAGTTTTCATTTGGACGGCCATTCTCTTTTCTGGAGCATTTTTAGTCTAATGCAGCCAGATGCAGCAAGTGACAAGTCACAATGTTATTCATTGTTAACATACAGTACATGCTGACTTTCATCACCTCATATCCATTAGAACTGATCTAGCGTAGCTGTCATTACATTTACACCTATTTTCCATATAAAGTCTGCAGTAGCTCAGCTGTTTATGTTTTTAGTAAAGCACCTAGTCATACACTTTGTTGTACTTTATGTTTCTTTCCTTTATTTGATACTTAAATTATACTATTTTGCTGGAGGAACTGATAAACTAAAACCACTATGATTTTTTCTTTTATGAAAGAAAAAGAAATTACGCACACAGTTTGTGTTAAACTGTCACACTCACATTTTCCAGCACAAAAAATGATGCACATAGTTTACTAATAAAACACTATTTCCATGATATGACAGGAAAATACCTTGAAGTGGTAAACAGGCCATAAATGAGAGGATTCTTCTTGTCTTTCCCATGGAGAATAAATATGTCCTCTGGATAGAGAATATCGACAGATAATAAGAAAAGGAGGGAGGGGTTGAAAGGAAAGGAGAGCGACAAGACAAAGAGGTAAAACATTAGTTAAACCACAGTTAAAAAAAAACAACAATCATGATAACATCAATATTACAAAAGTTTTATTTTTGTTTTGTACAGCCTGTGTTGTTCTACCTGTCAGTAATAATGATGAGTGTGTGTATTGTTCTATGTTTGTGTGTTGGGGGTGTGCGCTTTGAGTGTGGCTGTGTGTATCAGAGTGTATGCATCTATGAGTCTGACTGTGTGACTAATAGTGTCGGGCGTGCTGGCAGCAAGGCTGACTGGCTGTTTGTAATGAATCTGTAGCCATTAATAACTGGCCGCAGTGGGAGAACTGAGGCCTGAGTCCACCACGGGAGAACAACACCTGCTGTCACACACACACTAACATCAAGCCTCAGTCCTCGCCCTTTATTTCAAACGCAGCAGCTCCCAACATTTGCTGTGTTTTTCTCACTCTGGTGTTGCTCTGATTCTGGTCTTGCATGCAGAAGAGATTTCTCTGTGTTGTCTGCCATTTTAGTACAAAGCAGCTTCCCAGCTTTGCATTCAGGACATATCATAATTTTGTTATTTATCTTTCTCAGTTTATCTAGTTTGTTTATATGGTGCATATATATATAAATTTGTTTCTTTCAAACTGATTTTAAAATTCTCAATAAATCCACAGTGTTAGTGGGGAACCTTCTGTCGCAGTGCAGCATGAAACTTTAAACGCTGTGACATAACACACACCGCTCGTCCCACTTTGACAAACTGTGACACATTTTTAGAGCTTCCATTTTGTCTTTAAAAGCACATATATTTCTTAAAAATGACTATCTGTAACAATAAAGGAAACTTTTGTCTGCTTATTTCTCGTTTGGCTGATTGTTGTGCATTTCGGTTGTTTGCCGTCAGCTCAGACAAGGCCTCGGCTTTCACTGTTTATTTAAATCACAATAACTCAAAGGTTTTCTGTTTTGCACTTCTGCCTCAGATAAGAGCTGGCAATGCTTTATCATCCCGTCACAATTTCAGACAACAGAGCTCTTTGTTTTCTGGGTGGCATGCTGTGATAATCTATAAATACACAACTTGATTTAGCTCCTAGAGTGTGTTTGGCAAATAGCTTGTAAACTCTGAGACAATCATAGAACTCAGGCTAATGTTGACACGAAGTTTGCAGTAATAAAGTTTTTTTTTTTACTTCCTCTCCTCTCCTCTCCTCTCCTCTCCTCTCCTCTCCTCTCCTCTCCTCTCCTCTCCTCTCCTCTCCTCTCCTCCCCTCCCCTCTCCTCTCCCACGCTGAGGTGGAGAGGTTGTTGTGGTGATGGAGACGGCGAAGCGTATCACCGTTCCCACATTCCTGCCGTTCCTGCTGCTTCAGGTGGCCTCCATGGAACTACGGCCCTGCAGGACAGCTAATCTCATCTCATCACAGCTACACATGCATAAACACACACTCACACTCGCCCCACACATTGACAGGTTTGGGAAGCACTCACACATCAAACAGAAAATTGAAAGCGTGTATACCTCCCTCACCCCCTTCCTGTCAACTAAAGGGAGAAAAGCATATAGACACTGATCCATGTGGGGTTTGGCAAATAGGCCCCACAGAGGACTGTGGTTAATCCCCAGCCTGCAGTGGACACGTTCCTCACTCCCTCAGTCCTTTAACATATCACTATTTCATTATTAAATTTTCTTAACGGCTTTTTTTTTCATCTTGCTTCCTTATAAATTACAAAGTAGATGCCTTGTTTTTGTTATCTCCAACTCTACTTCTGTTCCTGTCCTGTCTCCTGACTGCAGCCCACTGCCGCTGAATATCACCCATCCATCTTTGTTCCCACATCCCTTCCACGCTCCCATCAGTTCCAGTTAGTTCTCTTTTCCGGTTCACATCTTCCAAAGAATGCTCCTCACTCTTCGACTCCTTTCATCAATCAAAACCTTTATCATCTTTTTTTCCCTCCACTTCCACTCATCTTAAAGGTTATTTTCTTATGGCAGGTTTCCTTCATTACTCTGGATGACGTATGTGCTGTGTGCTCTGTGCTTTTATCCAAAGCCCTTAATCTTTTTAAAGGAAGGGATGATCCACAGTCAAAAAAGGAGTATCTGAAGATTTATTTAAACAGAATTGAGTTTTATAGCCACATGGGCAGCCTGGTGGGACTTCTTAGGAGGATGTGACGGTGAGTTTCTCCTGAGACCTGGGGGCAACATTGATCTGATGGTAATCAGTCTGAACAAAAAGCAGATAAAATCTAGTCGTAAGCACATCCAAAAAGACATCTGGTCTCCAGTTATCCACAGCAAATCTAAAGAAATGGACAGAACCATACCTGGCCATTTTAACCACTAAGCATGGTTGATGTCTGCTGCTCATATTTGAGCCGCTCCGTGGCAAACAAGTTAACACAGAGATGAAAAGCAAGAAAAAGAGGCTTTAGAGTGACTGTCAGCTTAGAAAAAAACTCGGTTATAGTAATGTAGACCAACTCTGATATATTTGAGCAAAGAAACTATTTTCCAAGTCAAAACATGTACGTAGATGATGCAAATGTTAATTTGCTTTGAGCAGTTTTAGCTAAATGCTACTGTTAGCATGCTAGCAGACTTTGTTCTACTGCTGCAGAATGTTTAGCATGTTTCCTTTCTCGATTTAACATGTTAATTTCTCAATAAAACCAAAGCGTAAATCAAAAAATAAAAATAAATTAAATGATTAAACTAGAAATGCATTCACTTTATGTTAATTTAAAGGTAGAAAATGTAACCTTCTGGTGGTAAAGTAATGCCTGATCCTTCAAACTGTATATAATAATAATTGGCTGTTCATATATTGTAGTCGGAACTTAACACTCCCATCTAAAGAGTTATACTAGTATAAATAAACTCTCTAAAGAAAATGAAAAATAGGTCCAAATGTCAAAAGGAATGACGGGTGGCAAGAGTAAGATCACTTTCTTTGTATGATGTAGTGTTTTAAAGCTGGGCGGTAATTTATATCATAGCATGTATCAACAAATGCATCCAGGTTAACACTGAGAAAGTAAAGTCCATACAAAGTTTCTAAATTTCTGTAGAGAAAACTTGGAATCCTTACTGAATTCTACTTAAAAGTCCTTGTCTTTCTACACAGCACCTCACTGTGCATTCATCTCCACATGAAAACGCTACTTAAGTTTGGAAGATGAAGTCAGTGAGACGTTTTTCTTTTTCTAGACTTTGAAGAAGACGTCTCAGTTATTTATGGCTCAGCCTGGTAAAAAGTCCCTCTTATCGCTCCTCCACGACAAGTTTAAATCACAGTTGATTTAGCACAGTGCTGCCTCACTGCTACATCGTTCGCCCACCTGATTTATTAAACTTTAGTAACTTTATTGTCATTAATCTTTAATGAGGGAGGGAAAGCAAAACACACACACACTTTATCTTATATGCTGAGTGAAGAAAATATGAGGTCAGTTTGCTTCTGTGTGTCTGTTCTGACTTGAGTGGGTGTGAGCAGGTGATAATTAATACAGGAATAAGATCTGGTTTAAGGTTCTTAGCCATGTTTCTGTCCATTTAAGCACATCCTCATCCTCATCATCTCAGATACTCTGTCTTCCTTTACCTCCCTCTGAAAACTCTCTCCTTTGCTTTGTATCGCTTTATCTTTTCATCAGCTGCTCATCCCGTCTTCCTTTATGCTTAAATCCACCTGGACTTCCCAGGATCCTTCTTGGGGTCTTTCATTCTTTTGTGTCTCTCACTTTTGCTATCCCTCCCAGTCTCCACCTCTCCCTTCTGCTATCTGTCTTACCCTCCATTCCTCGTCCATCTGTCTGTCTGGCCTATTTTCTCCAGAGGATTGTTCTTGTGTCTTCTTCTCTAAACAACAAGGCTGTTTCCCCCCCTGAGGGGAAGATAGTCTTGTCTAGCCCGCAGACCTGCAGCATCAGCCCCTATCTTCTTCCTCCTCCTCCTCCTCTTCTTCATCCTCATTGTCTGGCCTGAACCCCTCCAGGCAAACACCCCTATTCTCCTCATTTCTCCACTTTCCTGTCTGTCCAGCCACCCTGAATACCAACAACCACTTCTTGGTGCCTCTTCCTACTTTCCATCACCTTTTTGTGCAGGAGCCATTTTATAGTTATTTGCCAATAATAGCCCTGCCTCCATTTCGTCTGCACCCGAAACCCCCTTCGGCTACTGACCCTAATTCTTCTGGTAGAGGCTTCTTTCTGTGTGGTACTGTTTTTTTTATTTTATTTAACACTATCCATTGCTTATCTTCACTTTGATGTCTCACTTGGTTTTCACAGATCCATGCTGGTAATGAGGAGCAGTTTTTTTTTTTTATCACCTGGCAACCTTTTTGGGTGATAAAAGGTTATATCTAGAAGATTTTTTTTTCATTTTTAGCTAAACAAAGTTAAATATCTGGCAAATTCAATTCAATGTCTCTCCTATTTGATCATTTTCACCTTCAACAAACATTGTTAACATTATTTAATGGCATTGAACTAAATAAAGATCATACAATTATATATGCTGTCCTAGACTCCTTTATTTGTTGACTGTCAGTCTACGTTTGTTCAAATGGAAAAGATACTGATGGCAGATGGGAGATAATGCAAGATACTGACACACAAGCAAGCAAACTCAGCTTGTGCTTCTGCAATTTCCACTTTATAAATCTTCAGTTACCTTGAAATAACATCCAGATTTTTGTGCCTTCAACAGCTTACTTCCTTTAGGCCGAAGTTTTTCTTCACATCCTTCATTTCTTACCTTTTTTTCTGCCCTGAAGCCAGATTTATTGCGCTTCCCATTCAGCAACACTTTTTCTCTCTCCAACTCCCTCTTTTCTCCTCCCCTTCCCCTTCACAGTTAAAAATCATTAACACTTCAGTAAAAGCTTTTACAGCCCTCATCATATCCTTTCCTCTGCCCCAAATTCTCCTCCATCCTTCTTTTTATTTGTTCTTTTCTTGTCAGGTCAACACCACACGCTACACGCCCCCCCCCCCCCCCCCCCCCCCCCTCCTCCATTCACCCACCCATCCCCTACATCCATCTATCTTTTCTTCATTCTCTCCTGAAAAATTGGGCTTACGTTCAAGCATTTTAACACAAGCAGTGATAAATTAGGCAGGCTCAGTGGGGGAGTCAGGACAAAATAATTTTTTCTTCAGTTTCACTAAGAAAGCATGTTTTCATGCCCACTTTAGGCAAACTGTTGCTTCATGAGGTAATTAGGCAGTAAATCGTAGAAATGCAGTTGCTATGTTTCTCTGACTGGAAAGTCTTGACAGCTTCGAAACAGTACTGCTACATCTTTACTTCATACATGGAATGATTTAGATTGCCCTTTCATCGTGTTTTTTTAAAAAAAAAAGTTTTTGGCCTCTTTTATCAATCTATACGAGACAGGGTCAGTTTTGGAGTTTTTACTAAACAGAAAAGAAAGAAGACTTGCGTTAAAGGGATGCGCATGGGCCAGAAAAAAAGTCACACCAGCTGTTACTGGTCTTAAGTTCCTTTACATTATTGAAGTAGGTTGAATGGTTGGTTATTTATTCTGTCTTACTCATCTTTGTTTTCTAAAACAAAACAAGAAAAGTTTCACGATGAAAAATAGAAGAATCAAAAATGTTACTAACTTGTCATTGAAACGTTTTATTGAAACATCTTAAACAAAAAGGACATATTGAAGTTTACATCTTTTATTTCATGTTATTCACTAAGTAATAAGGTAAGTAAACTAAGTAAACTCTTTTTTTTTGTGTTATAATATTCTTGACAGATTGTATGGATACTGTATAATTCAAAATTGTTAGATTCTGTGTGTGACCATCACAGTTCCCAGACTTCAGTACCATGCCACAAACTATTCCAGACATGTCCTGTCTTTATTGTTTAAGGAAAGTTTGAGTTTTGTTTAATGTCTCAAACACTGAATCTTAAACTCAGACAAAATGCGATGACAAAAATGGCTGTAAATACCTCAGCGTCTCTGATGTTAGGACACTAATTCCGGCCACAGAGGGTTGTCTGTCTCCAGCCCTAAAACCTCATAGCATGACTTTCTGCAACAACAACCACAACAACAGCTGCAATAAAGAGCTGAGAATCTTTTCGTTGGTGACAGACTCGGATCAGGATTGTTTAAGTGTCCACTTGACTGTCCTTTCACTTATTATGATCTAGAGAGGCTCGACTTGTTTCACGCTAGTGGCATCAGCAAAAAGAGTCCAAATATTGCCAGAGAGACATATGAACGTGTACAAAGCCTCCACAACTCCAGACACAAAAACAACAGAACAATGAACTCAAAGCAACCCGGTCTTGTGAATCAGTCCATGTGGCAACTGTGGACCAGATGCTTCAGTCATAACAAAGCCAACTGGGAGGAATTCAAAAACTTCAAATGGGAGTCAACAGCAAAATACTAAATACAAAAATACAGTGCAGGAATTGGAGAGGAATGAACCGTGTCTACCATCTTCTTACATAAACAACACCGTTTAGAACTGATCTGTAGAACAATACAGATCATTTCTGGTCCAAAGCTTCTGTTTCTTGTTCTTTTTTTTTTTTTTTTTTTTAAACCATGATTGCATGTTATTATAAGGCATATGCAGCGCAACTGATGTGGTGTTTTTGGAGACAACTGTTTCCCCAACACCCTGTGACATGCTCAGGTTGTACCCTGCCTCTAGTCCAATGATTACTGGGACAATCCCCAGTTTTTCCGCAACCTTTAATTGGACTACGAGGTATAGAAAATCAATCAATGAATATTTCCATATCCTTTCATTATTCATACCACAGAAGGGAGGACCTCTAGGTTGGATTGAGGACTAAACATTGCTATGTATGGCTTGCTGTGTCTTCATTTCACATGACATTACTGTAACATTTTCGTCTTGCATCTGCTAAACCCAAACACCAGCTAAACCCAGACAACCATTGCTATTTGTGGATATTTGTACCATTTAAATACAAAGACTGCTTGTAAAGGCAACTGTTCACACAGCACTGATACCCCGCTTGAAACTGATTGATTCCCTTTCATGTGGTAACCCTGTAAAACTTCCAACAGGTCTGAATTGCCCCCAGATTTCTCTTACATACACACCTTAACACAGCCAGGTGGCGTCCAGTGCTCTGCTTTCATGGGGGACCCACATACTGTCAAGGCTTTATGGGAATTGTAGTATTTCTATGCAGCAGAGCATGGCATAAACACAACACTGACAGCATTCTTAACCTGATGTCTTAATCTCCTGTATATGGGATTTGTGGTTTTGTGTGTGTGTGTGTGTGTGTTGCTGAAGTGTATTCACAAACAAATTTCTCTGGATCCTTATCAGATGTGTAAAACATGGCCACAGGCATGCTGGGTAGAAATGTTTATGCTCCTGACAAGTCCAAACTGTTTTGTGTACACAGACAGGCTGAAGCTTGAATTCATGTGTTAACAACTGAAACACTGTTAATGTGTGCATCTTTACAGTGTTTATTATAGTTGCTTGTAGACCTGCGTAAGTATTATACTCCATGAATAAATGTATGATATGCTGTATGCATTGACAAATTGTAATTCTGTATGTGTTTATAGAAAGAGCTGAGATAAGAAAGTGGTTTACCATTTCTACATGTCATTTTTTTTCCATAGAACTCTATGAGTCATACAGAAAAGGAGATGAGAGGGGTAAATGAAAACGGATCAGCGTTGCTCCATAAAACATTCACCTTTTATTTTATCATGGGTTTCATGTTCTCTATTTTAACGTCTTTGCATATCAATGTTTTCTTCCTGCTGTTCACAAAGCTATTTGCTCTGTTGTGATTGACTATCTTGAAAACACCAGAGGAAGCCCCAACGTATAAGGCACTGGCCTGCTGAGCCAGGATTTGTGTGTTAGAGTTTCATCTTGGGTAACCAAGAGGAAGCTGTTCTTACAAACTATCTTTCAATCCTTTCAGTTGTTTTGTAAACAGGTTATTTGCAGGTTCACACTGCAACAATTGAGCATAATTTGCTTTGAATGTGTTTACCGTATGAATAAATTTTTGTGTTTCTTTAAGAGCTGTCATATTGCTATGACAGAAAAGATTTTTGACCATTTTCTAGGAATATAGGAAGATAGTTCCATCCATTTGTTGCAGTTGGTTTTTAATCTTTTAAAGGAGTAACTTTTTTACAAATCAAAACTTTCCCTGTAATTGTAATGCTGTAATTTGCAACGCTGACTTTTTATTAAAATATACATATATAGTGTGGTGTATGGCCAAGGCTCAATTACTCTGCCTGCATAAATGTTGCCCCTGTCCATCTGAAGTGGTATGAAACCTACAAACTCCTAATTAACTTGCACAGTCTCCTACCAATTAGGTCAACGCTTCGTTTTTACACCATCTCTACAAAAATATGATGCAGACAGCTGGCGTAAGCATCAGCAGAAGTGTGTTGACTCCATAACAAAGGAGTCACTGAGCATGAGCACTGATGTTTAATGACATCACCGCTTTTGTCTTCTGGTTCCAACGTTTTCAGTACTTCATGTCAGATCACCATGAATATACCTCATGTGTCCTGTTGCACTTATCAGGATGGAATCTTTCTCTGGTCAGCTATTTGCAAGCCCCAGTGGCCTAATGGATAGGGCACTGGCCTCCTAAGCCAGGGATTATGGGTTCAAGTCCCATCTGGGGTGGAATACAGGGGAGTGTTGGGCTAAGTCCACCAGAATGTATGAACAAACACTCCTCTGGTTTTCATGTAAGTCTATTAACCCATTATGCAACTAGCCAACATTGTTTTATCAGCCTTTGCTGATCAGATATGTTCACATTTTAATCTGTATTGACTGAAAAAGATAACATTGACTAAATTAGATTGAAGTAACTGAAATACCAAGCATAACACAGAGAAATCCTCCACCCTCCTTTTCTACATATTCATTAGTTTTCTTTCAGCAAGTCAGCAGTTAAGAAAAAGCACGAAAAAGATAAAATACACATCCTGTCTGCATCTTTCAAGCTGCACTACTGCTTTAGTTAGTATGTTGCACAAGTTCTACCTAAAGGAAATAAGATTCTTCATTTATCAAAAGGTATCTCGCGCTCATCAGAAGCAACACCGACGTCTCTGCTGCCATGCTGATAAGAATCAAAGTGTTCTCAACGACAGTCTGCAGTTTCGTGGGAAAATCTGACAGCTTTATAGGTTTTACGTGGAGCGAAAATGGAGCAACGCAGCAGAGCTGTAACCAAATCTACAAGCTCTTCTCATTACCAACTTGTAGCAATCTGACACATTTTTACAGCCTACAAGTGTAACAGCATAAAAGACATTAAAAAAAAAAAAACTGGTACCTATATCAGGTGTTAAAATACTTTTTTAAAATACTTATTTTATTTCAGAAAGCTTCTCTAACATGAATAACAATGTGTGTTGTGTCAGTGAGGTCACCAGTTGTGAACAACTGGAAGATGCAAAAGCCACTTTGAAAACTTGGTTAAAAAAGAGCTCCTGACGCCTGACAAGCCTGATGATACTCTGGTTCGTTAACGTATGACCTAAATACTCAAAGCTTGATAGATCTTTTCATAAACATACAAACAGGAACACTGAGCTAATTGAAGGACACTGGTGGGATTCCTCAGTAATGAATTAACTTGTCGCTACTGAATTTGAGTTGAGGCCAGTTGCTGTGGTAACTGAGGCTGAAGCATGAAGACCAACCCAAGGTGACTGATGGTCACCGTGGTAACAGCAGAACTATGTAGCCACACAGTAACACTGAGGTTGTTGTTAAGCCCTTTTAACTTTCCCTCCATCTGTGAACTCTTTTTCATCACCTAAAAACAGAAAACGCTTGTAAACACAAAAACTGGCTTCATATCTAAGCTCAGATCATTTCTAATGAAATACTCGGTGGCAGAGCTCCAGCTGTTGCTAAAACCAACAGCCGAGGTGTAATTGTGCATGTAATGTGCTTGCCAATTGTGTGCGTACTCACGCAGCTGGTCGAAATGTGTCTGTAGGCCGTCTGGACCTGGAACTGAGCACACCATACGGGCCTTCTGGAAGGTGCTCCACTTATTGACTAAACTCCGCTGGCCTCCAATGTCATTCTAAAAGAAGGAAATATACAATAACGTGCAATTTTACATATAATATATAAATATCATAGCTGTTAAAGGATTGATAATTCTAATCAGATTAATTACAGCTGAGAAATAAATTTATCTAACAACTAGATCTGAAATATGAGTGAGGAGGAAAGGAGGAGGCAGCGCAGACACACACAGGACTGGAGGAGCGACTACAACAGCAATGTTTGTACAAAACTGGGGAAAAAGGTTTAGTAAAAAACAGAGGAAAAGTGTGGGGTTGCACCCTCTCATTGGGAATATATTGTTGGAGGTATGGGCCATTAAATTACTTTAAAAATGTAAGCACAATTAATTGCATAAATTAGTTATCAATGTTTACAAGTTATTTTTTGACAGCTTTAATAATTAAAATAGTTTTAACTACAAAATCATTCTGTTAAAAGCATTAAATTACACTAAAACCAACAATCACTGCGGTAAGTATTTAAAAAACTCATAGGCTAGCAAAACAATTGAATCAAATAAACCAGCATGGCCATACTTGCGTAAATGTACAGTATTTTATATAAATACTGTCACTGTGGAGCAGAGTAAACACTGATGGCACTGATAAGCAACAAACACAAATAACTCAAATAAATCAGCATATCATTCAGTAGACGTACAGCTGCAGTCCTAAACATATATCTTAATGTTTGCAGGGACACACACACCGGCACGTACTCTGCTGCACAGGTAAACACATCTACGTAAACTACATGCCGACAGGTTCTGATCTTAGTCCACAAACCTATTTACCAGCTTTGTTTAACAAACACACCCCATACCTTGCACACACGTGCCACTCGGGAGTAGAGCACCTTCCCACCAGCCCCTTCTGCTTCCTGAGCACGCTCAGTGAAGAACACGTAGACTTTATCATCTTCTGGGTTATCAGTTTCAGACAGCGGCGCTACCCGCACAAACTGGGCATCTAAACACACAAACACACAGATATATGAAAATACAGATCCATTAGAGCAGATCAACTGTAGTAGCAGTACAGCTGCACTGATATGCAAGTAACATGTATGTGAGGAGTGTATGAAGAGGAGGGATACAGCAAAGGCACAGGAGAGGAAGAAGTGAGTTTATAAAGACCAGTGACAGTCAACATGTTTCTCGTTGTTATCAGCTGCAGACGTCGACACACTGGCCTGATAAAACACCAGCCGGGCGTACAGGATGATTTTAGAGATGCTGATTTTCAGCATAAGATACAAAAGTTCACCTTTCAGTTTACCTCAGAATGTTTAGTTTACAATATGAAGGGTAAAAAAGACGAAGAAGGTGTTAAATGAATGTCAAAATTACTATCAATGAAATCACATCATGTGCAAATGCAGCACAAACACATATGTTACAATAAAACCTCCAATATCTAATGTACTGTATTATGACTAATCATAGGAGATGTATTGCAACACATCTCCTGTACTGAACCAGCAGCACACAATGGCTAATGTCCTTTTACAGCTACTGGGACAACTGGCAACAGACTGGGAATGGTGGGTATATGTTGTGCCTGTACCTTAAAAGTGGGAAGTTTGAGGCCATATTAATGGTTTTGTCAATTTCACTGCGTTCAGTGCAAACAGAAAAAATGAAAACAAATCATTCTGTAATATATTTAACAGATTAATAATGATGTTAAATAAACAAAAGACATTTTGTGCTGTATTTTATTAGATATGGCGTTTAAAAAAACGTTTTGTGTGAACTATGTGAGAGGCAAATATGCAAAATGTGGACATTAGAGTTGAAAGAGTTTGATACTCTATAGATGGTATTTAAGGTTGCTAAATCGAAGACATATCTGCTTATCTGTCCACATCCATGTAGCATGTTGTGTACATACAATGTTACTGAGGATATGCACAAGTGCCCCTTCAGACAAATGCAGAATATTCTCAGGCTTACACCTTAGTCTAAATGAGGAAACAGGAGCAGAAAATAAAGATCTTGACGTCATGAAATTTCTAATAACACAACCCAAATAAGGGCCGTTCTCAAAGTAAAACTGGAACAGACTTAAAAACCAGGTGTTTCTAGTGCTTCATTTCAGTTTTTCTTTATACAACACTTTATTGTACTCACCCTGCAGCCAGGTGGAATCGTACTGCTCAGTGCGAATGACGTGCCGGCTGCCAAGGCTTCGGAAGAAAGCCGAGTCCCGGCTCATAAAGTCTGAGGTAATGCCAGCATACAGTTCTCCATCTACACATGGGACACAAATTGGCATGCGTTCACATTGTCCTTTCAAAACTATGTAAAGAAAATCGACTTTTCATAAGTCCCAGTGCCACTGCTGCAAAGAACATTCATAAGAAGGTTGTTGCTGCAGAAATCAGTAGTCTATGCTTCTGACCACAACAAACCCATGTTTTGTGTATTATGTTTATCTGATTAAATGAATGCATATAGAATGTTGGATGTTTTCTCTGCCTGTGTTGTTTTTCTCTTGGAAAGCTTGATTGCAGATCATTCACAGCTAAAACCTTCAGTCAAACTGGCCAACTATTCAAATGTATACAGTGTTTCATTCAGGAAGAAACAATAAGCTTACCAACAACAGCAGAAGCTGTTTTCTGGAACGGATCATAGGGGCATTTCCCCTTCCCACACTCTGTCTGGCTGTAGGAAAGAGTCTGATGCTCTGACTGACAAAGAAAACAAGCACAGAAGTCAGAGAAAAAAAAACACTGGACAAAGACAGGCAGATCTGGGTTGTTTAGCCAGAATAAAGTCTATTCATTTTCAGGCTTTTAAATGATCCTGTTCATCTATTGATAAATAAAATGAGATGAAAAACCATTCAGCTCAAACACCCTACCACACATGCATACGTTTCCACACTCAGTGAGCAGCTAATTAAGGCTAATCTGGCTAAGTTGTGGGGTTTCAAAATGTGTGAAGCCCAGTCTTAAAACAGTCAGCGCCACCAGTTCCTCTAAGAACCATGTCTGAACCTCTGTTCTGATCTGATCTCACATGGCCTTTCATGGGATTAACTGTTCTCTGACACACACACACACACACACATTTGAGCACACTGCTGCAAGACACACATGCAACTTGAAAAACACAAGAATGCACATATCTAGACTCAGCATATACTAACAATCTTTGATTTTACATCACAGGAAAAGGTCTGAATATCCTACAGCAGCATGCTCATCGGCTTCCATAGCTACTGACATTTACAACCAGCAACCTATTTCTGACACTATGATTACCCACATGGCAAAATAATGAGAAACCATGGACTAATCAGAGAGAAAGTAGGGGACGCTCTTGTTCATTAATGCACATGCATTATACATAACATAGGAATGTCAAATCTAATGTTTCTGCTGGCGCCTGCAATGCAGCCATAATGACAAATGGAAATGTCTACACATTGTGGATGGATGGCACAAGGTGAAACATAGGGGCAGACACCACATATGATATTTCTGTATATAGGGGCTGGGAGCCTGAACACACACACACACACACACACACACACACACACACACACACACACACACACAGACTGGTGGGTGGTAGGATCAGCATCCTCACACTGTAAGCATCTGCAACCAACTGCTGTCAGCATCTTTCTTTCTATGTGTATATTTATACATAAATCTTCCTATACTGTGTGAAAGTTTCAAACAGCCTAACGGCTGAAGCTTGATGTGATGTCGAGGAAAACAGCAGATATAATGACTAGAGTTTGGAGTTTCAGCAGGGAAATAAAACATTAATGAAAATAGTAGTTTCCAAGCAAACTGGAAGCAATCTTTCGACACATTTTTATTAACTGGTAAAGTCCTCAGTCGTACATGAAGTGCACAAATGCATGCTACCTAGTAAGTTTGAGTATGTATAACGATGTCTATTGCATAACAGTAAATATAAAGCATTGCTAAAAAAATTCATATATGTGGTTCAGTGATTTACTTTTTAGCCATTTTAACAGAGGGACATGTTTCTAGCCAGCAAACCAGCCACTGAAATATGATTTTGTATGTATATGTGCATCTCTGTGACCTTACCTGATGGAAGATGCTGGTTGCTATGAATGCACAGCGGGGGTTGAAGGCCCCGGTACCACACACATAGAGGTGAGTCTGATTAAATGGCTGCAGAACTCGCAGGAAGTTAGCGCACTCCAGCTGGCCAGAGGAAGACATGGGAACACAGAGAAATACAGAGAGAGAGAGAGATCACAGAGTGAAGATGCAGTGTTTTGTATTTCTGTCTGTCCTTTTGTACTAGCTTAACCTGAATCTTGATTTTCCTACCAGCATCTGTGCTTTTGTTTGTTTACAGTTCCCAAGTGAATCAGATTCATTCAGCTTTAGTTCCGCTTAGATTGTAATCAATCCTGCAACTGTTTTGCTTTATCCTTGCATACCATTTTACACAGGTCTTGTTAGGTAGATTCACATTACATCAAGCAGCGAAGAACGGATGATAGGACCTGACATGTAAGTCACCGATTCAAATCTGGACAACAATCTGTCTTTTTCTATGCGAGTTAAATAACTGATTACCTGCATTCATGGTAACATAAAGTTACTGTTACAGGTTGCTGTGTGTTAGTGGGAATATGTGTGCATGTGCATTTTTATCACCTCTGGATCCTTCCCAGCCATGAGACATTCTTGGACACGGTCTGGACTAGCTGGCCAATGCAGCTAGAGAGAGCGAGAGAGATAGACAACAAGTAGAGAGAGAGAGAGAGAGAGAGAGAGAGAGTGAAAGAGATTTTAAAAATGGTTTAGCAGCTCATGCTACAATTCAGATAAAACGCTTCAGGGACCTGCAGATGCTCTGTGAAGAAAGCAAGGCAGGGAGAGCCAATACAACATGAATGATCTGGATGTCAAATAAAAACAGAAAACACACACATACACACACATCTCTGGTGTCTAACCAGAAAAACAGCTTTGGGGAGGAGAGTATAAAAACCAATTGGCAGCAACATAGAGTCCTGATAATGGGCAAAGTTGTCAGAGCAGCAGTGATAATGGCTACCAGAATAATCTATAATTTGACTGCACCTGCAGAGTAAAAAGGGTGTCTACGCCGTTGGTAGTTGTTCCTCTAACTGTCAACCCCAATAAAAGCTTTTAATCTTAAATATCTCGAGACCAATTACTGCTTCCAGTTGCGCCAGGCTTTCTGCAGTGGCTTTACCTTTTAGTTAGAACTCCAGGCCTGGGATACAAGTATCCAGTGCAGAAGACCTTCACAAAACAAAATTCTCACTCTAAACTTGTTCTTTTACTTGCTTTTTTTTTCCCCTCAAATTCACAATGAACACGACATACCCTTGAGCAAATATTATTCACACCATTTTTGAAAGAAAACCACTGATATTTCTGTCATACATTGCAGTGCAGAAATGCAGCAAGCCATGGAGCAAAACAAATACTGCGAACATGGGAGACAATCAGGCTGTGACTTAGGATCAGATATGAAGAAATTAACCCTTTGACTGATTAAAATCCAAAGGCTGAGTCTGAATAATGTTATTTGCTTCAGTTTGGATGTGAGCTCATCCTGGGTTCTGGTAAGACGACCATGACTCCCTGGAAGAAGAGATCATCTATCCTGATGAGACCTTATTGGTTAAATAATGTTATCGCCCATGAGAAACTATTTGAAATGTTGAAAACTAAAAGCAGCAGACTTATTTCCCAAATGCAAATGGAGACAAACATGATCAAAACTGCGTGAATCTTGCATTTGTTGGCCAAATCACATCAAACTGCATTATTTATATGCATAAAAAAAACTTAATCAATGTATAAAATGTCTGAAACGGGAATTATTTGCCTACTTTCATACGAAGCCAGAAAGGGAAGAAAATAAGTGAATTATAGATAAGATGCACAGAGAGAGAGGGAGATGGAGAGTTGAGGCTTAGTGTCCAATGGCAGCCACATGACTAATCTAAATGTTTCCCTGGGTCAGTCATTCCCTCCGAGACCACAGTTGTGAGGCAAAGATGAAATCAGTATGATAAGTAAATGTCTACACTTATCACTACATACCAGCGAAACTGCAGCGTTCTCAAAAAAAAAGAAAAATCAGTCGAGGTTGTGTGATAGTGAAGAAGTAATGATGATGAAGTGCGCATGTATGGATGCTGATCCAAACAGAAAATTATTCCTGTTGTTTCTATGGCAGCCACTTCTAAAATGTGACATTAACTCAAATAAGGTCATTAATGACACATGTTGGTGGGTTGGGGAAACTATTTGTGGATGTGCTGTAATTGCTCCCCGATGTAGTAATTCCCACAGAGCCTGCTGCAGAGCCAAGACGATCAGATTAGATTTGAGACCACGCTTCCCTTAATCTCCAAATGCCACACAGGAACATGGACCACCGTTACAAGAGAACCACCAGGTAAAGACTGTGGTTAATTTACTCTCCTGTGAAGAGCATGCTGGTTGTCATTTTACCAAGCATATAAGAGGAGTGTGGGCTAATAAATCAAATAAAAAAAGTGGTGAAAATGTGAAATTTCTGTATTTCACACCAGGAAAGGAAACAGAAAATGAAAGGAAAATTACCATGAGAGAAATATGAAAACAAAACAAATAAATAAAAAAAACGACCCCCACTAACCTGCGGTGACCCTCTGTATAGCGACTCGCACATAAAGAACGCCTCGAGGTTTTTAGGGCCTGATCAAAGAAAAATGTGACTGAAGGCGACAGCGTCACGTTCGGTCTTCTCTTCTGCACTGAGATGAAGTGGAGGGACTGCAAGCGTGTCAACCCGTCTGCCAAAGCCACTTTTATTAAGTCTGTTAGACATATATACTGTGTGTAAATGTTCTAGTTTAAAGTTTTACAGAAAAATTATCAACAGCTGTGGATGTGAGCAGAGAAAAATAAAGAAGAAAGTACAGTTTAAGGCATCGTGAGTGATTTTAACAAGACAACAGACAACTGCACACAAGCCAAAAGGATATAAATACACTGTAAACGCTGTATGTATAAATGAATAACTTGACACCCCGCATGGAGCTGAGTAATGAGTTGACTATGACTATCTTTCCTTTGCTGGCTGACTTCCTGGCTGAGTGGGTGGCTGTTCAGCATGACTGCTGCCTGTCTGTCTGTCTGTCTGTTTCAGTTGCTGTTGTCTGCTTGTCTACCTGTTTAGCCCTGTTATTGCCTCCACGGGTGTCTGACTGATGAGGTTATTGATTTGATTTGACAGGTCACAGTTATGAGAAGGCAGCACTGTCGCTGTCCTTGCTGTGACCCTGAACTCAATCAGCCATTAACGTGTCTGTCTGGCTGTCTGGATATTCTGTTAAAGCTGCAGGATGAAACCGGATCCAGTAACAGGCACACCTACATGTAACTGTTGATTTATTTTCTCAGCAATTTCCTCCTAGACTGATATCCTTATGAATCCTGGAGTTGCTCAACAAACCTTGGTTGTGATCGTGTGATGTTGGATGTGATTTTTCTTTTTTACTGATCGCTGCTTGTAGGATGGGAATGAAACCAGCTGCTTCAGGAAAGGGTTGACAGTGTGCTTCCTGCCTCAGGGATTTAAGCTTCATTTCATTTCTCTTTACATATGTAAATTTGTAAAGAGATTTCATTTCATTTCTCTATACATATGTATATATATATATATATATATACATATATATATATATATATATATATATGTGTGTATATATATATATATATATATATATATATATATATATGTATATATATGTGTATATATATATATATATATATATATATATATATATATATATATATATATATATATATATATATATATATATATATATGTGTGTGTGTGTGTGTGTGTGTGTGTGTGTGTGTGTGTGTGTGTGTGTGTGTATAAAATGTGGACAGCAGATGATCTGGTGCTGTCTTTGTTCATAACTTCCAGACTTCAGATGTTTCTATTTGAGGAATAACGTCTCCTTGCAGCCAACGTGGATATGATAGCAGTGGACATCGAAAGCTGAGGAAGTAGGAATGTAAGGAATACGCATAAAGTAATTTTGTGGCCTGACTGGAACTCATTATGTTGGTAAGAGTTTGTTGGTTTGGGCCAGTTGCAAAAATCAGATAATAATTTTTCCAGTGTTAGAAAAAAAAAGAAAACTCATCTACTGCTGAAAAGCAGACATTTAGAGGTTTTATATTATATTCCGATTTGATGGAGTAGCTGGTTGTAAAGACTGCGAAATATGACACAGTAGCTCTGTCCAACTGCCAGAGAAATCTGAGGTGAACTTTTGTCATTTGATAGAAAATAGCTAACTGGATCTTAATCAACATGCGGTGTGAGTGAATTAACCCTGCTGTGTGGTGTCATCAGTAGGTGGAATTATAGGCTGCGCTGTACGGTTGTCATAAAGAGAAATATAGTCACTGAACTGGTTGAGATTAATTGTTCATATCAATGAATTTTTATTACTTTTTTTCTGGAAGCAGGATCAGCTTATATATGAATACTATACTATATTTATATGAATACTTTAACAGATAATATTCCCAGCAGGTCCTGCGGTGGACTGGTAACCAGTCTCATTTTTACCTGTTACTTTTATTTGTTGTTGTTGTTTAACATTTTTAACTCAAGTGTTTTCCTCATGGAGATCCTTCATACTAGGGCTTTGTGAGGTTTCTCTCCAGGTTCGTTGCCATGGGGATTGCCTATGTCTGGGTGACAACAATCCTGCGCCACAACCTTATGGCTGTGGTGTGGACATCTGCCCCTTCTGATCTGGGTGGTTTCCAGTGATGGCAGCCTCTGTGATCTTTAGCGGGGAAGATATTGTTTCCTCTTAGCAGTGTCACAGTTTTTTATTTCCATAATAATTTCAGCAGAAGAGACAGAAAGATGGGCGTGAATGCATGTTGTAAATGTGAATGAATGTGACAGATTATGATCAGGTGTGTTTTTAATTTTTGTATGTTTTCATGTAAGCACTGCATGCTTCTTTTTTTTAATGAAAAGTCATTTATAAATAAAGTTTAATCTGATTTTATTCTGTTCCTAAAATCTATTAGTGCCACATTGAAACCGTGCTAATGAGGGTAGAAGGCAGAAAACTGGACTGAGGAGAAAAACATATATTTTCTAAGAAAAATAGACTTCCAGAAAGATAAGACAATGTCAGGGATATTAGTCCAATGGGTGTGACTTTCCTCTTAAATCATCAGTAATGACTTCCATCTGGACTCAAGGAAATCAGTGTTCTTAATTTGCTGTCATTTAAGTGTTTATTTTTGCATTCTATGCTCATCCCCCCCAGTATACATCTATGATCTGTCGAATGTTTGTATTTTACTTTGGCACAGACAGTATGTGAATGTTTGTGTGCATCATCCAGCTCTAACCTTCCGTGGGTTCTGTGTTATGTCATCCATGCTGGTGGAGAGAAGATTATCTTTCAAGGCCACATAGAGACGCTTCCTATCTTCGTCAGGCAGCAGGGAGTGCAGGTCTCCAGCCGCCAGGGGCAGCGTCAGCAGCCGGCCATTCTGGATGAGCTCTGATGTGTGGGGAAGATGGAAAGACAAACAGAAAAATAAGCGTTAGTAGAGATTGCCTAATAGCATAAAAAATGAGCAGGTATATATATACCTATATAATCCATATACTGAGATTTTCTTTTTTGTTAGTTTCAGATTTTCACAGTTCTATCTTATTTCCTATTTTACTTTGTAGGTTTACCCCTTTCTGTATTCTGTTTCGGTCACTTCCTGTCCATCGCAGTTGTTTTCATTTGCACATTTTTTTCACCTGCTGCTCGTTTTGTTAGTTTACCTCTGTGTATATAAACTCCTTGGTTTCAAATGTTCACTGACAAGTTGGTGTGGTTTTATTTTGTATTAGTTTGCTTCTTAGTGTCTGTTTTCCACCCGGTTACTTTTTTACTTTTTTTACATTTATTCCTACATATGTCTGCCTACATGTGTTTAACTTCTGATCGTGAAGTTCGGACAGTGACGTTGCTCTGTCTGTTTGAGGAGGAAATCAGACGTAAGGGACGTTCGAGTTGGGAGCTTCATTATTCTAACATCCCACATTAAATGGATCACAACTTTTGCACCAGGACCAGGAGCTAAATGCTAAGCTAATGTGACTATGACTATGCTTGTTTTGTAGGGGTTTTTTTTCCCCCCTATTTTTCTCCGTGATGCAGCTGCTGTGAAGCACTTTGCTCAGCTGAGGCTGTTTTAATGTGCATTCACTTTTTTAAAAATAAATTAAATTATTTTTCCACCTCAAAGGTTTATTACATGCAAAATTTCATATCCACAAGCACGGCTGTAGGAAGCAAAAGTAAAACAAATATGAATTTTTAATACAAATATCCGCCTGTAGCAATACTAAGCTAAAAGGCAAACTACCGTCTTCAGATGAAAGCCCAGACAAAGCCATTCCCACACCTGCAGTATCTTATGCAGCTGATAGTAGTTTGTCTTACTGCCTCATTTCTCTTATCCGGCTGGACACTTGCGTCGGACAAAGAAGCTGTAATGTATGCTTTGTAAATAAACAAACACACTGTTCCTGAGCGACATCTCCAGACAGGCTTCATGATAATTACAGATTCTGAAACACAGATAAAGGACACACACAGATTACATTTTTTAAAATGATTACTCTGTTGCACCACGTAAACTATGAGAACTATGGTGCGGGAGATTGTTCGATATCTGAAAAAGGACAGAAACCGCACGTCTGACTATCTCATGTACCATGCTCTTCAGTGGATTGGAGCTGGCATCAGCTTGAAAAGCATAAACATGTAGGCTTTAAAGCAGTGCCAGTCGTGGCTTTACACGCTGGCACCTCTAAATACCAATGTGAAGCACAAAGAGCCCATAAAATATGTTTGAAGATAAAAAAAGAAGAAAATTGGCTAAAGAGTGAGAAAAAACAGCAGCGAACACTTCCCTGCTTATCAACCTGGCCGTTCTTTCTACAACCAAAGGCGCAAGATGAGAACAGTTTCCATTCGGTGTTTAACTTGAACTTATGATGAACTGGTATATGTGAACTTAAACAGCGTCTAATTTACATCCATCGCTGCTCAGTGTAGATCAAGCACACATAATTGTTTAACTTCATGATTTATCACCTTTCACGACAACAGCGAACTCGGCTCGCGTTAATTTAAACAATCACACAGAGTTTTGGTCTGTTCAAGTGGTGGGTAGCCATGTGTTGCCTGTTCCTCTGCAGTGATGAATAACACCTTTCAAATACACAGCTTGTTTATTCAAGCTGTTAAATTCAAGCTGACACGGAGCTATGAGATTCAGTTAATATCCTTTAAAGCATCATAAGAGAGTGAATTTCTTGCATTGGCAGCGAGAGTAGCAGCTTAATGCCAGGCAACATGTACACAGGTGAAGGAGATGCTGAACTAACAGTTCCAGTGAAAATCAAAGGATAATTCAAACTTGTGATGAAGAAGTGACACATGCTGATGCATCTGCCTTGATCGGATTTTGATGCAATATGAAAAGCATAGCTTTCACTTTCTGCATTCCCCAGTTTAACTCAGAACCTCCAAAGCAATCATTGCTGTGCTGAAGAATGTAACAAAGGTAAGAGTGTGCAAGGATCAAACAAATCCTTACCCATTTTTGCTCAACACACTGATACATGAAACAAAAAGAATCGTCCATCAAAATTTAAATATGTATTTGGGAACGTTGCTGCAGCTGCATGTCCTTTAAGTTTTGCTCAAACAGCAAACACGCAGCTCCATGAACACAGCAGCAGAGAAAAGAAGAAACTCCTCAGCGATTCTGGATACTTCCGACATAAAGTGATACATATGTGTGTGTGTGTTTGCTAGATATCTCTGGAAGAAATCTGGAGGAAATATGAGGACACTGAAGTAAAAGAAAGCATAAACTAGGCAAAACTGTCACACTTGAGAAAAAGTGGAACACAGTCATGTGAAGGACCTAAAAACTGATGACGGGCTGCATTTCGTATGTAACGACAGATATATATATGTCAAGCTACAGACTAAGGTGTGAGAGAGTTCATTTTCAGCTGAAGCAAATTTGCAGCAGCTGAGTGTTTGGTTGTTTCAGTGACAACAGGGCTATTTTAAGTCTGAGGACACAAAACAACCGTGCTGATTTGCTGAAAAAGCAGGCCTCTTTTCACTTCCTTCTTCTCAGACACCAGTCTGACCAGACTGCAGAAAAAATCCCTACAATGTGAACTATTTAAATGTTTAGAGATAGGTGGTGACAACGAGCAGTCATGGTGTAAATGGATTTTTTCAGCATTGTCGCGATGCAGCACAGAGCAGATCCAGAACATTGTGGAAACACGACCGATTCAGCCCAATTCAGAAACACCTCTAAAAGATGTAGTGCCACCTCACACTGCTGGCAAGACTCTGATAAAAGGCAGGTCTTATGAGTGGAATTACTGTGTTGAATTAGCCTGAAACCATTTTAATCATCTCTCCATTTCTCACAGTTTTAAAGTCAATATACTTCCAGGTTTTCAGGTAGTTAAATTGCAAATAAATGTTTATGCTATAAAGTTCATGTCTTAACAGCATATTTTATTTTGGTTTTCACTCAGGATAAATTAAACAACAATAATGATCTGATTATCTACATGGTTACTACCTCTTTGCAGTGTTGCTCAGTTAATGTCCCTGAAATTGAAGCATTTACTTCACTACATTTATCGTAAATGTAGAATTTCTCCTGCTTTAAAGTTCCCAGTGAAGGCTCTGGACGTCTCCTTTGCAACGTCTGTTAGAGGTCACATGTACCGCATTCACACACATGTTTTGTCTGCTTTAAGTTCATTAATCCTGATATCTTCCTGTTCTTATTGCTGGCAAGAGACAACAAAGACTATGGAAGTCTGTGATGCTTGACTAAAATTACAGAAACTTGAACGTGACGTGTTCTGACCTTTTCCAGACACATCAAAATGGCAGGTTGACAGGTTTCCACAACTTGGTCCAATTAAGAAGTTCCCTGCTGTGAGCCCATGAGACTCCGCGTCATAGTTCCTGGTTGGCATACACTGTACAGTCATGTGAAAAACTCAAGTATATCCAGGGAAGTTGTTGACTTAATCATCCTATTAGAGAAAGTAACATCTGATCCACTCAGAAAAAGTGCCAACTGGTGACATTGACTTTTTTTATTTTCATCACTTGGATAGGAGGAAAAACAGATCAGAGACACAGGTAAATTACTTGACACTTACAAATCCTATGAGTACTACATCACCTGCTCTACCACCTGTATCATAGTCAGGGGAAATGAAATATTACCATGTTATGAAAAATGTTGACGTGTCCAAAATGGAATGTGTCAGAAAGTAAACTTACTCCAAGAGCAGATTGCAAAAAAGCAAAATAAGTTTTCACCAACCCTCAAACCTGAAAGGCCATGCAGGTGACAACACAATGATCTACTACCAGGAAGAGTTTGCACATATTTGACTTGCATGGCAAGCTTCCAAGGAAAAAAATATGAAATGTCCAAAGAGAATATTAACTTTTTCAGCAGTCTCAACAAACCAGAAGCAGCTTTTCAGGAAGGAAACCTCATACCAACTTCCAAGCACTTATTAAAAATCTCTTGAATTTCTTTGTGTGTGTTTGTGTGTGTGTTTCTTTAGGGGCTGAAGTTCTTTTCATCGATATGGCTGTGATTCTGCTACACATCAGAGAGTTGGAAGAAGATGTAAGACTGTTTGTCCATAAGCTGAAGTTGCATCAGGAGTGGAACTTTCAGCAGCGTAATGATCCTAAGAAAATCCACTCAGGAATGAGTCAAAGAGAAGAACTGAAGGGATATGGAGTGGCCTAGATTAAACAAGGATTTAAAACCCACTGAAAGGTTGCTTGAGGGGTGGGTGGGCTGAGGGGGTAAGAAAGAGGCATTATATTCACAAAAAACTTCAAACATTGAAGGAATTTGGTGTGGATCAGAGACTAAATGTTTCAGCAAGCCGATGTTGCTGACAAACAACTATTTAATATAAACTTTGAGGAGTAATGTTGCAGAAGGCAGCGGTGCATTTTTGTAAAATATGCAGCATTTTTTTTCCAAGTACAGCACATTTATTGAGGTTTGCCTTTAAGAAATAGTTCAAATATATTTCTTTAAGTCTACTGTGTGGCTCTTTCACTACCTAAGATTACAAAACTGCACTCCTCTGTTTGACAAAAAAAAAATCTGTAGAAAAAGAAAATCAACCATAAGTGTGCTTTGCTGCATGGTTTTAAACTTCTGTTTTATCAACATGCACAAAGACCCACACAATAAATATTAGAGGGTAAAAGTGGATGGCATTGAGGAGGAGGAACAGCTGGAGGAGAAGATGAGAAAAAAATGACACGCCAAAGTGAGAACGAGATGAAAAAAAAAGGGCTGATGGGTGACGGCAGTTACGAGATGAGAATGGGAAAAATGTCAAAACATGGTGTGATGATGGACAGATGAGAGAGGGGTGGGGTGAGGGGACTGATAAAGACCAGAGGACATTAATAAACATTGATTGATGATGATGAGGATGAGTGCGAAGAAATGGAGCAAGAAAAGACAAAGCGGATTGTACGAGATAGGTTGATGAGAATGGAGGAGGGTATGCCTGTTAAAACCATGTTTCAATGTCACTGCAAGGCAAATGATGGACATACGTGTGGATTGAGGAAGAAGTGGAGTCAAACGAAAGAGCAGCATGAAGGGGAATAGTAGCCGTGAGCGAGATGGAAAACCGGTAGTGCAATAAGAGACGGTAAAATAACAGGATATGTGAATAGAGGAGGAGATGGGTCAGAGAAGCAGATGAATAAAGAGGAAAAATGTGAGGTGAGAAGAGGAAAATGCTTTGATGGCAAATGTGAAAAATGATGATTGGACGGATGATGAGTGAAGGAAAGCCAGCTGACAGGCTGACTGGGAGAGGGCTGAAAATAATTACAATAGAGGGGGAAAGATAGAAAATGCAAAAAAAAAAAGATTAAAAAAAAAATAGAACTTTCCAAATAAGCAAGAGAGGGAGGAGGTGAGGGTGGAAAGAAAGATGGATGCTGAGGACAGAAATTAGAGGAACTACAACATGCTGACAGTCAAGCAAAAACACAAGAGATGGATGAGCAGAAGGGAAATGAGTTTATAGGAAAGTAGAGGAAGACATGACTCAATAGAAATGTAGAAATAATCTGACAGAGAAACAGTCACAGTGGGAGAGAAATGGTCTTGCACACCAAAGGTAGACGGCAGAAAACTTATGCTTAGCTCAGCGTGAAGTCTCACTGGGTACTGTGTTACTATTCAGCACAGCATCAGGGAGCTAAATTGTTTTGTTTCACACTGATCTAAGCTTAATTTATCCCAGAGAGTCCATCAGCAGCACAATGAATGCAACACAATTTGGCTTTTTTGTTTTGTTTTTCATAAAAAAAAAAAGGTACAAACTACAAACTATTCAAGCAGAACTTTCTATAAAACAGTTTATGAACAATGCTTCAGACTAAAATGTAAGTTTTAAATGCCCACTTTGTGTTTTGCGGGTTGTTTTTTTTTTTACCAGGGCAAAGTTATGTTTCAATGTTTGTATTCACTTTTCAGTAGTATGGAAACAATATGTCTTACCTGTCACATGTTTAGCTTTGCTGCCTCCCTGCCAGATCAATTTGTAATCAATGTCAACTAATGTGAATTCCTCCCTTGCTGTTATCTTCTCTACACAGGTTCAGTTATTAAAAGATAAACCAGCTTCAGAAATTGTTCCAATCCAATAAAAATACTGTTCAATACCTTGATTTTACCCAAGCTTTCAGCTAGTCAAATAACTGTAGCTAAAGATGCATTTTACGACATGCCCTCATGTGCACCTTACCTTTAATACAAATACAACCTCAGCAATGGTTAAACCGGCATACACAGCAAAACTCCATCTACAGAGATTCATCTAAATAAGAAAATATTAGTCTGCAATGCTTTTTTAAAATCTTGGTTATATCATATTAGAGGACATTGTTCAATGAGTGGCCTATGCCCATGATATGCCATCACACATTTACAATGTTTGGGTCTAAAGACTTTACAGAGCTTTAGTACACTCCCGTTACTGGTTAACCCCCAAAAATGTGTCTTTATTGGACTACAGTCTTCCTATCTGTACTGTATTAGATGTTTTGATGGAAATATAAATGAAAACAAGCATATAACAATCAACTATGTTCTTTTAAAAAAGAACAGAACGAACAAAAATAAAAAAAAAAGAAGAAGAAGAAGAAGAAGAAATAGTGTGTGTCACAGGATCTTATGGAAACTATAATATGACAAGATGTAATACTGTGCATTAGGTCTATGCTTAAAATAATTGAGATCAGCGTACTCAACTCAGTTTAACTAGATTACTGCTTCCTTCGTATATCCCCTCAATTAAGTTAATGTAATCACAAATATCTGTGTCTTTTAACGTCCTAACAGGGTTACAGTCAGAATTCTGCCGAGCATGTAACCGTAGACAATTACAGAAAAAGAACTCATATTGGCAACACCTGCAGCACTCCTACACCGTACAGCAGGGATGTGGGTCACCGGCAAAAGTACACAGAGAGCTTCTGTTTAGACATTGCTTTGTGTTTTCAGGTTTTGGATGAAGCACAGTTGCTGGAATATTGGTAAGCTAGCATCTACACAAGACTAGAAACTATGTGAGGGACAGTTACCAAGCAACTGCCAGCTGGGGAAGGCGATAAACTAAATGTCATCCTACCTGTAAATCTGCAGATTACTATAAAATCAATATGAACATGTTCTGGTTCACTTCTACCGCAAATAATTCAGTTTTTTCTAAAAAAAAAAAAAAAAAAAAAAAAAAAAAAGTCCATGATTGTGCTGAAGTTAGGCACCAACAGTGCTCCAAAGCCTTAAGTGCTATCATTTCAAGCACATACTTAACTTTTAATATTTACAGCTTCCTTCTGAAGGAAGGATGTTTCTGAGAGCCACCCTCTTCACAGGAAATGAAAACCCTAGTGGAATTCAAGCATTGCTCTGCCTACTCAAGCATCCAGTGCTGCATCCAAATTACAGTGTGTGCACCACAAGAGCTGCATGACCTTGTTTAATTCAATATGAGGGGAAGAACGCAGCTTAATTGAATGTGAAACCACCTCTGCAGTGACAGCACCAGCAACATTCAGCATCTGTTGCCATCATGGGTTCCTGTTGGGTCAGACAAGCTGAAATCCAACACCCATTCTAATTATAGAGTTCAGTAAAATCAGCATTATAACAAGCAAGATGACACACTCTACAAGCAGGCATGGCTTTGTCAACTCTTCCATAAAAGTAAAAGCATTGGGCAAAATCAGCTGCAATCAGTGAGTCACCATCACATGCTAAATACAGAAGAAAAAAGAGATTTATGTTCAATATAACTCTGTTATCACAGTTAGGTCCGGCTGTATTTCACACACAGAGTCACATGCAAAAGCAAGTATACTCAGAATATTTGGAAAACTTTGTCTCATTATGTCGCCTACTGTTTTGACCTTACAAAGATGAATAGCTCTAATTCAGCAGAAAAAAAATCTCTTTCTTCTCTACCACACACACACACACACACACTCACCCCTTACTCAGTCATGAAACACCAGCTGCACCCACTCCACCCTTACTCTTGGGACAGTTGCCCTGGTTACAGCAACCATGCCAACAAAATTTCGGGGGGGACATCGAGGGGTGTCTGTTGGCCTTACTTCCTAACCCTCCGCCTGCCCCCACCCATGTCTCACACAAACACAGATGCCAACACCTCTCGTCAACACTTCGGCTAACACACACAGGGCAGTTTGGAGTAATGGTGTGTTTCTAAGACATCAAAGCAATTTATTTAATAGGGAGGGGTTGGGGTGGGGGGGCAGAGATGAACACACGGATTAAAGTATAACACTCAACACACACATTTAGACATATTTCTATAAACAACAAAACATCACTATGAGGATCTCACTAGTATTCAATATCCAGACGTCCCATTGAATAATTGGTGACTACTCTAAATTCATATAAATTCATTTAATGCATATGGTTATCAATGATAAGCTAAAACATTAGTATATATTGCAGCTCCTACTTGGTGGGACATCTAGAGCAGCATGAGACCATACACCACCGCTACTTTCCCTTTGTAGTGAAGGAAGAACGGTGGACACATGGGTAATTCGTACCTCTACTGTAAACAGTTCTTCTGGAAGCGGTGCATGGGTGTTGTCTGATCATATTATAAGCAAGGCCCGATTATCCAATGGGCATTATGGGCTCAGGCCCAGGGACCTATGCTCACTTGGGGCCCACGTAGGGCAAACACCAGCAGTTTGGACATTAAACAAAATGTACATAAAAGACAGATAGCTACACCACAGTGACTAGTCTATTGCTATTGGTACCACTGGCTGAGAGATGTTCGAAATGTCATTTCATGGTGTTTCATTCACTATTTTCACCATGTTGCGGTGGGGAAGGGAGGCCCCCTGGGACACTCTGGGCTCTGCACTTTTAATGAGGCCCTAATTATAAGTTGTGATCAGGGTAAAACAATATTTGATGAGAGTAAATAAAGGAAATCATGGTAATAAGTAGTTGTAACAGTAAAAACAAGTCGCTCCTGTGCTGGTCAGTAAGAGCAGTGCACACATTTGTTCACATACACACACACACACACACAACCACACACACCCATGCTGGCTGAGAGCAGCCGCTTTTATCAACATCAAATTGACAGGATGGTCAATTAGGGTCTTGACCTCTGATCAGAGCCAATTGGCCTTTGACTTCTGTCACTGGGAATCAAAGACGGGAAAGGTTACAATGTAAAGAAACCGACATGCTAAGACATAATCTTACAGGTCCACACATGCACACTCACACACACACACCAAATGCCTGTGCATGAATGGCTCCTTTATATTGGTGTTTCTGTTTGGCCATATTTGCCTTAATAAGTATTCTGTTTACATAATGTTCATACATGTTTTGAGTGTATGTGTGTGTGTCTGTGTGTGAGTGTATGTGTGAACGATTGTGTGCCAGTGAATAGATATTTTTATGCTTGGTGAACATTAGATTAAAAGTTGCTGGTCATGGGAGCTCTGATGGACCTCGATGTGATTAGAGCAAATGTGTGGCGTGTGATGCAGCTAAGTACATTCCTGCTCTGCACAACATTCGCTCACACACCGTCCTACACACAAATGCATGCACTGAATAAAAACACCTGCATTCAAGCTAAAAGGCTCTATTGAAAAGTTCAGGTAAATGGAGCATCTGTTTTGCACTAATAAATCTAGATCTTAATATAATTGAGATTTATTTTTTGTTCTTAATAAATAAGTAAAAATATTGAGTTTTAAGACTCATGGCAGTCACTTCTTTGTAAACCCTGCAGTAAATCATCTCCATGCTGCTTTGTTAACAAGCTCTACAGAGATCTCAAGGCAAGTTCTTTTTGAGCATGAAATGTGCGAGAGTTTGTCTAAAAAGGATTATCAGATCTGCTTAATGCCTTTTCTTACATTGTCTGCACACAATAATTATATGTAAAGTAGATTTTATAATAAGTTCATTACACCAGGGCTACTCAATTCAATCCTACGAGGATGAGGTCCTGCAGACGTCCCTGCTCCAACATGCTGGACTCAAATTAAATAGATCCAATGACCTAAACAGGTCTGCACAATGACCCCTTAATTAGACTCAGGTGTATTAGAACAGGGAGACCATGGAAACCTGTAGGGCTGTGGCCCTCATAGGACTGAACTGAGTAGTGCTGCACTACGCTATAATTTAATCAATTTGAAAGTTAAGGCAGGAACATTGGTTAAAATGAATAAACCTACTAAAATATGAAGGTAGTTGATCTAAAACGCAAGCTGCAAGCTGTTTCTGATCAGCTAGCAGGTGCTTCCCTTAACTGCTTTAAAGGCCTCAAGCATGCAGAAGCTCCAGTCTGCAACTGCATCTGCGGTTCCCATCCCACACCAAGGCCAGTTCACTTTGCAATTTTAAAGAAAGTGGTCTGGAAAATATAAAGCTTTCCCTTTTTTCCCATGCTCCACCTCTCCATCAAGCTTTAAAAAGTCGACAATGATCTCATACCTCAGTTTCCTCTGTTGCATTGGCAAATGAATCAGAGTTCAGCCTGTTGTAAGTTTTGACTGACCATATTCTAGCAAAGTACTACTGGCTTTGGCACATCACTCAAGAACTAGTTAACAATTTTGGTATAAAAGGGTCTGCTCTCTTTTTAGTTGAAGCCCACAGTGGCCCAGCTGAAAAGTAAAGGTGGCATCATTTAGAGTGTCTCAATCAGAGCGGTTTTATTTCATCTTTATAGTTATTAACAGATTTGTCAATATTTGTCATTTTGAAATAGTTTTTCATGCCAATATGAAACGATATGAAACGATAAAACATCATCTCGTTATTTTATTAAATAACAGTTTGAAAAGATTTAGATGTGACTTTTTGAGTTAAAGTTTTAATTTCACCTTCTAATCTTTTTTTTCTGATATTCAAGATGCCCTCTTGCAGTCAGGACCAGCTCTGAGCTCAGCTGTGACTGTCAAGGTGTGTCAACACGTCACAAAGAAAGGGCAAACAGGGGAAAGCGGTGTGACAGGAAATAATCCACTTGGCACTCAGCATGGCTAACGTCACCTCAGCTTTTCCATGCTGGCATTACAAGAGCAGATCGAGGCCAAGATGACTTTCTGGTCTGTACGCTGATGGGCAGGTTAAGATGTGCTCTGATTTCATCAGTAAACAGGCAGTGCCGGATTATTTCACTCTCTTCGAACAGTGACAAGTTTTAATAAGGAAAGTTTCCAATCTGACTGCAAAACTTGCGACATATTTAATTTAAAACGGAAGACGACCACAGCGAGCTTCAGAGTGGTTTGTGCGGTGAAATATAAATGACAAATAAGAAAAAATGAGAAAAACTATGATGCAAGAATAAAGAAATATTTCAAGTGTAATCTCCTTCGTGACAGTCCGACTTTGTAGTTTTCCTTACTGTGAGCCCAACATGGAGATGTAAGACTTCATGCTGTGTTCACCCACAAGCACATGCACACAGGCTACACTTATCATTAATCTATCCAATTATTTCCCCACAGCCTAAAGCATTGTCCATCAGAGAGCATTAGGAAACAACATGTGTGCATTTGTATGCGTGTGTGTGTGTGTGTGTGTGTGTGTGTGTGTAGTCTTGTTTCTGTATCTTCATGTGCATCTGTCTTTGTCCGTCTGTTTGTCTGCTCGCTGAGCCCCAGGGAGCTTCAGCTGTCTGGTGCAATGTTCCCAAAGGGAGGACTTTGTTGGCTGCACCACCAGAGGGGGGTAGTGCTGAAGGGGAGGGGGAGGCGGTGAGGAAACCGGGGCACATTTCCTGTGGAAATGGGGTTATCACTTCACCAATTACTGCTGCAATTACAGTGGGAGGCCTGCAGAAGCATGGGAACAAAGCCTATAGGCACACAGATGGGCACTCATGTGCAGACATGTGCAAACACACATGCAAAAAAAAAAAAAAAAAATCATTTTTAATAGTCATGTCCACACACTTAAGTGTTCGCAATAAAATCGCAGTGTCTGTGTTTTGTCTATGCCAAGATCACACTTGTTAAGTGGCAGACTGTTTTGGAAAAGGTGTCGTTGGTGTTTCAACATCCTTCCATGACAAAGTGGCAGAATCCACAGTGAACAATTACGATGTTTGGGAAAAGCTGACATGGTTATCTTTCCACTGGGACACTAACTTTTCCCAGATGCAGGATAAACTGCTGCTTGACAGGGT
>NC_136622.1:16567591-16687591 GCF_933228915.1 Telmatherina bonti | reverse complement strand
GCTGAGAGATGTTAGAAATTTAGTTTCACAGAGTATCATTCACAATTTTCACAATGTTACGAAAGGTGGAGAAGGGGGCCCCTGGAACACTCTGTGCCCATGGGCCTGTGCACTTTTAATCCGGCCCAGGATGGATTACATATTTTTTTGCTGATAATGCACCTGCATCTCTGCCGTCTGCGGCCTGCATGTGCCAAACATTTTGCAAACATTTGGTAAAATACCAGGTGAAGATGGCATCAATCCTGCTGTGGCTGGAAAGAGCTGCATTTGCAACTTTAAGCGGCTCACCATCAATGCAGTTGGTGAATTTCGCTACTGATATAAAGTTATTTTTTGCCGTGACTGAAATGTGACTTAACCTGATGCAGATTATGCTAACACTAACGCTAACGGGACAAGCCTTAAGGTTTAACCTTTTGCTGTGTACAAATGAGCCCCGTGTTTTATTTTCTTTTATCTATCTTATGCTCTGCCACGTAAATGTTTGTAAAAGACTTCTCTATTTCTTTTTTTCATGCCTGCTACCACATAGTAAGTACAGTATTCATGATGGTTGGTTTATCATTATGCCGGTGTTTTCTTCCGACCATGACATGGCAGTTGTTATCATTTAATCTAACATGGTGAACAACATGTAATCTGATGCTGGCATCGTTTCATCAGGGACGATATGTATTTGTATATAAAAAAAAAAGGTGGCATCTTACTGCCTCTTCATTTCCAATAGCACCAGATTTTATCACTGAAACAGAACACAAACTTTTTATTTATGACATTTTTATGTAATATGTGTAAAACCAAAGCTGTGCAGGACGTAACATTTGCGGATAAATTTTACTGGTAACACTGGGCAGAAATGAACCTCCAGGAGGCTGAAGCTGGTGAACTGTCTGTGTTCCAGAGGCTGTACAGTTTTGTCGTCACTATTTACTTTATTGCTCCTGTAAAGTCTGGTGGTGGAGGGTCCTGCATGTTACCGCTAAGATGTGGACCCCCATCTGCTTTTATCTGAGTGGTTGCTATGGCAACATTCTATGTGGATATGGGTGCCTGACTTCTGGTGTGTATGGATGTGAAATATATGTTTTGTCACATTCGCATCAAGCCAGATATTTAGTACTTTTATTTTTATGTATTTTTATCTACATGAAGTTTGGGGGGGGGGGGGGGGGGGGGGGGGGGGGGGCAAAACGTTGTCTGTGTAAGCAGTGTGTGAAATAAAATGTGTGTTTTTAATATTCTATGTTGGATATTTTGGTGTGTGAAAACCTGTTTTATTTAATATTCTTTTTTAAAAAGTATGCAAAAACTTAGTGTTGCCTTTGAATTTTGATTTTAGTCCAGCACATCTCATGCCATGCGCAGCACCAGCGGCCTACAGGTAGATGTTGGCTGATAGACTGACCCGGCAATACAGGCAACAACTGGAACACAGCTATCATCAAGGACTTTCCACCCTCACTTCAGAAGTACAGGTTGTCGTCTTTTTCATTAATTTTACATACAGAAAATGATCATTAATCAAACAAATAAACATTCTTAATGGAAGCTAAGAGGCACTTTTATTGCTTGTTTTGATGTCAGTATCTGGTTCTGTGCAGGAAAGGAACCCAGGGGACAGCAGGGAAGATGATGTAGGAGTCTGCACATCTCTTGATACCGTGGTTCTAGCCTTCCCTGGTCCTAACAGCCAACCCTGAAGAGGCATCAACTCAGTTTGGAGGAAGCTTAAAAATTTCTTTGGAGGCTTGCTCAGTTGCTCCAGAACAACGAGGCGCCATATCTAATCACATTTAATCACATTTAACCCAGAAAACTCAGCTACTGTGTTAACAAAATCATCAACGAAGAGTGAAAAATATCATTTTCATTTTATTACATTAAAAATGAACATTGATTTTATTTCTGTACACTAATAAAGACATTGTGTTTTAATGAGCTGTTTTTTTACTTCAGCTTTACATTTTACATTCAAAATTCAGATGTGGAAATGTGTATTTGGTAAAGTTGTGCATTTAATTTAATTTATTTGCTTTTGCCCTAAGTGACTGCAGTAAAGTTACTATTTGTTATATAAAATGACAAGAACATATCACCTTTTACAGTTATTTGGCATTTGATTAGCTTCATTTCTGAATTTTTGGGTGTAGAAGAGAAATTTCCCTCTCATTCACTCCAATAGGTAAATGTACACAATCCTGCTTATAAATGTTTCTTGCAATATGTAATAAAAAAGCATTTAAAAAGAAAGGTTCCACGCCAGGATCTTGGATCAGACACGGGGGAGTTTGGAGCTTCATCCTTCCTTCTGAGCACCTCAGAAATGAAAAAGAGACATTTTATTTTATAAGCACAGTAATGAGTAACATCTTGATGTGTCCCTGTTCTCTTTCTATTTGTAAAATTTCCACATGTGCAGCTTATCAGAGACAATATTTACAATAACATAAAAGATAGTAGGTGATGTTGCATATATAAAACACGGGTCTTCATAGGTTAGCAAGAAGCCTCATCAGAATGTTGAAGCCAAACGTGACACTTTATTTATACAGGGTATTTAACTTCATGTTATTTACCTGTACAGTAACACGGCTGCACAGTGGCTAAATAAACAAGAGCTCTGTCGTGTGGAAATCACGATATTTTCCAGACTCCTGGCCAAAACAACACATCCAAATAGGCTAATTAATTAAGATAAACACTGTCTGGAAATAAAACCTATAGTAATCGCACTGCTTTGTACAGTTCCGTGTCGTTAAAATGTGTGTGCTTATATGGCTGCTGGTAAGCTTGGTGTCGCATGTCGTAAGTTCGGTAGGGAAATATGATGCAGCAATCACCATTACTTCATTTTTTACATATCTAACTTTAGATTTTTTAAAAAGTACATTCATAGTTTAAAAATGGTCCAGCACAGAATAAAATTGAGACATATTAAAATGAACAACATGCCTCGTTTTCAACATCCTATCTGACTTTACAGGCAAGCTGAGCAGACATGAAAATGACGACTTTACCATTCAGAGACAGTTTGTTGTAAACGTGCTCCTTCCACCATCTTGGTATCTTCTCTCTCAGGCTCAGAGTCAGGTTCAAACATAATGGTTGAATTCAGAAAGCTGCTGCTGTCAGTTAGCTGCTTTCACTTGCTGGTGTTTTTAGCATCAGATGTACTGGGCCCGCCCCCTGCCCCTCTTCCAGCGCTGGACTTCCAGCGATCAATCAGCGCGCACCTCATTAACATTATTTAAACTAACATCTATGTTTGTCAAAATCTCACATGAAATCTCACAAGAAAAGTTTTGTTATAAATAAATGGTCAAAACAAGAACCGTTTAAACATTTTTTTTTAAATAAGTTTTTTAAACAATTATCTAAAAACACTGAGAGGACAGTGGAGACATAAAAAGGCCAAGTTATGACTCCTTTAAAAGAAAAAAAGGCATTCATTCCTTTTCTAAACCGCTTTATCCAATTCAGGGTCACGGGGAAGCTGGAGCATATCCCAGCTGGCTTTGGGCAAAAGGCAGGGTACACTTTGGACAGCTCGCCAGTCCATCGCAGGGCCAAAAAAAAAGGCAATGAAATGTAATTCTGTGTGATATTATGGGTTTGGGCTTTGAGGCCTACAGCTGAGCATCAAATCAGCTGAGAGCTGTTGATCCCTGTGTTTATTAAGATAACCCATCTACATCATGACTTTCTACTTTGTTAAAAAGTAAATAAACAGCATTCATTATCTATGAAAGCAGCTTTGATTTCAGCATTCATGCCACTAACTCCTCGGCTTTATTGTTCATAAAAGAAATCACACAGAAACTGCAAACTTTATGGAAATAGAATATATGTTAACTTCATTTTGCATTTCTGCAGCTCATATTTCTCTGCAGAAACCTCAACAGAACCTTACAAACAAGCACATGAGCAAAAGTGTAGCCGATCTAGACAGTAATGAACTTATGTACTATGTATAACTCCCAAGCAATTTGCAAGCCAATGCTACAGTTTATAACATTTAGTACATCACAATTCAGTCCAGACAGAGGCAATATGGCAGCTTTACACAACTACTGCAAACAGGCAGGAGTATAAAGGTAAAAAATATATGCCTCTATTTACTGAAAAAAAAAACACTTGTATGTAATCTCAGTATTCTCAAGTGACTGATTAACATTAAATGTCTCTGGCAAACCAATTCATGAAGTGAATGCTGTATGAATAAAACATGACTTTGCCTCTGAGGGAGTTAATAGATTCAAACTGACTTAATAAACCACTCACAGTTTTATCATTTCACTGTGCTGATGATTTCTCTCATGAATATTAAAAAGTGGAGCTGATAGAGTGTTTGCATACATCCGCTGATAGTCAGAGTGTGCAGGATTTTGTCATAATTGTGTTTTTTTATGTCTACATAAGGTGTGTGTGCATCCCTGAAGTACAATGACTGTTTTTATGCGTCTGCAGCTGACGTCTGTTGCATGTGAATGCAATTGTGTCACACAATTCCAACATACATGCCTCCTCATCTGTCTACTGGACAAGTCACTGAACACTTTACATGAGAATGTTTCTTCTGTGTGTGTGAGTGTGTGTGTGTGAGTGTGTGTGTGTGTGTGTGTGTGTGTGTGTGTGTGTGTGTGTGTGTGTGTGTGTGTGTGTGTGTGTGTGTGTGTGCAACAGAGAAAAGTTATCTTTAACTGCCATCAAGAAAATCACACTACCATTCACTGAATGGTTGGGATAATGGACTCATTACAGACAAATGTGTGTGTGTGTGTGTGTTAAGCCAGAAGTTTGTGTGAACAACCGGAATAATTTAGTCATTAAGAGATCGGAGGGGGTTAGGAAGTAATCAGGCAAGTATTAAGTATTTTAAGCTTTTTTTGTCCCCCATTTCAAAACACATGAAGCTGTCTGATCGCATTACATTCGTCAAAACAAACTACTACACAAGTGAAGGGTTATTTCTCTTTAACCTCTTACAGTTGAGTGTTGTGGACATTTAATCTACATGACGACAGCTAAAAACTGGTAAAAACAAAGCAGAGGTGAATGGATGCTTATTAAAATGCAAATAACAACATGCAATAATTTACTAATCTCATAAAGCAATAGCTTTTTCATTATAAAATGCATACCCAATGCTTAAACTGCAACTTTTTACTATTTCATGGACAAAATTAAAAGATCTGACAAAAAAATCAATTTAACAGAAACATATCTCAATAAAGCTGGGACAGAGTATCAAAAAGCAAAAAAAAAAAAAATCAGTAACAGCTAGAAGAATATATTGCAACTCATTAGGTTAAATGGCAATAGATCGGTAAGATGACTGGGAATAAAAAGAGCACCACAGAGAGGTAAAGTCTCTGAGTGTTAAATATGCACAGAGATTTAGAAATCTGGGGGGAAAAAAATCAATCAATTTGATAAAAAAAAACTGACTCGTGAAGTCATGAAACAGTATGAAAGGGGTAAAATTGTGAGGACTTTGATGATCTACAGTCAATAATATCAAAATACTGTATCCCAAGAATGTTGAAACAGTGCACATAAGGCACAGCTAATCAGTACTGAATGCCTGTGATCTTCAGGTCCTCGTGCACCATTGCATTAAAAACAGGCAGGTTTGGTCACAAGTTTCCAATGTTTTTAGTGTCTTCTATCAACACATGAACCTTCAACGGTTCATGTATGTCTAAATGTCATCTAAAGCCTACTCAGCATGCGTATGAGCCACAGTGATTGTGGCCTAAAGGATGAGGCACTTTGGGTGCCATCTGGTGCCTACATCTACAATCAGCTACAACATGTTACAAAAATATTGAAATCACTCCAGAAATTTCAAAGTTCTTTGACAAGTTTTATCTTATTTTGGATTTAATATTTCCTACATGTATAACTTGTCTTTGAGCATGAATAACAGGTTGAAAAAAATTGCTACATTAGAGGTTTTTCTGGAACAGGTGTTTCTTTTTTTTTCAATAGATCAATAAACTTATTTTTCAAGACATGATGCAGACTGTGGGATGAATCTATTCTTAGAGGTGAGACTAGCAGCATTTTTTGCCTGATGACATCACAGCTTTTTGTCCCATGTTTCCAATCTGTCAATTATGATGAATTGGTGAGCAGTCACTGCTATGTAACCCAACAGAACATATACATATAGAATAGTTACTTTATCTCCACTACAGGGAAACATTTGATCAGTCACTGGGGTTGACAAAAGAACCATGAAACTGAAGTACTTTATGCAGACATTAATTTGACAGGAACTTAATTTAGCATTTTAACTTTGTGCTTCTGTTAAAACAGATTGAATTCTGTGAGAAAACAGTGGCAAATACTAGTAGTTAAACTCAGTGTGTTCCTTAGATCAGACCTGTGACAAATAAAATCTAACGATTACGCTGCTGCCTTGACTGACTGGATTAATACTGATTGGATTGGAAAACTGGAAAAATATCTTGATTCCATCCAATTTCACTGAAAATAGTTCATAGGCTAAAACATTTTCTAAGCCATGAAGTTATTAGTTTGCTTTTTTATTTCACATAAGAAAATAATCAAAATGTCACACCTTTAGAATATGATTAGTAATATTATTAAAATGTTATTATTAAAACTCAAATGTTACAGAATATTTCTTTTAGGAATCAGTATTTTTCTTTTTTTTTTCCCCTAATTACATTTTTTTTTTTATCCCAAACCAATGTCATTTTGCTGGAAGATTCTTATTTGATGTTCATTCATGTCATCTCTTTTCCTTGTACTCTATCATTATTTCTCAGCTGCCAAACTTAGTTAAATCACGGTTCTATGCTTGGTTTCTGCTTCATCGTCAGCCATGTTTCAACAATGGGTAGGGGTTAAAATATTTCATTCATGTAGCGGATTATGCCAGTTGTTTTTTTTTCTTAATCAATAAGTTGTCTGCTCGGACTCAGAGTGATCAAGGAACATGTAAATGTACAGTGTCTCTGAGCTGCCAAACAACCTCAGAGTCAAAGTGGTCAAGTGAAGCTGAAATCCTTTTCTAATTACAGCAATTTCTTTACAAAAAAATCTCCGCCCTCTGTCTGAGCAAAACCTCTGTTGTGATGAGAAGGGAAATGACCACACCATAGAGCTCCCACAGAGAGAAAGAAAGAGCACACACACACATACACACAAACACACACTCAAGACATGCACAAACATGGTGGACATCACAACCCTTCATGCATCACACACTTTTGTTCTTTATCCAAAGACAACTGACCACCATAGATGCCAGTCTCACACACACTGACAAATTAACGGAGCCGATCAAAGACAAAGATTCACCTCAGCAGCATGCAACAAAGGGAGACATGGACAGAGATCCTAAAAACACTGCGCTTCTTAGGGACAAACGTTTTTATCTTCAAACTTAACTGGACACATGCACAAACACAAATACCTTTGTAGAAATACATTCAAGCACTCGTTCAGGGCATACACACACGTGTGACATACAGCCTTCACACAGTTCTTTACATTTCTTCATTCAGATCTCATTAGTGATAAATTCCCACCTGAGAGAATCCAGCAAGGCTTCTCTTCTTCCTTTCTCTGTCCTTTTCTACGTCACAATTCATCAACTCCAGCCTCATCTTATCTGCAACATGAACCCCTCCAGTTGCAGTTTATGTAAGAAGGTGTAAACAGTTGGTTTCTCACTCTGCAGAGGCTCGGGTAAACATGATTAAAGGGTCTGGATGGTTTGGGAAAAAAACCTTTCAATTTGGAGGGAGTAACCATAAATAGAGCAACGAGTGCAAACAATAAAATCCCAAATCTTGTTTTAATGACAAGAAGTGGATCTTTGCTTTCTTATTACTTCATCATGTTTGTTGTCCACAAATGGCAATGTACCCAACGAGGGTCAAAGTGTTAAGTCCTAGTCTATATCTTGGAGCAGAATGCATGATGCGTAATTCCTAAGGCATCAAATGAACCCTTTATTGTGAATATGACATGTTGAAATCCTCCTCTTCTCCAGTGAGTCACACCCAGTGATAATGATGCTCCCACATGGTCAAGACATATAGCTTAGTCACTGACTGCTGATCTGGCACCACATCAGCCTTTAATGGATAAAATCAAGCATGCATCAACATATGATCAGCAGATTCTGAGCTTTTATTCAGCATAAACATGTTGATTTAACAGTTTGAGCTTATGCAACATGCTGCAGACAAACTTAATAGTATGAAGATGGAGAAACTTTAAAAAAAAAGACAACATACTAATGCACTGTGTAGTTCTAAATAAATAAAACTGAAGTTTCACTGAGTTATGACTGCTCCGTTCCTTCTCATAAGGAGGCTCTGTTGTGTCCATCGTCGGGTTTTTCTAACACTCACTGCATAGATTTCACAGTGGTTAACGGATCAGCCTGAGGCCAAAAAATAATTAATTTGGTGAAGATGTGAATCTGGGAGTTCTGCCATGTGATAATTACTGCTTTGTAAGCCATAACTGAGACTAAAAGCAATGGATTCACTTCCAAATTCTAAAGTAGGGGGAGAACTGTCTGACAATGAGTCAATTTATCACAGGGAGGACATCTTTGGTTGTGAAACTTATTTGGTCCATTTCAAGGATGGCAAATGACCAAGAGGAAATACATTTAAAGGCAAAAAGATGGTGTGCAATCAGAATTCTTCAATTAATTTATGAGACGTTTTGCTTCTGCTGCTAATGACCACTAAAAAGATTTGTTTTAGCAAATAAATTTCTCACACAAAAACAGCAAGTAAATGTCTTCCAAGAAACTGGTCCATAGCTAACAGGCACAGAAATACTGCGGTGTTAATAAGGCGCACAGGAGAGAAACAAAGATTCCATGTTTTAACTATTTCTAAGCAAACATTAAGTTTAACAAAACATGAAATACAGATTGTCACCATAAAATGTGGGACATTTGGCTAAATCTGACACATTAAGGGGAATAAAACGCACATTCATCCATACGCACTGTCCCATCCACATAAACTGATTAACCTTAACTAGTTGTGGCAGAATTCTGGGAGACATGCTATATAGAAAGGTATACATTTATGCCTGGCATTTTCCTATTTCTTTTTAACACTAAATTGTGAAACAAGAGATCATTTCAAGTATTTCATGAGTACTTATTTTCCATATAATAAGTCAATCGCTTTAGGTTTTCACTAGCTTACTGGGATGTTCTGTTACTTGTGTGTCTGCAGGTTTTAGCAACCTCTATGAGGACAATGCACCTCCATTTGTAAATTAAAAAAACCTATGTATGAAAAAAGTTATACGAGTCACAAAATGTTTTAGCCTCAGATATGTTGTCAATATGTTAATTATCCGTATGCGGTTTAAGTCTGCAAAGGCTTCTCAGCAACAAGAGAAAGTTAGAGGCAGAAGTCTCTCCCACAGTGTGGACGTTAGCAGCTGAAGAAGGAAAAAAATTAAATAAAGTGGTGTGTGATTCCTTCATCTGCGTGTGTATGTGGGGAATTACAGAGCAACAGACTGGCCAGAAAGAGTGATGCGCTGCAACACTGAAAGCACATGTTGCCTCTTACCAGAGTGCGTAAGCTGCAGTCGTGGCTGAGATGCTCGCCACGCTCCCGTGAAAAGGGGTCCGAGATGGGATAACAGGACCGCTGTCACCAGCCAGCACATCTTCCACCTCATCATAGGCACTGACTTCCAACCTGCTCAATTCGGCCAACTATTGTTTGTAGTTCAAAGCCTCAGTCCTTCTTGAGGTAAAGCCTTAAGTGCTAAAATAACTGACGATTAAAGACACAAAAAGAATCCCTTTATGACGCCAGTCCAGGTCACAAAGACGCTGAATCCAAACACTCCACAGTCCAAATGGTTCAGCTTTGAGTAAGTCCAGCTCCTTCAAATCATTCACTGCCTTTTTTTAAGAGCAGCGCTCTCACTCACACACACTTCACCATCTGCGCATTTGTGAGTTTACATGCGTGTGTGGGCTCCAGAGTTGAAGAGAATGTATTCCAAGAAAAGACGAAGTCGTCTCTCTGCTGCCTCCTCGCAGCTTGACAGCTCTACTGTTCTGAGTGTTGTCCCAGCTCCTCTCTGCATGTGCTTTCTCTCTTTCTCTCTCAGGAAGGCGGAGGGAGAAGAGATCCCAGATCTTTGTGGCCACCAGACACACGCACACGCACTCAAACACACATACAATTGCAGTCTTGCTTGCCTATTCACAGCCTTGCAAAAACCTAGTTAAATTAGAAATGAGACGGACTAATCAGCTTTCATCTTTATTCACGTCTCTGTCACTGTCGAATTTTACTCTAACTCTTTCAGTCACATTTTGTCTTGTTTCTTGGTGTTAAGTAACGATAAAATTTATTATCTGCAATCAGATTTACACCACCCGCACAGAACAATTAAATGAGACAAATAAAACTTTAAGTTGTTTCAAGTTTAGAAACATGAGACGAATGACTGGTAAAACACGGAAATAGCACAGAAAAACATCCAACTGTTTGCAGTTTGATAAAACAGGAGCAGGAAGGAGAAAGATCTCGCAGATTCATTCATTTCTCTTTGCATGAAGCTCTAATTTGTTTCTGTTTCAACTCTTAACCCAAATGCAATCATTAAAAGTTGTACCATTTTCTTCTTACTTTGTTATTTTCATTAGATAGAAGCTCACTGGGGTAAATCTGTGCAGGCTGAATTTTTCACTAACTCAAGTTCAGACATAGGCTAGCAGCGACAATTTATTCATTCTCGGGATAAATAATGGATTTAGGTTGCATGCACATAAAGAAGTAGATACTACCTCCAAGGATTTGGGATTTGTAAATGATTTATTATCCAAGCTTGTTTGTTATTTTATAATTAGTGCTGGAATTCTTTTTTTTTATTTTTTACAGATAATAGAAATAATGATAATAATAATACAAAAAAAACTGCTTGAGTGCAACCCATTCAAATGTTCACATAACTAGATACAGATTTCAGTAAGTTTTGGGTAAATTCAGCCCAACCAGCTTGTTCATAAAGTTATGTTACTGGTAAACTAAAGACAAAGTCAACCAGTGGTTACACAGGCTTCCACTGGGATGCTACTAACCGCTGCTGAAATAACCTTCAGTCCGACGTTACTGCTGCCACATCTCTTAGTAATTAAGATTAAATGTTTCTGCTGACAATAACAAAAAACAAAATCTATTGCAACCAAGTGAAAATCATCTCCCATAATTAAAAAGCAATATTATTTCTGTCACAGAACGAATACAGCTGTATGACAGCCTACTTCTTGTTACTTCTTGTTGCTGCAAAGTCAGTTCTCGTTTAAACAAACCCAGAGTCATCTGTTAATATAACCCAGGAACATCTGTTCATATAACCCAGGAACATCTGTCAATATAACCCAGGAACATCTGTTCATATAACCCAGGAACATCTGTCAATATAACCCAGGAACATCTGTTAATATAACCTAGGAACATCTGTCAATATAACCCAGGAACATCTGTTAATATAACCTAGGAACATCTGTCAATATAACCCAGGAACATCTGACAAAATAACCCAGGAACATCTGTTAATATAACCCAGGAACATCTGTTAATATAACCTAGGAACATCTGTCAATATAACCCAGGAACATCTGTCAATATAACCCAGGAACATCTGTCAATATAACCCAGGAACATCTGTCAATATAACCCAGGAACATCTGTTAATATAACCCAGGAACATCTGTCAATATAACCCAGGAACATCTGTCAATATAACCCAGGAACATCTGTTAATATAACCCAGGAACATCTGTCAATATAACCCAGGAACATCTGTTAATATAACCCAGGAACATCTGTTAATATAACCCAGGAACATCTGTCAATATAACCCAGGAACATCTGTTAATATAACTCAGGAACATCTGTTAATATAACCTAGGAACATCTGTCAACCAGCGAAGGTATAGTTTTTGTATAAAGCGGTCTTTATTTTGTTACTGTTATCAGCACAAACCAGTCAGGCCTTTTAATTACTCATTTTAAACAAACCGGTCATCCGAGTCAGCTGAGAGATATGTTTTGAGCGCAGTAATGTTATTTATTTACTAATTTAATGTGAATGCATGTTGAACCACTTCAGTCACTAAGTCAGAGGTGTCCAAAGACGGACGTTGAGTGCAGCTGTCCTGCATGTTTTCAATTTATCTCTGCTTTAACACACCAAACTTAAAAGAAATAGATCCAACAAGTTCTGCAAGAAAACCCAGTTGAGTCAAGTGTGTTGGAGCAGGGATACACTGAAAACCTGCAGGATTGTAGCCCTCGAGGACCGAAGCTTGGACACCCATTAAACAATGAGAAAAGTTGTCCAAACTCCTGACTGGTCGTGCACATTATTATATGCGGTATATGTGTTGTTGGACCAATAAAACTGGAGAAATCCAAATAAAACTGGTAAAACGACAGCTGATCTCACATGGCAGTGTGCAACAAGCCTATGGAAGCAATGTAAGCATAGCGGATGTTGCAGTGATCATTTAAGCATATGAGTCAGTGAGTCATACGCTGCCTCTTGAATGCGTGTTTTACGATCATCTGGTTGACATTGAATATGAATAGTAAATGTTTAGGAAACAGATTTTTCCCTGAGTTGAAATGTTAACCACTTAATGATGAAGCCCACTGTTCTTTCATGTTATTGAATCTTGATGTGTATCACATGTCAAAGGAGAAAAACAAGATCTGCATACAGATCAAGGAGTGTGAGTTCAAAAACTCCATGTCACTTCCACTTTTAGGTCACTTTCAGCTGCTGTCCTCCTAAACTTGTGGACCATTAAGATGGGATCATTTGAAGCTTGTAGCCGCACTCATCAGTCAGCTTTTTAATTACTACCAATGAATGCCTTGTTAGCTTGAACAGAAAGCCTCTGATTTTTGTGCAACAAGTGACCCAAATGAATCAATTAGCATTTAAACTGTGGATGTTGCAACTGCTGTGGCCGGTTTCAGATCGCACCGCTGCTATTGTCTACAAACCACTTAACATACGCACACACTTGTGTTAACTCCTGTGCATTCCCTGAGTTTTATGAAGTGAGGGAGGATGTAGCTGTTAATGAGTATCATCTTGTTTTGTTCACTTTCTGACCTAACATAACCAAGTCACAGCTTTTGATTATGAACACTGAGGTTCCTGTTAGTTGTGTTGAATATAATATTTTAGCCATAACATTAAAACCACTGGCAGGTATGATAAGTAACATCACTCAATTTGTTATAGTTAAATGTTCTACTGGGAAAGCCTCCTGGCTTTACAGGATTGTTACCATGATATTAACTTGGAGTCACACCCATCCTCAAGCGAGACAGCAGTGGACCCACCATAAACTGCTTAAGAAGAACATGACAAAAAGTCTTAAGTGTTCATCTGGCTTCTACTCCACACATACAAAACTGATGGGATCTATGGAAAGCAACCCCACTCCACAGAGATTCTAAACCCCACAAGCCCCAAGGGTTGATTGCTAATGTCCTGGGGCCAAATACACATCTAAAAGCTTAGATAACCTATTCTTTGTCATATTGTGGCTGCATGAAGAGGACCTACTCCATATAAAGTGAACAGTTGTTTTGGCTGCTTGGGATATAAAATCCCTATTCAGGCTTCCAAATAATAAAACAGCAGCATGCTTTATCATACCTTGGAGTAAAAGCTATACTGTTTTACAGTAGCCATCAAAGGTTTGGACACATTTTCCCATGAACCACAATGGGGAGAGTGTGTCCAAACTTTTGACTGGTAGTGTATTTCCTTCACAGACTGCAATGAACTGAAACTGCACCACATGTTAATTGTCTCGTAAAACTGTAACCTGATTAATGATGTTGATACAAGTTTGGAGTGTACACTGAAAGTGTTCAATTGGGGCTGGCTGAGACAACTAATTGTTAAAATAACTTTGTTAACAGCATAAGAAAATGTAATAATAAGTTGGCCTGTATTTAGGTTTAAAATGTGTTTTCTTTATATTAGAATTTATCTTATTACAAATATATGACAAAATGACAACTTTACCTAAATTTGGCTGTGATTTGAGCCCTTGTGGGCCCCGACTTGAAGCCGTCTCACACGTAGGCCGGTGCTGCCACCTCACGCTCTCCGCCGTCACTCTGCTCTCTGGTGCGCCAAGCTCGCGGAACCGGATCTCGCGATACTACAAAGACAGCAATGAAGCGCAGAGAAACCTTTTTAGAAATATGGTTCCGCTTTTTCTGGATGTTTTTATTTCTCTTTAAAATAGCAACCATTATGGAAAATAAACACATTCATAGAATCAAATATAAAAAGAGGAGCAGTCGTTTTGAAATAAAACTTACTTTGTAATAACACTTTTGAACAGCTAGAGGTCAGGCTAGGGTTGTGCAAAATCAGTACAAGGACTCAAGGGAGAAGACTCCCGTGTACTACAGTATAGAGATCTAAGCCTCCTGATCACAATAGTTGTTAAATAATTGCTAATTTATTCTATAGATGGTTTTGGACTGTAATTAAAACTCACTTAGATGGGCTATGTCTGCCAGAATTTAACTTTCAGCTTTCTCTGAATCCAATTGGTTGTTTCATATTTATAGACCTACATGAGGGTAACATAAATACACTGGATATTATTATATTTCGGCAGAATATTTATTGTAACATATAACTTTGAAATGGAGAAGATTTGAGATTATGACATGGAGAGCTATGCATAGTTTAAGTAGTTTATATGGACCCCTCATTAAATTTTCATCATCTTTGCCCACTGTGATATTTTATTTTAACCCTCATTAAAGTTTACATTTAGCTCAAATTGGCTCATTTTGTTTAGGATTTTTTTTAATGTTAAACAGAAGCGGTGGACTTTATGACAGGGTGGAGTGGGCATACTGGAGGGAGTGGGTTTGACCGTGCTCGTCCTCCACGCTCCTGCAGTGATGTGTTGGAACCTACAGTGCGGGGGCGCGGCTGACGAGAGCGCGCTTGATGGCTAAACAGGAGCTGGAGGTGAAAAAGTAAAAACATTGCTGAGCATTGAGAAACAACGCAGAGGGCCAAGTGTTATTTCAGTTTGTTGTTGTTCTTTGTTATTAGATTTTATATATTAAATATGTTAGAGAAACCTTGGACCCACCGATGGGAACACTCACACACACACACACACACGGATCCATACGCCATTATGTTTCCGCACGAGGGGCCTAAAAATAAAAATTTTTGGAAACTACAGAATAGGTGGGTATGTTGATGACTCAGAACCACAGTGCAACCACTGTCATTGTCTCCGTCTGAAGACATAACAAAAAACACCCCAGACAGATGACTGGGCCCCCAGTCGTACCAGTTCCAAAGTCATAAATGAAGATCGTCTATCGGAAGTGATGAATGCTAGATTTGGCCGCTTGAAATTTTAAAGAACTCTAATCATAATTGTAGGGGATTAGAACCTGAATTTATTCATAAAGAAAAAATTTAGTTTATTTCTATCTTTTAATCTTGTTTTGTTTTCTTATGAGCAGGATTTTTCTGGCTTTTGTTTTCCTTATTCTGTTGCCACATTTACAAATAAAATTAATATGGATTAGTTGATTAATAATTCAACAAGAGTGAAACCATATATCATCTGATTTCGCACGTTTCTTGGCAACATGTTTAAGACTATTATAAACACTGTCCAACTGAATCTTTACAAATGAAAATACACTAACATCTTAACCTTACCCCATTTTAGAGTCTAGTCTTGATTAAACTTTTCACCATAAAATTTAGTTGTACATAAATAAATATCATCACTTTGTAATGACAGGATGTGAATATTTCTAGTCAATATAATTATTTAAGTCACAATTTTTTTTATGTCATTTAATTGATTTATTTATTTATTGTCCAAAAATGGGCAGTGATACCAAGCACTAAATTGTAATCTAATGAACAAATGTCTTAAAAATTGCCGCTTAAAGTTTTGTGGTATCTTAGGAACCTGTCAGAGTGAGACGTCACTTCTTTTCCATCGCCCCCTCATAGCTTTAATGCAGATAATGGGCTCTTGTGTAACCCGCCCTCTCTGACTTTTCCTTGCCTCCTATTGGATAGTTTCTTTCTATTCACTTTTATTCTATTGGACAAGTTGAGTGAGCAATGAGCTCATATTGGTTAAAAATAGTTGCGCTAGCGAGTGGCTAAAAATAGACCAGTATATAAAGACGGCAGTCAGCGCTCAGTGAGCGCCAGTCATCCCCGGCTAGTTGCCGGAGGAGTTGGGAGAAGAGCTGTGAGGTATAGCGAAAAAGAAAGCACAGTATCCCTCGTCACCCTCCCTCCCGCTCATTCCTTCACAAGTGTTGCACCAGAATCAGGGTTATGTCTTACATGAAGCCCAGCCACTAGTTTTGGGTGGAGTAGACAATGACGAACTTCCTTCCTTCCTTCCTTTTGGGTTTAGCTCTGAATGTGTCTCTAGAGAGCAACAGTCATTACCTCCAAGAAGAGCACTGACATATAAAGGTCTTCCTTTTTTCTATAGGCAGCTTATAGAGCTGTGATTGGACTGAGAAAGATAGTTCAGCTTGCATGCTGTCTCTCTCACAGCCTGTCAAACTGTAAATGCTTTCCCAGTGAACCCAGTAGGTATGTGTGTCCAAACACTTCACTGGTATTGTAGGCTCCTTATGCCAACTAAACAAATAGGATTTTTGAAGGAACCTTTCACATGAAAAGCCATTCAATACCGTGTGTTATTGTTTGTTTGTTTAGATCCCCATCAGCTCCTGACATAGCCGTTGCCACTCTTCCTGGGGTCTACATTATCAGGATATAATCGTCGCATTGGCATTGATAGTGATGGGGACATTGGTTAACAAATACATTGAGGAAGACTCGTTCCAGACTTAACTGTATTAACCACTGTAAATTACTAACTCGGCTAGTATATACCATTCCTCAACAATGTGGGTTTACTGGTTAAATGAAAGGCAAGGAGGAAGCCATGGAGAGATTTAAAGTTCTCTGACTGGTGAGGGTCAAGGATGGAAAATTGGATAAGTGAGGAAAGAAGGGATGAAATGTGAAGAAAGAAGGAGGAGAAGTAGATGAATGAATGGGGAGTGAAGAAGCGATGAGATAGCCGAGGATGGACAAGCGAGGGAGAAGAAGGATGTATGAGTGAGGGAGGTGAGGATGGACAGAGTCAGAAAAGAGGGATGGGTGAGAAGGAGGAGGATGATAGTATGAATGCATGTGGGAAGGTGAGGGTGGACGGATGGATGATGGATGGATGGATGAATGATGGATGAGGACACGAATAGAGAAGGTGTTGTCTCAATCTCCTTAACATGTGACTTAATATAACTGAGCGAGAAACCTGCTGAAGTGATGAAATCATGAGCGGATAAATTAAATCACTTCATGATCCAACAAGTGTTGCTATGTTTTTGCTGTGGTCTTTGTTCTTTGCCCAGGCCTTGAATGAGCACTACATATTCTAGATCTCTCATTCTTCATATATGTGCTTCCAAACGCGATTGGTTGATAGTTTGATCTTGCCAAGTTAAACAAAACAAAACATCTGTAAAGCAACTGTCAAGAAAGTAGGACTAATTCAGAGATTCAACTGCATCAGTTTTAATCAACAAAATCTGGGCAAACTATCAAAACACATGCAATTTACCCAAACTAGTTCTGAATTGCAAAAACAACAACAACAAAAAACTAAAGGCAATCAGAAAAAAAAGTCTCAATATAAATACACACAAAAAAAAGTTTCCAAATGTTTGAAAAAAACCTATGAAGAGGCTGACTGTACAACAACCAGATTACGGATGAGAACAAAACAAAAAGCAACTGAAAACAAGAGTACAAAGAGAAAATAGAATCACCAGCAACACACAACTGTAAGATAAGCATTGGGCAAGAAGCACAAAGCAGTTGTCAAGAGTAACAGCCTAAACAGAACGTAAAACAATCTAAAGCATATAGAGACATACTGAGAATTATAAAACTGCTGTAAGAGAAACTAATGAAGGACCAGAACCCCACAGATGCCGAAGAGAGATCCATGTGATGATGGAAAACGACCAAAAAAAGACGCGAAATGAACCCAAGCAGACAGAAAAACACCACAGTTGTACATCAAATGACCATTAAAAGACTTGATATGTTAGAGAACATGAGGAATAGGGAGTATTGACACATCTGTACCAGAGATATTCCTACTATATAGATATTCCAACTGAATTTTCTAGATGACTGTTTCTGTTTTAAGAGTAAGGGTGACGAGTTTCCTCTTTAAGAGAGATCAGTTATAAGTACTTATTTTCAGTCAGAGAAGCACAAGTTGGCTTGTTCCCTCCACACATCCGCCCACTGTTCCTCTTGGAGGCAGTTGGAGGCCTCCTCCTACTAGCATCCTTCCATTCCTCAACATCTTTCCTCTTCCTCCTCCTAACCAACAGAGTTTTGCATTTAAGCCACCCGAGGTTACTGTGAGCATTGAAATTTCAGTTTAAGCGCCACAAACCTCCTTAAAAGAGAGGAAGAGCTGCATTATAACAGGTACACCTTCTTTCTCATTCTTCTTCTAATCAGACATTTTGCCTCAAGCGTTGGCATTATTAAATCATTTCTTTTAATGCTCTTCGTCTCAGTAGGACCAAAATGATGTTATTTGCCTCTGGTCATTTTCACCATACTCTGCTAGTCTGTGTTTAAATTAAGGGACAGGTTGGACGAGACAGAGATGTGAAGAGTCCGCTTGAAGTGGAAGGAGATATGCTGCATATGTTACATGCAGCTGAATATGGACTGTATGTTTCTATTATGTAAAAGTAAGTGTGTTCCACACAAGCACCATCTATTTTATACATTCACTCCAATTTATCCCTGAATTTCCACTCCTCTGCGCAAACTTACACAACTCCTGCATAGCGTTGGACACAGAGCAGCCCCATGCTTTCCAACTCCACGGCTTCATCCTACACAGGCTGAAACTGCCTCACCTCAGCATCCCACGCAATGCGCTCCCTGCAGCATCGGCCTCGCCGCGAGGTTGCTGGTACATCATCTCTCACTGTGGAGTGTTATTTTTTCCCCTTTTAAACCAGGAATCATACTAACTACTGCTTGATCTAGTTAAAGTACTTGAATATTTGTTTTTCTTTGATTTTTGAGGTGTAAAAAAAATGTTTTTTTCTTGGGGAAAAAAAAAAAAGAAAGGTACCATGTTCATCTTAAGAAAACATTTTAGTTCAGAAGTTTGAATTGCACACAAATCATTGCCCCTGTAAGACCCTAAATGTTTTTTTTTTTTTTTTTGTCTGTTTCAGCTGGTTTGGACTCACTTTTCCTTTATAAGCCTTCCCTCCTCTCACCACACCCTCCATAACCTCCTTTTTTCTTCCATGTTGTCAGCTGGAAACTTGACTCAAGCCTGAAGGTCTCAGCTTTGGAACAGTCCTTTCTTTTTTTTTTTGGGAAGAAAGCTTCCTAGTTCATGATGTGCAATTGGCTCGTCAGAAGAAGGTGACACTGGTTTTCCACCAGTATCATTTCATGGCAGATGTGGGGCTCAGTGGTAAAAGTAATACATACTTTGACTATGATGTTTAATCTCATATCTGCACAAAGCTACTTGGACTTTTCCAGTGTGTTGTTGGTCCAAAGAGTCCTGGGAAACCTCTTTTTGCTACCTGCTAATGATAATGGGCAGCAAGTTAAAGATCATAGGAAAAAATTTGGAAATTTAAATTTTGCTGACTTATGTTTGAGCAAATCGAACATTTAAGCATGGACCAATTTCTGAAAACTTTTTCGCTTTTATGGTTGTCTATAGCGGATCTGCTCAAGGAAATACCTAATTTATCATCATGTTAGCAGTCTCTGGTGTAAAGACCAGTCAGCTCTGCTTATTAATACATATTTTGTTCAAACTTTCAGTCCTTTCTTGGTGAATATGCTGTGTCTGTTTTCAGCTGAAGGGACATGCTTACTGTAACATTAAAGAGATGTTTCATATCCCATTCATATACATGTACTGATCAGATTGGAAAAGGTCTTCCCAGTGCCTGAAACACAAAATTAATAGAAGCGGTGTGTTATAGAAAGTAATTTATTACACAAACCAAAGCTAGTTTACAAATACAGTTTCCAGTCATGTGCGTGTGTATAGTCTAGTATGAACAAACCCACATTTCATATTTACAGACTTTGCATACAGCTTGGTTTTCCTGTTCCTTTGTTTACATTACTGCTTCAGCATCCAAAAACAACAAAAAAATTAAAAATCAGCCAAGTTTGAGTGCAAAACAAACAAAACAGGCCCTTGTGATGCTCTAGACAGGCAGGCGAGAGGCCAGCCTTTCTCCGGACTGCCTAACAACAGCATTTGGCAGGGATGATTGACAGCTCCTTACAACCAAGTGTAAATCATCTGAAAAAAAAAAAATCAGGTCAAGCACAGCCCCCCCCCCAAAAAAACAAACAAAATAAAAACTGAAGCAACAACACGAGTAATTCCCTAGTCTTCCACCTTTTTTTTTTTTTTTTTTTTTAAATACTGATAGACATGTTTATGACTTTTTTTCTTTTTTTTCTTTTTTTTTTTTAAAAGCTGAAAAAAAAAGTACAAAAACAAGAACACAAGACTGGTTTCTGGATCAGGCTCCACCCTGTAGGCCAGGAAGAAGAAAAGGAGGGTACAACGCTGCCAAGATAGCCATATTCTGCTCGTAAAGTCCAGAGGCGCTGGTGGCTTTCTCAACCCAAATTATGACGGTCTGCGCTTCAATTTTTAGAAAAACATCTAAAAAATAAATTCTCCAAAAGTAACAGCAGGAGGTTTATTCTCTGTCTGCATTGTGACACAAAACCTATGTGGCTCATGAACCTGACAACTCTGGCATATCCTCACAAAGTATTCTGGATATTAAAAAAGCCATTATACATGTGTTCCACTTGTGACACGATGGGACATACAGGCACCATATCACCATATGCTCAACTTTTACACATGCCCGGACACAAAAATATTCAGTTGTTCATCCCAAATTATAATAGAGGTGTGCATGTAAACAATTCTTTCCTCTCCTTGTTCTTCATCCTGGTCTAAAACCAGGCGAAGATGAGCACCAGCAGTCAGCTCGGTGGAACAGGAAGGGTTGGGAGCTGCTCAGGCTGTAATATGCAGGGCAGGTATCTACCTTTGTCACCCAGTGGGACCACCATTCATCTGCCACTTCCACTGATTCAGTCCAACTAATTTAAATATTGAAAGAACATATAAATGACAGCCGATCGTTGCCTAAAAGTAGATAAGTAAGCTGCAACAGAGCAGCATGCGTGTAAGTGTCTAGCTTGAACTGACATAAGCAACCTTTGCAGTGAACTGTAAAACAGCCAATTCTAGGATGGCTACAGCTTGAAAGGGGAACAGATCCCCATCTGACTCGCACGCTGAATTAGATTATCAAATTTAATCTAAAAAGGAGCACTGAGGACATTTTCTTGAAAATCAATGTGCACACTAATAAAGCACTCAATATCAGGTGACTAGCAGCTTATCTCAGCAGGACTGGAGCTTAATGTGTGTGTATGTGTGTGCTTGGGGGGGATTAGTGACAGACAAAATAGCATTGAGCTTTGCATGTGAGCATGCAACTTCTGATTAAAAAAAAAAAAAAACAAAAAAACCCCACCTGACAGCTGGTTTAATAGCTCAAACAGTCAATTTTTTTTGGTCATCAAGAACTTTCCATAAAACTAAACTTTTAAAAGACTACTTTAGAGTACTTGATACAGTTCACTGCTGATCTGCCTACCTTTGAAAGTGTCTTAATGGCCAGCTTTGGTTAAACCAGCATACAAGTAGTAGTATCGGAACACAGCTGAAAGGTGCTGCCCTGGTTTGGCATTTGTCTCATCACTGTCACACACATTATCTGGGCTTTATCATTCTTATCTAATAGCCTGTCCAAATACAGATGCAAACACCTGGGACAAACAGTCCAGTGGTGTTTGCTTAGTGATACTCCTTCAATGTGCTGTCTGCTGCCATCAAGTCACACAGTCAGAAAAATTAGCTTGTTTTATGATCATGCTGAAGACTTGTTCAGGTCTGAACAAACGACTTGCATATCCTAATAGTCTTAAATCAGTGTAAGCGGCTTGTTGAAAAGATAAAATGTACCAACTTTTGGCTAGTAGCTGGTGTATCACTCCCAACTTGATGGTATACCCACAGGTAGAGTCTGGTGGTTTACAGCAATAGTCATGTACTATAGTCTCTCTCCTCCCCCAAACATCAACCCACCACCCCATCCTTCTCCATCAAGGCTTCTTACACCCGAGACCCGGGGTAAATTCAGTCCAACAAACAGACAGTTTACAGCGGTAGTCATTTACTGCACTCTTTTCCTTCCCTCCCCCCTCCCCTGTCTAGTAATCCCTCCCGAGCCCTATTTCCGGGTGTAATAACCCAGGGTGAAAACAGTCCAAATATGCCTGACTTTTTACAGCAGCACACATTTATTGCTCTTCTTTCCACGGCGGGCCTGCAGCGCCGCCCTGGTGGCCATTTCAAACACCTCCCGCACACCGTCCGTGGTCTTAGCAGAGCACTCCATGTAACCAAAAGCTGCGACGCGTCCAGCCATGTCCCGGCCCTCCTCCGACTTCACTGGCTCCTGTTGGGAGAGGGAAGTTTGGTTCAGCAAAATGACTCTTCGCGGCATGTTGTGAACTGTCATAAGTGATTCGGTCCAGCTACCTGCTTCATCTTGGCCAGTTCTCGGCGTGTGTGCTCATCGTTACGGAGATCTTTCTTGTTTCCTACCAGGATGATGGGGACATTTGGACAGAAGTGTTTAACTTCTGGAGTCCACTTCTCAGGAATGTTTTCTGTCATTGAAAAAGAACAGAAAAGACATGCAACAGATTAAAAAGGCTGTGCCGCAGTTTAGATCACAGTTTACTGTAGAAAAAACCAAAACAAAACAAAAAAATAAACAAAACAAAACAAACTGCAACATACTAAACATACTACGATGCTAACAAACAGTCTGAGGAATTGAGTGTAGGGATATTTTTAAGGTGAGAGTTTGTTTATTACCACGGTAGTCCCCTTTAAAATCAGGCAGTTGTTCTTTTGTAGCTTTATCTTAAAATGAAATGGCCACCAATATAACACTCCTTATGAGAGACAAATGTGACTTGTATAACAGCAGCTCCCCACATTACTGCTTGACAAATAACTTACAGCAGTCAGCACTACAGCTCAGGTAAATGTAAGAAGTCCCTCTCAAGAGTCACAACAACATGAGCTCATCATCTACAATCCCAAAAAACAACTGCTGGGGAAAACGGGGAATGCATAGGAACGACAGACAAGCTACGCATTATGTCACACTTAAATGTCTGAGTGTGTAGTTTGTACCAACCCAAGCTGTCGGGGCTATCGATGGAGAAGCACATGAGGATGACGTCAGTGTCTGGATAGGAGAGAGGTCTCAGCCTGTCGTAGTCCTCCTGCCCGGCTGTGTCCCAAAGAGCCAACTCCACCTGAGAGGAGAAGACAAAAGAGGCTGAAGGAAAAGTCTCACAACATAAAAAAAAAAAAAGATCAACACTCAACCAGACAATAATTCTGGCAGAAGTCAGAGCTTCTGTTTTGACTGCAAAGCTGAATTAACGAGGGTAAACCAGATCATATCAAATGCAAAAGTGTGACACTTGAAAAGACGCTTGTGTCTTCCTCGGCAGCGCATGGTGCTAGAATTTAACTGGCCACAAAAGGCTCTTCGTCCTAAAATCCCATTAACCCAGAATGGGGTCAGGACTCATGAGTTTGTGGCTAATGAGTGCAGCTGAGTGAGACATTTACCACAAAAGGGACACATACAGTACATAATGGACCTGAATATTACATTCAATTCAGTATTATCAGTCTATATGTATTATTCGAGGTTACGTAGTGATTGTTACAAAATCGAATCGATGCAGCCCCGGAGCAGAGGAACGACCTGTAGTTTATATAATGCAAACCTAACAAAAGACAAAGACAATTTGTGAAACACCTCTTTGTTTAACAGAAACAATACGCAGAAAAGAAAGATTAGCCTGAGCCGATCAGTGATGCAGTTGGAAGGAAGATGTGAAAATACAGCAGTATAGTACTACTGACTGGTGATTACTGGTGAGGAGGTTTCAGGATTGAAGGAACAAGATTATCTCCAATACCAGGAAAATAACCACAGCAGATAAACACATGGATAAAAAGATGACTCATAGGAAACAAGTGCATTAAATAAATTGTCTTAACAAAAATAAGCATATTTATCTCAACCTTATAATAACTTTTACAAATGAAAGTACACAGTTTACATTTTTTTGTACTTGTATAACAATAAACGCTGAGTGACAGATTTAAGGAAAGCAATTTCTTATCCACCTGGAACCACATGAATGTCCTCCAAGGAAACACTGCTAATGACTTCAACTGGCAAAACTGTTTTTAGTGTGTGAATATCTGCAGATGTCTCACCTGTTTGCCGTCCACCTCTATGTCAGCGACGTAATTCTCGAACACAGTTGGGACGTAAACTTCGGGAAACTGATCCTTGCTGAAGACTATAAGAAGACACGTCTTTCCACAAGCTCCATCCCCAACTATCACCAGCTTCTTACGGATGGCTGCCATCCCTGGTGGAGACAAGAGGAAGTACAGGTTATGATCAGTGAGTCACCGGAAAAAACAGAAACCAACAACATTGCAATCACTGGAAAAAACTAAAGAACAACTGGAACAATTCTGAAACCTTATAAGTAAAATGAAAGTGATAAGTGACACCTGTGGCATGCAGTAGTAAAGTACTGCACAGCAAAGATGCACAATTAAACAACGCTTGACACTTTAATACCACAGACATTGACGGCAGCTGAGGGCTAAGAGCCACGGAGTTGCAGGATTATTCATGAAATATGAACAAAAATTTTCAACAGAAATGTATAGACCCGTGTGTACACCGAGGGTTACTTTTCAAGTGTACAAACTCCGACTGGGTATCACACAATTGCATGAATAAAAAGGTGAGACTAGTTAGGACTAATACATCAAAGAGACACAACAGCACAGTGTAGAAGGAAGTCACATTTAGCCATTGTTCCAGTAATGCATGACAGCAGCAAAAAACCCAGCACTTCAATGTGGGTGTGAAAATGAGCTTCCCTATTAAGTAAAGGGAAATGGGGGCAAATGAGTGACACATACTGTTATCATAGTCTCAAAGCAGTTTGGATGGTGCCATTTTGGAATATACCACTTCATCAGAATGAAAAGAAAAAAAAAAAAACAGCATCCTTTTCACCCTATTAAAGAGTAACATGTGTACTGAGCTCTCTTTGGTGAGTTTGAACACATGGGATAAGCGCACACAAACTTAATATTTCTCCCTGGCAATACCTAAAAAACTTCCAATCCATCACCTGAGAATTTGATTTAATCTGAAGTCATTTTGGAGCTCTTGTACATCGAATGCCCCATTATTTTAACCTCTTTGATCAAACTCATACTTTACTAAATTTGTTTTGAACCTTCCTTTAGCAAACAGTAAAACAATGCACTTAGAATAAAAAGAATTAGTTAATGTCACTGACAACATCCAGGCAGGTGGACTTTCCTGAGTGCCCATGTTCCTTGTGCAACGTGGTGCATAACAGCAGACATCTTTAACGAAAAGTCATTTGACTGCAGATTAAAGAGTTGCTTAGAAACATTATTTAACCACTCACCAAAACATTTTTTTAACATATTTTGAGTGAAGTTGAACATTTGTCTCACAAAAATGTTATTTCACAATTCAGACAAAAAAAAGGAATACATTTCTCTGTATTATAGATCTTGAAATATATTCTATATGAGTCAAATGCACTGTACTATATTGACTTTTCCCATGAATCCAAAATACTGAACACAAATAAAACACAAATAAAAATTCACATTTTGCAGTCTGAATTCCAGTAATTTTAAGAAAACAAGTAAAATCCATTTGGCTAAGTTCCCTTTTTTGTGGTTAGGGCTGGGTACCGAACTTTGGTTCTTTTATTACACCGACCGAAAAACTTCGATACTAAACAGTATCAAAATATGATGTGTCTGTCGGTGCCAAGTTTCGGTGCCTTTAAGGGTTAATAACAGGAACGAGAGCTGACAATGCTGCCGATGATTGGCTGTAATGCCACATGTGGTTCGGGCACATAGAGACAATACCGTGTGGTTACGCCCACAACAAGGTTCACGTGTATTTGTGTTGCTAACTATAGCGCGTGTGTTATCAAAGCAGGGAAAAAATGCCTCCCAGGTCAAAAGTGTGGCTCCATTTTAGCAAGATTGATGCCAACAGTGCGCGGTGCAATATTTGCCAAAAACAAATAGTTGCTAAGGCTGGTAACACGACGAATTTGATGAAGCATTTGAATGTGCACGGAATCAATTTAAGGGCAGAAAGTTGCTCCGTGTTTGACTGCAAGAAGAGTGGACCGCATGCGTCGTCCTCACATCATTCAAGTCCGCCTGAGGACGTTGAAGAGACTGGGGGGCCTCCAAAACTTGCACCACCGGATCCCGTTTTACCCGAGCGGACCGACGACGGCGCTGTGTCTGGGATTTCAACAGGTAAGTTAACGTTTAGCAAAATTGGGCCAACGTTATGTTTGTTTACTTACGTTAACGTTACTGCAACTAAAAAGATGCACCGAGATGACTAAAATGTTACTTTATCACGTTCTGGATATATTGTTGTGTAGCTTTATTTTATGGCTATTGAGCTAGAAAGCTAACAAATGAACGACAGTGACTGATATTAGCATCTTTATAAGAGGTTATCTGTTAGGTCGGTCGATTGGTTGAAGAGTACATCTTATTTTAGGTGTGTTTATTTTCTCCTCACAGAAACTGCTGATCCAGTTCACCATGGTGGGAGGAAGACAAGGCCAGCCAATGTGAATCCTTTCACACTGGCTGAAAAAGGAAAACTGTCCAAAGAAAAACAAGATGAGTGCCACAGGGCAGTTACAAACTTTATTGTTAAAGGTTTGCTGCCTTTTTCCACAGTGGAGGCTCCATGGTGGAGGTAAGTAAGCCTCAAAAGCTATTGTTGATTAGTTATCTCTCAGCTACAGCTTAGATAATGTTTTTTTTTTTTTTTTTTTTTTACTTTTATAGTAAGCAGTAATAATAATACAACCATACGATCATTGATGTTTTGTGTTCCAATTTCAATTTAGGGAGATGATAAGGGCCCTAAACCCCAGATATCAGTCCCCCAGCAGAGACACTCTGTCAAATACACTCATACCTGCATGGTATGCAGTAGAGAAGGGAAATGTCAAGACAGAATTGCAAGACGTCAGGGATGTAGCTGTGACTGCAGATGGCTGGACCAGTGTGGCACAGGACCACTACCTGACTGTTTCAGTCCACTACGTGAGAGAGGGTGCCATGAAGGAGAAAATCCTGCATACCAGGGCAGTCTATACATCACAGACAGGGGTTGTAATAGCTGAGGAAATAGGGGATATTCTTGATGAATTTAATATCAAGGAAAAAGTTGTTGCCATTACTGTAGACAATGCAGCTAATATGGATGTAGCAGTAAAAAAAATGAGCATTCGAAAAATTGGCTGCTTTGCTCATACTCTAAACATTGCTGCTCAAAAGTTGTACACTATACCAGCAGTCTCCAGGTGGGCAGGAAGGATCAGAGCTATGGTGGTGTGGTTAAAGAGGTGTAGCTTGGCTAAACCTGTCCTAAAAGAGAAGCAGCATCTTCTCGGTAAGTCTGGAAATGGAAACAGACTAAAGTTGGAGCAAAATTCCATGGCTAAATCAGTTATTGAACTACTACTACTACTACACAAAGACAACCTATTTGACAACCAAACACATGCTCTCTCTAGGTCTTCCACAACATGCTGTCATTCTGGATGTGAAGAACAGGTGGAACAGCTTGTTTCTGATGGTGGAGCGATTTCTGGAGCAGTTCCCTGCTATCCAGGCAGCTTCCATGGACCCTCGTTTAAAAAAACCAATGGAGAAGGACAGGTATTGTAGATAAGGAAGTACATTGATATTACCTTATTCCATTTTCAATGTAAGCTAAAGTGCTCAAAAGGCTGTAGCTACAAAAAAACAATGTGTACTTTTTTCAGACTGGAGAGACTTTCTGATGACGATTACAGAAAAGCAGAACAGTTTGTCAAAGTTATGAAGGTCCTCTATACGTCAACCATCTGCATCTCTGCTGAAAGGAGTCCAACTCTGGGCCAGATTCTACCCATCTTGGGGAAGCTCCAGCAGCACTTTACAGTCACTGATGAGGACTCTTCCTTTACACAGTCCATAAAGGAGAAGATCTGGGAAGACCTCTCAAAACGATACCGAGTGTGTAACAAAATTCTGATTTCTCTGTTGTTTTCATTAAATATACTCAGACATAACTACTATAGCATGTTTTTGCTGTGCAGGATGAGAGCATCAAGCAGTTCTTAGAGGAGGGCACAGCCTTAGACCCGAGATTCAAGTCTAAAGTGGCCGATGGAGTGTGGACCAGATTGGAGGAGGAGCTCATGAGCAGAACCTCACAACAGGTGTTTATTGTTGTTGGTTGTATTCCTTTCCTCTTCCATTGTAGTATATCAGTGTATATGACTCATATAATCTATTGAATACAGAATGAGGGTGTAAAGACCAGGGTCCAGGCCCAGAACTTGAAACAGAACCTTGAAGACACCATTGCTGGTGACCATGTTAATGATGACTCCTCTGATGAAGACTGTACAGCTGCAGTAGCAACAGTGGTAATATAGCATGAATGTGTGTGTATGTATGTATGTATATATATATATATATATATATATATATATATATATATATATATATATATATATATATATATATATATATATATATATATATATATACATACACATACATAATGTTATATATATAATTCCCCCATTTATTATTTTAAGGAAATTGACTGACACCAAGGCTGATTGTCTTTTGCTTCTCTTTTTTTCCCTTTTTTTTTTTTGTTTCCAGAAGAAGCCAAAGCTCTCTGCCCTTGAGGAGCTATTTGCTGACGAGGACATGGCAGTTGAAAGGAGACAAGAGGATACTCTAACCACTGCACAGACAATTCAGAGAGAAATACAGCATTACAGGGATCTGCCATCCACCCTAACCTCAGTGAATCCAGTAACCTGGTGGTGGAATGTGAGGGATACTTTGCCAATATTATCAAACTTGGCAACTAGGTATCTTTGTGTGCAAGCATCATCCACACCCTCAGAGCGTACATTCTCTACTGCTGGGGACACCATCAGCCTGGAGCGTGCATGTCTCCTACCTGAGAAAGCAGACATGTTAATTTTCCTGAAAAAGAATTGCTAAGTAAAGCCTCACTAAAATTTGAGGGTGTTTAGTCTGCAGCAATGAGCACCAGATGCTGCTTTGTAACTTGTTTGCAACTGTTCTTTTGCACAAAAAATTTGCATTTAAATTGATGTTGGAAAACTGATTTTTGAGTGTGAGAAAGCCAAAGCTGAAAAATAAAACTCAGAATTTATTGATAATGTGTAATTTTATTTTTGTTAAGTATCGAAAAAAGTATCGTTGATGAACCGGTATTGAAGTGAAGGTATCAGTACCGGTACCAGTATCGAAAAATTTTGAATGATACCCAGCCCTATTTGTGGTGTGTGAAACAAAAACAAACTACAACATAAAACAAACCCTGATTTCTTTCTTAATTTGTTGCTGCAGTAAACTGCACTACAGCTCTTTCCCATTTCAGTTTTTTTTTTTTTTTTAAAATAAAAACACCCAGTGGGGCGTAACCCAACACAGTAACATGTCCGATGGCATCGCACACATTTTGTCAACATGGTGTTTGGTCTCAGGCCGGGCATCTTCCTTTGCTTAGGATTTTCATTTTTGGTCTTGTTATACATGATGTGTAGTCAAGAAAAAAAATTTCTTCTACTTCATCTCATCACTGATAATTTACACTGCAAAACATTTGGACCTACTTTCTTTGGCAATAAATTCCCACAGAAAATCTTTCTGCCCTGCCCAACTGTTACATTGTCAGTTTAAGTGCAGTACCTGAATTCACCATGATAATTATCCTGACAGTTTCTCCCAGGTTAAAACTGAGTTTCACAGTCTTTTCTGCCCTGAGTCCCATTAGGTTCTGACTGAAATCAACCACAGCACTACAAGGTCCTGCAAGCATCCTATAAATGGTACAGCAACACTGAAGTAGGACAGCAGTGTCAAAAAAGATCAGGCCAGTCCCTCCATCAACTGAGGATAAAAAGAAAAGACAAAAATTGGGACAGCTGCAGCCTTAAGGTTAGTGTGCATGCTCAATGTCTGAATAGCATGACCAGAGGGTAAAGGGTTATGCATGCCCCCTTTTAACAAATACTGCCTAGGTGTCCATCACTAAGACTTAAAACCTTATATATTTAAAAGTATTGATACAGATGATATAAATCTGCTTATACCTTCCAAAACATAAGACAAAACAATTCCACATTTCAATGTAATCCTTTTTTCCTGTTCTGCAGAATCAAGACAAAAACACTGTAAAGGCAGCGTTTCCCCTCCCATTATATTGAGGGGGCATCCCGCCATACCAGCGGCAACCCCCGCCCTCTTAAGAAGGTCAAGTTAATTTTATCCTCTCTATACTGCACATGGTGCTATTGCATCCTCCCCCAAAAACCTGGTGGGAAACACTGAAAGGCAACACAAAAGGAAAATGTCCATTAGTTGTGGCAAATAGTGACACCAAAAGTATATTATTTAAAAGAAATCAGTAGGAAATACAGTATAGTCAAGCTTCAATATTTATCCTTATTTTACAAGCTGCTATTTAAGTTTCAGGTAGCAACATTAACATCCAAAAATTCAGAATATGTCTTGGCACGTCAGTGTTGAGCTTTGTCGTGCTTTCACTGATTTGACAGACTTCTGTTCAGTGTTTCTTATAAACACCAAATCATTTCCAGATGTTGGCTCTCAATGCTTATTGTAAACTGCTTGAAATATGGTAACTTGGAACAGTGACAGGTGTATTAATGCCCCTTTTAACCCCCAGACCTAAGGATCTCAGTACGATCTGGAGAAAAGCCATGCATACACAGGGAAGAACTTGCAAACTCAGCAGAGCAAGACCCTCTCCAGATGAGGCTCAAACCAGTGACCTTCTTGCTGTGAGGCCGTGGTGATAACCACAGTGAATTCATGTACAAGGTGGACTTTTTTGTGTCAGGGGGACTGCAGAAACAACATTTTATACCACAGACTTAAAAAACTTCATAGTTGAAATTCAAAATGCAATAGTGTCCTGTGTCTTTATTTCATACAAGAAGAAATGTAATATACTGGTATGAGAAGGAAAACCCAGGCTCTTCTATGTGACATCCTAAACAGCATGGTAATTCTGCACCATCATCATCTTGGATAGCTGTTGATACCCAACTAGCAGCATTACTTCTGACTCAAAATAGCCTCTTTTTGTGAACAACAACAAAAAAAAAAACATGGCTGACAAACCAAGTTGTTTTCAGATCTAACCCCCTCTATAACTATAGTCGTAATAGACAATGATAGGGCTACATGTGCAAATCCATGCTCCATTTGCATGTTCACCTACAAGAAACTATAACGCCAAATTGAGAGTCAAAAGACAGAACAGAGCCGTAGATAACCCCAACGTGATCAAGAGAAAATTAATAAATAAACTTGATGACCATCGTTTTTGGTGTCCCTTTGGAGAACCCTTTTTTATATAAATGCTTAGTCTCTACAATGAATTCACGTTAAAAGCTACAGTTAACTACCAGGCATCATAGATCATATAAACTGCCAGCCCCTTAAAATCATTATCAGTATTTTTAATATCAGGCTTATCAAACCCAACTTTACCTAGATAATAAGTTTTTGTCTATTACAAAACTGTTCTGAGGTACCGTTCAAGTGGTAAATAAAATCTTAAAATATGACACAGCTTTCAAATGCATTGTTAAAGATGTGGCTGCTTACATAATGATTCATCATCACATCTTTTAGAAAACCTCACACAAGCTTCAGCTGCATTTAAACGTCTGTGTGTGCTGGAAGCAGGAAATGTCCCTCGGAGGTGGAAAATTTGTCCATGCTTTAGGTTAATAACTGATTAATAGGCTTATAAATATTAAACTGATAAAAGGCTGATAAATATTTCCACCCCGTGACTTTAAGGGATTCCAATGTGGAAGTAATCCATTAATGTTAAGAAAACTGCATTACCCCATGTTTATGATGGAAAATAACACTTTAGTAACCTTTGTTGAAAAATGCTGGTGATATAAGTTTTTGACCAAGGTTGTTACAACACAATGGCATCAGAGGCTGAGCAATGAACTGGATTAACATCATTTGGAAAATGTCAATATGGATTTGTAAATAAGCACAAATCATCTTATAAGCACATCATTTGTGGAGTCCCTCAGGGTCCTATCTTAGGTCACATTCACATCAGTCGTTTTGATTGCAAGCCTAGTCCATTTGCTTGGAAAGTCTACTTCGTTTAGGGGAAATCTGAATGTGCCAAATGAAGCAGACTCTGTTTGCCAACAAGCAGAGGTCTCTGTCTGCGTCAGGCGGACCAAAAACAGGAAGCGGACGACAAAAAAGGTCATTTTGTGAATTTGGCGTAGTATTGCACTGTGGGTAAATGCATAGCAATCACATTAAGGGTCCTCTGGCTGGTCTGTTATTCAAACTGTGCCCATTGTTGCAGTGTATTTCTGCAGTATACTTACATAAGACAACATAAGACAAAAAACAAAACAAAACAAAACAAAAACAAAAAAACAAAACAGCGATAGTTTCATGCTCCATGTTTAGCTCGGAATTGGAAGAAACGGTTTTCTTCTTCTTGAGGGTCTTTGGTGGGAATGGGGATATATTATTCTCATGGTTTGGTTCGTTTGACCAGAGTGCAGTATGAAAATGATCTTGGCCTGCATGAGACATGCCCCTATAACTGAGCCTAGCCCCGAATCGGACCAAGTCTAGCAGACTGTTCTGATGTGAATGCACCCCAAGTCTTGGTCATCTACACGTTTAGAGTGCCACTACCGATTCTGTCACGGATCTTTGGTGGGTCAATTAATAGGACTTCTTTTCTTGCTGTAGCACAAATACTATTTAGGTCAAAATCATGGATATAATAAGTGTGCTCATGAACGAGGCCTGAGCAGAATTTAATCACTTGTACCGGTCTGTAGAAGTCAGTGTGTGGACTGTCCCTCAATCCTCACAATAGTTGAGCAAATCTGTCTACAATTTATATAATTTTGAGTATTGCCTCATTGTCCACTGTGACAAAGTAAGTTATCTTTTCCAATTAGCGTTTAAAAGCCATCAAAAAACTGTGCTGACAACTGGACAGTGGTCCGTGAGCAGAGATAGTCATCTCACAAGTTTAATCTACACTGCACGATGCTGAACCAAATTATAAATGTGTGAATTTGTTAAGTTTAAATAAATTATACCTTAATTATAATATAATTAAATTAATTTATTAAATTAATTATGATATAATTAAAGTATAATTGGGAAATCTGTATTAAACTCAATCACAAGCTCTCTCTGTATTCCCTCGACATTTTTTATACAGCGCAGGCAACGCTCCTTTGGAAAAATAGTTACACTAAGGGATCTCATATTTCTTATCCAGTGTTCTGATGCAACTTTATTTTCCATTCTCAACATGACCTGCTCTCATCCACGAAAAGCTTCATCTGAAACCGGGAGGGATCAATGCGGGCGGTGATGTCTGCTTTTTAGGCAATGAAGCCGGTAATTTCTTATTTAACGAGAAACTCCGTCCGTGGCAGGGCAGGTTGTGCACATGTTGTAAAAATGTTCATACTTTTACCACTTCGATCAGCTGTTTAATCAAAACAATCCAGTTTACCTGCAACAGGAAAAATGCAGAAGCAACATCTTACCGCTTCATGTTTTTCTGTGTTCCCCACGCCCACTTTAAATGTCCGACCAATCCAACAATACTTAACTGGCTGCTGGTGAAAGGTGTGCACGCTTGGTATTTAGGCAGCTTCATGAAGCATTAACCGCGTGTTTGCCCCCTGGTGGTTGGCAGACTATTGATTAAGAACCTGAGTGACCAGAGATGCATGCAGCAGAGCTCGCTTTTTAAAGTTAAAGATCATTGACAGTCAGGTTTATTTAATTGTGGCCACCAAAATCATGATTATGATCAAAGTCCGATTAATTTTTCAACCCTAGCGACCACTCATAATATCTCATTATCAAACAGATAAATAAGTATACATACTAAGGATAAAAAAATAAAAATAAAAATTAACCTGTTGAAAACAATTAGCACACAACCATCTCTCCAGCACAAGTTCACAAAGAACTGCACACAACTAGCAGCCATTGTTCTTGAAATTTCAAGCATAGCTTTGTTATGATGGCATATAGATAAAAAGCCTTGAGTTGTGGCAATTTTTCCGACAAGTTCCTCAATTGGATTATTAATAGTACATGACTTCATGACATCATCTGTCTCAAGTCTAGTTGAGAAAATTATGCACAATTGTTAACACATCATTCACACTCATGTCTTGGGTACAGTTATAGGTGCTATAAATATATTCTTAAGTTCAGAAGGCATCGCAAATCATAAACAAGGGGGACATGATCACTTTCATCCGTTTTAAGACATCTAATGTAACTTTTTGCCTCTTAAGACATTAAAAACGGTTGTGCACTATAAGCCAAAAAAGGGTCATTCACTTTTTACAGTTGGACTTTTTTTTGTCATGAAACGTAACTAATCACACTAATTTTCCTTTTCCAAAGCCCAACATTACTAATTTAAACTTTTACTGACATAAAACCAAAACAGAACTGCAGTTTTTCCCTTGAACATTTAACACTTCGTGCCTTGCGTTTTGTATTGGGTTAACCACTGCATGTGGGGTGGAGAAAAACAAAAGTCTTGTATTTGAGGACTCCCTGTGTTAAACCAAACACCATTTTATTTAAAAAGAAAAAAACAAAACATCTCGCCACTTGGGTGGGTCAGCAGAAAGATGGCGTCATCAGAGGCAACAGATGGTTAGTGTGTCCGCAGTGGAAGAATGGGTGGGTGGCTCAGATCCAAACTCAACTAAACACAAGACAGAACCGTACCCATATACAAACGACTACTTAGGAATGAGCCCAGTTTATGGCAAAAACTGTAATAAAAAAAAATCTTTCGCTTTAAAGAAAAATGCTACCCAAAGTTGAAACGACGTGCTGTCATATCACTGATATAAAAACGACGATTAGCACAATGTAGTAATCAAAGTACATGTACCAATAATTTATACAATGTATAGCTTAATTTACTGCGGGAAAATGATCATTTAAATAGGCATATAAGAATAGCAGGTGAGCCGCTGGGAAGCCGATAATTAGCCGAGGCAAGTCAAGAAAAGAACCTCATTGTTTAGATACAGCTCGCAAATTTAGGCCAGTCTGTGAGGTTGAGTTTTTAGCTTTATGAAGTTAGAACTCTTCACTAAAGGCCCCTAAATGAATCTGACAAATTGCTACCAATTTATTAGTTTCCACACTAAGCATATATCAGGTTTCCGCTGTACTCTACTGCGGAAGAGGTCCTGAAATTGCAGGCGATTAGGGTAAGAGCGGATTTAGCTTCAGGAAGCTAACCTTGCTAGCATATAGCACGGCCTTTCAAAACCCAGCATAACTTTAAAAAAAAAAAAAAGGCTCTCTCAACTTTTAAACTACATAAAATGAAACAAGCTGTGCTTCGCTAAAGTTCGATGTTCGTTCGTGCATTTACCTTCAGTTTATGTGGCAAACAGTCGGATTTTCAGTGTTTGTCAAAGCTGAGTAGCTCCTCCGATCAGTCGAGTTGCTCGCTGCTTCCTCCCGTCTCAATCCGCTACAATGAATTACTTGAAGGGCGCGCGCTGCCACGGCTTGGAGTTTGTAGCTGGGGGAGGGGTAGCGGGCACGAGTCTGAGAGCCACGCCTGCGCGGGCACGGCACGATACCAGCTCTTGGAAAATGACTTTACGAGTCTGTTTTCAGGCGTGGCATTTGCATATTTGTCTTATAGTTAACTTATATTTACATTAAATTTCACAATACAGATCTTTATAATGACGAAGGTTTGCAAGTTCAGGAAAGCAAACGAGAATTACTTGAATCCCTACCTGAATAAATGAAGCTTATTGTAGTTTTTCCCTCATCTATAAGATAACACCGGTGTTCTACAAGGATATTTCCCAACAGAAAGACACCCAAATCCTTAATACAAGCCATTTTAGGCCTCCATGCAGCTTTGATGAAGTAAATGTGCCTGGAGTTATTCTTAGTCTGACCCCACTGCACCACCTGGTGGCCATTTCAGGTAATAAACGTCCATGGTTTTTTTTTTTCTTTCTAATTTAATGCAAGATTTTTATTTGTGCATATTGTATTTAGTTTTATTAATTTATTTTTATGCAAGGTACCAACTTCACAAAAATGGTTTCCTTTAAATCAATTTGTGGTATGCAAATTTTATATAAACTGAAGCACAAGCAGAAAACTTTTATTAAAAGCGAGTTCAGCAAGATAAATAAAGCCATGGCTTTAGAGGTTTTTTTTTTTTAAAAAGCATAAAAATAGGAGAATTACAAAAATAATGCAACCACAAACAGATTTTTTTTTATAACCACATTTTATTTTATATCGAAACAAAGAAATGTATTTCAAAACTTAAAGAGGAGTCTGTGTATCCACCACAGAAGAGAAAGAATCTGTGAACAAGATAACTTGGAGCAAAAAGCAGATACAAGGAGAAAATCAAAATTGTAAAAGCAAACAAAAAAAAAGGAAACTTTTTGATTGACCCTTTGGACAGCTGATCACAGATCTGATTAGATGAGAATGATCTGTTGTCTGTCATCCCACCATAGAAATCACAGAGGGCAAAGTGTTTTTTGTTTTGTTTTTCCCAAACAACAATCCTTTTAATTGGCAAAGTGGCTAAAAGATGTGACATTTTATGATCTACAAATGCGAGCAAAAACCACTGCTAATCAAACCCTATCACACAATTATTGATTTTATTCCACACTGATGTCTACATGTTACTACATTCTTAACTTGGGCAATTTCTTTACAAACGTCTGTCCAGCATTAGAAGATTAGAAAAAATAAACTCCATGGTTGATGTAGTGGTTGTACAACCAAGTGGTATACCAATTAATGCTTAAATGAGGTGACTATGTAAGTCTTTCATTTTCTCAAGACCAAGCTTTAATTATTGCCTGTAATGTCAGACTGTTCAGTAGCCAAATAAGACGTTTAACAGCATAGAAACAGACCTGGCAGTCAGCAAGGAAACATTCAGCTAAACATTTGAATTTGGGTTTACTGTCTTCTCAATCAGCCACTTTGACCAAAAAAAAAAAAAACACCAAGTAAAATGTGATGTTTAGGAAGAAACTAGTTAAATTTAAATTCAAATTTAAACTACAGCTTGACATGAATCTTCAATGAAGACATTGTTTAGATAAAGAAAAGTGTATCAATGAATTGCAATGCTTGCACTTTGGCCGCTGTAAATGGAGGCTACATATATCAATAACCGCTTGTTAAGAGAACTGACATCATTGCCTGCAGATTTTCCAGCTGGATGTTATATGACTGCATTCCTTTCTTGTTTAAAATGATTTACAGACAGAACAAATGGAAATGTAAAGAAAAAAGTGGGGAAGAGGAGAACAAGGCTGGAGATTTGGCTAAAACTCAGACCAGACTCAGTCATACTGCCAACTATAGCATTCATAAATCATTTCACTAATAAAATTACACAACTTCACCACATTACGTAACTTCACAGTTATTTGCAGGCAACAATGTTAGAATGTGTCACTGCATTGCTGATTTTTTTATTATTGCGTAATGCAAGCAGCCGGGCAGGTAACAACGCTAAACAATATCTGCTTTTTCCAGAGCAACTTGCATGTCAAACGCATCAAAACAACACAATTAATCTGTAATATTGCACTGTTGATGTAAGCAGTGATGCACAGAGTTGTTTTAACTACTCCTCATAATTGCTACAGTGAATGCTTATAACAGTGGAACGCAGTTTAAGATTTCTGATATGTGACTGCAGCTCTGAAGCAGGACTGGACTCAGGACCAGTCCATTGATTCATAAATATTTTTGATAGAACAAAGACATCAATAGGACACAAAGAAAACAAAGAAAAACAACCCAAACCAAACAGGACAGAACATTGAGAATTTCATCTGTCTAATATGGCTTTTCACTTTCCATTTATTACACTTTTCCATCAGGTTAAAAGAAACTGGTCTTATTTTGTCATGTAAGGCCGATGTAATGCTTTTTACAGAAAACATTTGATGTTTGTCCAAAATTTAAGGAGCTCAAATCTGTTTTTTTCTGAGCTGAACATCTCTTTATGAAGTATAAGTCACTGCTTCTTATATTTCTACAATCAACTGGATAGATTTAAAAAATTAACCCCCCCTCTGAAATTATTAACATACCAAAATCTGAGTTCACAATGTCAGACAAGTCTGAGATATCTTTGTTTTTCTGGTTTACATTAGCATTTACTTCTAATTTAATAGTTGTTGGTACTTCTATGCGCCATATAGAACAAATCACAGATAATTATTTGAGATTAAATAAACCCTCAATTTTAACAGTACTGTAGATGTGAGACTGTCTGCTGCATTCATTGTTTTACTTTGTCCAATATGAACTATCACTGTATTTAGAGTCTAAAAGGCTGCAGATTTTAGGTAAAAGTTACATTTTGAAGATGCTGAAACCAGTACTACTAGTTAATTACGCAAGATTATGCATAGAAAATGTGCTTTTTCTGTGCCAAAACTGTTTTAAGTACAGCAAATAGACTATTTGGTTGGGGAAAAAAAATATTTTTAACATTTTCTATAATTTGTAGTGCTTCAGGTTCTTTAGAAGGTGTGTATGAGATGTGTGTAAGAACAGGTAAAATATAAAAAATAGCCATGACAGTCGATGAGCTCTGTTGGTCACCTACAAATACATGACTGTCAAATCCAGACCCTGACCCAAACCCCCTGCCAGCTCCTGGAATAATGAAGAGGCTGTAAATAACTTAAATCAAACGGGACACATGGGAAATCCAAAATACTGGGATATCTACAGCGATGAATGACAACACAATGAAGCACTGATCTTGAGGTTAGCTTCATGGTGATGTAGATCAGACCATCTAGCTGTCCATCAACCACAATAAAAAAAAATTATTGACTCCTCACAACACTTGGCACTTCAATTTTAGAAATGAAAAGTACAAATCCAGAGGATGTGACTGGAAATTCTGCGCCTGAAAATGAATTGACCAGTAAATCTTTGCTATTGGGAGTGTTTTTCTTCGCGGCCAGTGTCTAAAATCTAAGAAAAATGAAAAGAAAAAATTCTAAAACCAGTACAAACAAGTCATGTACCTGTACAGCCTGTAAACACAAACAATGCTATAGTCTAGTCTCGCATGTCATCAATTCTCTTCATTTGTATCTATGGCAATGACTTCCAGATCCTTATACTTCAATCTCCTTTCTGTATCAAATGCATTAAGATCATTAAATAACTGTTGCATGTCTTTCTTTTTTTTTGCATGAGACCACATGTTAGAATATGGACATGGAAAAGGTGCAGAAGGATGCTCAGGATTAGGCCCAAAACTAAACAAAAAGTTTTAAAATCAACCCAGAACTCCTACAGGAAAATGATCATCCACAGATGTGTGTGTGTGTGTGTGTGTGTGTGTGTGTGTGTGTGTGTGTGTGCATAACACCACTATCACGTCTCAGTTCACAAAAACAAAGTTTCGTTGACGTCATTCAGTGATCTGCAAACCCAGAAAAAAGTTCTCCCTTGCATAAGGAGCTAGGGAGTAAAACCTAAAAATGGTCATTTAACCCATTCGTCCATCCGAAGGTCCAGAGGACGATTCTTTTCACCTGGCACTTCTTTTTATATCTCTAAGTTTGGTATCGCCGTTCATCAATGTGGCAAACTTGCAGCAGCTTGTTTCTTCTAATCCAGCAGCTTGTTGCCGAGTACATGCTCTTCGTGTGTCTTCTGTCACACAGCTGGCTGCGTGTTTGGAAGCAGCAAACCAGAGCCCGGTGTCACAGCCACGTCTCAAAGCAGAGAATTAAGCATTCAGTGCAAGTCTTTCTGGTTTAGCATTTTTCTTCTATCAGGCAAAACAACAAATAACGCTGCTTTGAAAAACACTTCCCAAATAAAGGTTTGTACACCCATTTTGTTATTTATTTAGAAAGCAAGAGAGACACATGTAGCTGTGATCAAAGTTCAGCAAGTTGGGATTAAGTCTGCATAAAACAGACTTTACTGACTTTCAGTTGTATGCAGGAAGGAGAGGAATCAAGTTTTAGTTTGGTCAACTGTGCTAAGTGTTTACAACCCGAATGTCAAAACTGAAAGCATTGTAAAGTCTTCAGGGATTCACAATGATGCTGACAGAGTGTGAGTGTACAACCTTGTGTTAACTTGTCACAGATGTTGCGTGCGTGTATGAGATTTTGAGTGCATGTGTAATAACGGTCACTGAATACATACGTATACTAGTCAGGGACGCTCCATCCACTAGTATACTTGCCAGTGACACCAAACAGAGGCTGCGGATCAACACGTTCTTTTTGCTATGACCTAGACGGCGCATCCTCGAAGCTGATAATGCTGGACTCTGAGTGCTGCAGTGCGCCTGAGGATGGCGCTCCGCCGCTCTGTGACACTGAGGATGAAGAGGTGGAGGAGAGGGAAGCGCCGACGGGTCCTCCAGTTGTTCTAGATATGGAGGATGAAGGGTCATGCCCACCTGGGAGCAGTGGCTGTGTGTCAGTTCTGACTTCGTCCTCGTCATCGTCTTCCTCGTCGTCCATGCTTGGCCAAGCGGATTGATCCTCCACTCGCTTTAGACGCTCGTTCAGAGCCTTCAGGGCCAGTTGTCTGGGAGGAGGAGGAGGAGGAGGCAAAATGAATATCAGATTATAGTGCAGGTGTATTACAGGTGAACCTGTAAACATAGAGTTTCACACACAGGACTGAACTCTGAACATAGTATTGCCTCGAAGGAGGCGCACTATAAAGCCCTGCTTCATCGCATACGGTTATAGTCGAAAGACATCTTCATGTATCACTTTAGATTAATTTAGTGGAAAATTTTGTGAGTTTACTACACGCCGAATTACCAACTAAAATTGGTCTGTTTGCATCTTAATTACAGCTGTTTGTTGTCTGTAATGACAACATCTAAAATGTCATGAACTTTGAGCAACAGTGAGCAAGTAGTTTTTATACTGTAGACATCTCTCAGAAATTTCAGGAATAATGCCACATACAGGGGATTATTGGATTTTTTTTTTTTTTTTTAATTAAGATAAATCTTTTTAAATTTTTTTCAGAAAAACCAAACAACAACAAGCAACAAAAAAAGTAGCAAGGCTTTTTGGCACATTTAAATACAAGCAATCAAAGCATACAAGTCCATTTTATGTTCAGAAAGGAATTGGAAGAAGTCTGAACTTATTTATTCCCAGCCCCCTTTCACATTCACCCAATTTACCTTCTAACAAGCCCTGTCAGCTCCTTCATAAACCAAACGTGTAAACATAAATATGACATCTATAAATATAACATTGCTATCATGCCACTACTATAAGTAGTATACATATATACACATGTACAAACATACACCATCAGCCCCAGACCTCAGACTGATGCTGTACTTCCAACTGAATTCCACAAATACACATAAATATACTTTGATCCCACTTAGAAGGCAAATGGACTTAACAATAACCAATACTGAGTAAAGAAAACTGGTGATCCCTAAAGACATTCTGTACTTGGATACTTGTGATAAACTGTTTCTTAATGTTACTTTAAACTGTTTTAAAGTTATATATTCTTTTAACTCCACATTCAATCTCAGCCACAGTTTGATTTCACAAACTAAACAGAAAACTTTATATTTGTTGTGCGAGCATACAAAGATTTAAAGTTTATTCCCTAAATTACAACCCCCTTCCACAACAAATAGCTTCTGAACATTATGTTGTAGAAAAATCTTTTTTTTGCTTTAAATACTTATGTAGATTGAAATGTCATTAAATCCATATCTCTGAAAGACAAGCATATAAAACACCACTTATATTTTTTGGTTTAATCCCCACCATATATCCTGAGAAATTATTTTTCACACCATCACCATGTTATTCTCCATAATCAGAAGATCCCAGACTTCCAAATCACTTAAATCATAAGAAGTTATTTATACCAGTTCAAGCTTAATTTACTGAGCTGCCATGTTGGTCAGACTGCAGGAAGCAGGGGAACACAAAACAACGTAATGTTTTCACTGTTCATTTAAAGCTATAAAATCCTAAATGTTGCAATATACAAAGAATAGAAATATCTCTTCAATACTGTGTGTGTGTGTGTGTGTGAGAGCAGTGATATTTATGAGTAACTGTATCTGTATGACAGCTTGGAGATGTTCGTGTGTGTGTGTGTGTGTCAGACAAAAGGGGAAGAGGAAAAATGATCTCTGACAGCTTGAAAGTAAGTGTTTGTGAGTTTGTTAAAGAAACCATAAAGAGTTCAGCTAGAAAAAAAAAAAAAGAGCACAGCTACACTGCAAACCTACAAATCACACAAGCAACATTGCCTGATTCATCTGGTGACAGAGATGGTGAAATATGTATCCAAGTTCATGCATTTTATGTCACCCCAACCATTATGTTTGAGTAGTAATGCTTTAACACAGTGGACACGTTACTTAACAATATTTTTAAAAAATGCACCATTACTATGACATTTTTTAAGAATCCTACTGTTACATTAAAAGTGGTTTCTGAAACCTTTTCGCTCCATGGAGCAGCAGCTTGACTCACCTCCTCCTCTCTGCATCCTGTGGATCTGTCCCTGGCAGGCTGATGGTGATGGAGGAGGGCGCTCCCACATCATATCTCTTTACCATTTTCCTGCACACCTTCATTTTCACCAGCACAGAGTGGATGAGTCCCGCCAGCAGCCCCACAGCCGGCTGCACTGCCTCAGGGAAGAAACTTGCAAAGGCAAAGTGGTCCGACATGTCCCCGCGGCCCCGGCTGTGTCTCTGGTAGAAGCGCAGGTACACCCAGCCAGACAGGGCGCCATAGCTGTATGCAGCAAGGGGGGCAGAGCTGTCGAGCAGCCCTGATAAGCGGAGCAAGGCCAGGAAGAGGAGGACCAAAGCCGGAGCAGCTTTCAGTCTCACCTGAAATGGTCAAAGGAAAAAGGTTTTGCTTCTTGTGATAGACAGATTCATGAATGGGACATGCCACAGTCACAGTAAGTAGTTAAGATTAAATGCCAACATATTTAATTTCATCCTCTTTCTTCTTAGTTAAAATAAAGATAGTAAACACACTGAATTCTTCACTAACTTATTGTGGATTAAGAGTTTGTGAACCACACATACAGTATTTGAAATAAATTTCTAAATGACCTTAAGTGTTTTGATGACATGCTGATTGATCAAGAACTGGAATTGAATAGCTTAAAGTAGGAAAAAAATGTTAAAGTCCATCAGACTGGGAAAGATTACTAAAAACATAGGTAAAGTACATAAAATCAAGAACACTGTTACTCTTCTCAGAACTGATTACGAGGGAATCCCTTCAAAAGCAAAGGCTGTAGCAGTCTTCTTCATCACAAACTAAAGAAACACAAAGGTAACCCTCACTTGGGGTAATGCTGATATCCATGAAAAGAGGAGCCATGTTGTGCATAGAAGTAAGACAAGAAGAAAACCTGTGCAGCTTAACAAAGACCCCATGTGCAAGGTTCCGACAGACACTCACCACAGCTGTTTTCCCAATTCAGTTTGAAAAGCTGACTTAACACGGTACTCGTGTTAATCCCACTGACATGGGTTGAGACACATTTGACACACCCAGACTATCCAGCTCTGCAGAGGAGCATGAAATTAAATCTTACACATAAATCATTAGACTGTGGAGCTGTCCACATATGAGAATAGAAGCCACGTAGAGCAAACACACAACAGCTCAATCGATTTCCTGTAAAGCCACATGCCTTTATGGCTTTCACAAAATAAAACAATCCCCTTATCTAACAATAATTTTACAATCCAATGAGTGTGTGCCTACACAAACATTAATATCCTTTGCCACACAACTCCATGCCTTATTAAAAACTAAACAGAGTTCCTTTTAGGGGTATCTGGTTAAATCAATATGTAATAATAATGATGAATACATTACTATTTAAATGTGAAACGTGTCATGAGGTTAATAAAATAAAGCAAACGCTCCAGTAAAACTACCAATAAAATAATTTGGGATCACTTCACTAAAAAAAAAAAGCATAAAAACTGACAGATTTCCATTACAATAATGCAGTAAATAGAAATTAGAGACTTAGGAGGACAACTGTAAACTATCATGAAAAGGAGATGGCAGGTGCGCTGGAGGTATCCCTCCAACCACTGGTACTCATGGAAAGGTTTGAGAGGGAGGACCAAATCGAAAAAATGGAAAAAAAAAAATCCAGGTCCAGGCACTCAAAGTGGTTAGAATTAAAAGGCATTAATTAAAAATGGGTAAGAATCATAAAAATACACCAACGCGTATCGGCTTATGTCTTTCTCAGGATGTATAGTGACACAACCAAACAGAGCAATTATAGTTATTGCAGGTGTGCATGACTGACACCATGTAGCAATATATTATTGACCTCTAGGGGCATCACACAATAAATACAACACAAGATACACAAGCAACAATTCCCCTGGCCTCTAAAGGCACATGGGCAGACATGTATTAGAATAAATACAGACAACAAAGCTGTCTTACAAAAAAGCCATAAATCTACAAAGGGAGACAATAATCTGCAGATTACTTCCCATTTTTAATTAAGGTTTAATTAAGGTTTTTAATTCTAAACACTTTGAGTGCCTAGACCTAAGGTTAATAAGATTTTTTTTCCCCCATTTTTTGGATTTAGTCCTCCCTTCATGCTAATGTAAACTATCATGTTCTAATCAATAGCATTTTCTACCTTGTGGTTTGAAGCCAAGACAAAGACAAGTGAAATATCCAAATTCTTTCAGTGTAAATCTGGATAAAACAATATTGTGTGTCGTACTACTACTACAAGTGGTTAAACACAAAGAAATACACAGGAGTTTCTCCAGTCTGAAAATGTAGGACAATGTTAGTTGTGAAGTATACTCAAGTGTTTTAATGACTGACAAGTAAAAATAATTTGTGGTTAGATTAAGTGTTTGATGCATTTTCCATTGGACAATTATTGACAAGCTTAAACAAGAGCACAACATCTGCCTTTAAGCATTACTGGGGACAAAAAAACAAACATTTATCATTTGCTGGCCTCACCTGTGGCACTCTGAGCACTGTAGTGTCCCCCATGGTCTGCTTTAGTGCCACCAGGACACCTCCCAGGAAACCAGCTGCTCCATTTACACGCACAGCGAACAGGAAGTCCAGGTCAAAGGTGGCCACATATGTGAGGAGGTAGGAGAGGCCTGCCAGGAGTCCCGCAGACACATTAACCACTGCAAAAAAGATAAGGAGCTCCAGAGCACCCCACAAAGGCTCCAGCAGGCGTCCACAGGCCATGACAGTCCCCACGTTGGCAGCTACACCCCACACATGCTGCTCCACGACGCCATGGGTCACCAGCGTCCACACCCAGAAATTAGGTGGAAAAAGGTAGCCTGGGGTCACTCCCAGTGCATAAGGAGTGTCAACAGCCCATGACAGCAGGTAGAGCAGAACCACGACAGCACTTATAGTTTTGACCACCACACTGGTGCTGGCAAGGGCAGCCAGGAAGTGCTGCCGAGCCACCGGCAGGTAACGATTCATCGTGATCAATCGTGAAGACGGTTTATCGAGCAAATCAGTCCAAGGGAAGTCAAAAGCACGCTAATGGCTTCTGTTTTACCAGTTTCTGAATGCAGGTGAAATATTAACAGTGTCAAGTGAAGTAGGTGACACCTGGTAGTCCTGACAGCATCAAAATCCACATTTCTCTGTAAGATTTCATCAGGGATTGTCAGCCAAGAGGATACAGGTACCTTTGGTGATCAGCCCAGAAAGGTTCAAGTTCTTCTGCTCCAGTATGTTAAGTGTTTGTATTAAAATATGATATGAAAACTCCTTTAAATCACACTATTGCAGCATACGATTAGTTAAGAACACAGAAAAACAAAGAAGACGACTTGTTCTGAAAGTTCAATAAGGCAACAAACTTTGGGCTGCAGTTGATAAGATTAGGCGTGATAATCTTAGCTTTTTTTATTTAGCTACCTAGCTAGCGACCTTCCGTAATTGTAGACAGAAGTATAACAAGTTTACAAATCTTTACTTCCTAGTTGGCAAGTAACACGAGCCAAATATGCAAATTATTACTGAAACAAATATACCAAGCAGCCAACTTTCTCAAAGAATCCTTGCTAAGTTAGCTTATGAACAGCTAAGACTTGCTAGCTGTCAAACTAAAAGTGACCTCAGGTATGTTGATTTATATCCGCGAACCAGGACGAGCAGAGACTCTGTGTTTGTCGGAACTTGAGAAGTGGTAGTTGGCATCAGTAAAGGTAGTCGAGGTAAACCTCAAGTCCTTGTTCCTGAGCGTTCAGTCGCCCCGGTGTCCACCGGGCCAGCCAGTCCGAGGATTTCCCGTAGCTAGCAACAGGCCTTCAAAACAATGTTAGAGAGGTTCCCAAAAAACCACCAAATCGTATACAGTTCACATTTTTTTCACTAATTATTATTCATTCGCTCATTTTATTGTTTTCTATCTTCGAGAAGCAGGTTCCTACAGGAATTATTATCTGAGCAGCCACTTCTCCTCCCAGTATGACCACTCAGCTAGCTGACCTGCGCCGTCTGCCACCGTCTTCAGCAACCGGTGAAAAAAAAAAAAAACTCACGTAACTGATTGGCGCTAAGCATGCTGGGAAATTGAGTTCTTTTAACCAGCATTAAACAAAACACCTCAGCGCTTCTAAAAATAAGCTTAGTCTGAACTTACTGGGCTGTTGTTAATGTTGTTACTGTATTATTTTTAAATTATAATATAGTATACGCCAGTGATTATTAAAATGCATAGATAATATATATACGTTTTGACTACATAATTGTTGTATGGACCGAAAACTTTTTGATCCAGTTGTCGAAAATCGGCCACAATGGATCCAAAGTCATTGTTTTCACCGTAGGACAATTGGTATACTGACATATTTGCTACATATGTGGAGTTGGGTAGGGGAAAGTATTAACAAGTGGATGCTTTAACACATTTATTCCTTACTTCAACTAAAGATTATACCAATTTATGAGTAGTACACTATGTTTTGCTATGTTATGTTATGTTATGTTGATCAGTTCGTTTTCTTTCATATACAGCATGAAGCTATTTTATATACTTTTTTTGTGAATGTAACAACAGAATGGAGGTCTTGGTACATACCTGAAGGTCAATTTTAGGTTAAAATGTCTCACTTCGAGGTATTTCATTGAGTGCCCTATAAATGGTTAATTGGCGGGGCCACAGCTCTTTAACATGCATCAAGCTCCACTCTCCAGAACACGTTATGTTTGTACACTATGTATATTTGCAGAGAAGTTCTTTGCATGCATAATTTAAACAAGGAGATGCTAAAAACACACAAGACAGACGTCTTTGGATGATCGCTGGTAAGAAAAGATGTCTTACTAAAATACTGTCTTTACATTTTTGTTTTGGGATCCTTGCACACACTATCTTCATGCTCCTTACTTGTCATGAGTGGATGTTCATATGAACATAAGTGAGAGATGTTGTGGTTTGAGAATACATGCAAATTTGGCACAAAAAATAAGTAATTTTGTGACACCATACTCCTGGTTGGATTTGTCTGAAAGAACAAGTCATATTGATAATTTTTTCATTTATGGCAGACCTGTGACAGCACAGACTGCCTGTGTGCAATCTGTCCCAAAACTGATTGGGCAGAGAGCCATCAGTCATGTTGTCCCACAAACTTAAAGTTTGTGTTGATATGGTAAGAAAACAGTGTTCCTATGGTGTCATGGCAGCTGGTCTCTGACATTTCCCAGTACATGAAACTTTGCCTTCAATGTGGAGATAGCACGAGGGCTCGATTCAAATAATGCTGCAGCTGGGTTTTGGAGAACTACCTTGGAACTAGACTATTGCTGTTATTACAAGTTTGTAACAAGTTTGGGATAATGTATAATTACTGATGTATAAAGCAAAAAAGCTGAAGATGTCACTGAAATTAGTGGCAGCACATTCCAGCAGCAAGCAGATGCAAGCAGCATTCTTTCCAATCTGATGAAGTGTAAAAGAAATCCAAAGAAAAATAGTTTTGAAATTACATAAAACTGCAGAGAAAAGAATAATTGGGTGAAGATTAAAAAGAGCAAAAAAGTGGTAAGTGGTATTGTGCAGCCATATTGCATAATATGTCTCATGATGGATATGAACCTTCAACATCCAGAGTTATGCCCATTGTCATAATCACTAGACCTCCACCTCACATACACCTGTGAGTGTGGGAACAGACAAAGCTCCTCTATTGAGAAGAGGACAAATGTACCAAAGAGATTAATATTAGAATGGATGAAGTGGCACAAATGGTTAAAGAGTAGTTAAGTGCCAAAAGAGAAAAACAAGAAAACAGTAGTGTGAATGCGATGAATATGCAGGAAAGCAGCTTGAATGTCTTTCACATCAGGGGTTTTTGAGAGGAAAATAAAACTTTTTTCAATGAACTTTCAGACCATTTACTTGATATAAAGCACCATGTAAAATATTTTTTTTCATGACTGTATTTTTTTGTGATTGCAGTAAATGGTCTTGACATCATATTCTGGCAAAGAGATCTGACGACACATAGTGTTCAAGATTATATTTTAATACTTATATAATTCCTCCCGAGGGAGGGAATGTCTTGGGTGGTAGAGCCGCCTGTCGTGTGGCCCGGTGGTCAGCGGTTCCAGTCCTGCTCCCTGCACTGCTGCAGCTCCTTGTTCTCCACTGGCTGGTCCCAAGCTCAGATACATGCAGATGGTTGAGTCAGGCCAGGCATCCAGCATAAAACATGCAGTGACTTAATGTGGTGGCCCCATCAATAAGGGACAGCCAGAAGTACAACTGCAACTCATATAGTTCCTCCTGTGCACTCAGTGCAACAAACAGCTGATCTCAGTTAGAAACTTGATAGGCACAGTTCTTAGGTGGCTCCTGCAATCTTCATACAATAAATTTACATAAGTGTATAATGAGGTGTTAAAAAACCTTCCACAAGGCATTTTTTAAAATCGTTTGAGCAGATTAAAGCTTTTGCTGATTGTTATTTTGATTAGTCCCAATGTTTTTGTTGCATTTAGTGTTTTCATGCTGTGTTTTACATTTTGATAATCAGAAAAAATGAGTTTAAAAAAAAAAAGATTTACAATGAACCATTAGTTTTTTGTTTTGTTTGTTTTTTTATTGAATATTTTTTAGGGAAAAGGAAGGAAGATAAAGAAAGATGAGGGTAAAGACTTAAGAGTAAAGGATGAAGTAAAAAGACCCACTGAACACTAGAAAACTATCGTCTCTGTCATCATTGTGTGGCTGCACATTTCCATTGACTACACAGCTACACTTGCTGTCGGGACTACCTAACCGTATCTTTAGAGGTACAAAAGGTTATGACTAGGGTGTTACCCTTAAAGATACTGCTCTTGGACCCTAACAGCACAGTTTGTACCTTATAAAGACCAAAACTCCTCTGCAGGCTTTCTGGACTTTAGAAAGTACATACTGCACTGCTAAGAGTCCAGCTGCAGTATCTTTGAGGGTAACACCCCAGTCACAACCCTTTATACTCCCAAAGTACAATCAGGAACTTCCTGCAAGTGTAAACAACGATGACAGAGATCATCAAATGAGTTTAGGTGTCTTACAGACATATTTTAGACCTAGGTGTGCTCAGTGGGGGTAAAGAGAAGAGATAGAGGTAGAGAGGTTAATATAAGGACAAGATATATGACCTGTAATGATAAAAGGTCTGAGGAAGAAATTCCTCCATGATCTTAGAAGATTTGGAGGAGCTTGTAAGAGTTTCTTCCAGTTTGAAGAAAGAATTTCCTCCATGTCCAGCATGGAGAAAATAGTCTCTGATAGGTTTTTGGGGATCATTCTTCTGTTTTTATCAGGTTTTCCAGCTTTTCCATTCTTTTCTGTAAGCTCTCCATAGATGAGAGTTTACGTTTTTCTCTCCCTTCTATGGAATTTGTCAGAGATGATATTTTTCCTAGAAGCTGTGATTTTTCCCTCTGCCATTGCTGCTCCTGCTTTTCTAGTTCTCTTTTGAAGGAGTCTTCACTGTCTTCCTCCTCAACCAGGAGCGGGTGCTTGTGCATCTCCCAGCGATCTTTCTGCTCCTCGTAGTCTTCTTGGGTTTTGACCAGAGCAGCCTTTATTTTAGAAGTTTCCTCCTCTTGTTGGGCCAAGCAGGCCTCAGCTTTTGAGGCCCTTGCCCTTTCAGCAGTGAGAGCTGATTCCAGATGTCCGACTCTGATGGAGAAGTCTGCGTGTAGCTGGTTCTTCTTCCTGATTTCAGCGTAGAGGATGGCCGTCTCCTTCTCAGAAACAGATTGTTGAGATTTCATTTGTCTTTTAAGCTGCTCAACCTCAGTCATGAGAGCCATTTGCTCTTCGGTGGCATCATGTTTACCTTGAATTTGGATGTAAACATGGCTGAGTTCAGTCTTGACTTGGTCTGTTTCAAGTAGTAGCTCAGCTAAAGAAGCCTCAGCAGTTTCCCTTTTCTGTTTCTCTTCACATAATTCTGCTTTTAGTTTTTGCACCTGCTTGGAAGCTGATGAATGCATAATCTTACTTTTGTGAACCTGATCATGTAGTTCCTTTAGCTGATCCAGCAGGTAATTTTGTTCTCTCTGAAGAGCTAAAATCTTCTCATCCTTTGCAGCCAAGGTTTGGTGAAATTGTTGTTCAGGTATCATAAGTAGACCTGGGCTGTGAGAGATGTCCATTTCTTCAACATAGTTCATGTTGGACGATTGCTTACTTGCTGGTGTTTTGGCCAGAAGTTTTAGGATCGGATGTGGTTCTGCTGCGGATGATTCAGGTGATGATGCTGATGATGAAGAGACTGATTCAGGCTCTTGTTCTGCTGGTGGTGTTAGAACTACAGGTTCTGAAGGGACTTCAATGAGGACATCCGATCTTGGGTTCCTAGGTGGTATTAGGGGATCCTCTTGGTTCTTAGAATCCTTGCGGTTCTTAGATTCATTGCTTTCAGTGTTGTCACTATGATTTTCATGATCTTGAGATGATTTTGTCAGCAGTGTGGGAAAATGTCCACTTTTGACAGAAACGTCAGCGTTGGACTCCACTTTGTCCTGAAAATCTGATGGAACTTTATCAAGTTTTGGTAACTGAGGAAATTCCTCAAGATAATCCTCGTATGATTTCCCCATCGATTCCAAGTGCAGATCCCAGACAGGCTCCATAGATCTATTTTTCTTGGACTTCTTTCGTCGTTTCCTTTGAGCTTGATGATCTGTTGCACTTTGTTCTTCGACGAAAAACATTGTTTCTTGTGCACCTGGTGTTTCATTCTCAGAAAGTTTGGTGGAAGCCTGTATGGATTGCTCTGCAGGGATGGGAGCAAGCTTGTCAGGTTCAGTTGCTTGCTCTGAAGTTGCTCCAGATTGGTGTACCTGGTCTGCAACAGGTGTTTGGAAAACGTTGTCAGTTAACATCACAGATAAACCGTGATCAGGTTTTCTGACAGGAGGCTGCGCAGATGAAACGGTTTCAGGGAATGTTACTTCCTGGACCTTTGTTTTGTTTTCAGATGATATTTTCTCCATCTTAGCCTCTGTGTTGTCTGTCTGACTTCTGTCTATGTGATGTGCAGATGTCAGATTCTCTTCCTGATGACAGGACTGGTTTATGTTTTCAGGTGGTGAAACAGCTTCTTCAGTCACCGATGATACAAAACTGGACGTCTTCTCAAGCTGTGATTCACCCTCTTGGGTTAGAACCAATGGTTCTGCAGTGAGATCCACTGGTAATTTGGATTCTGGGCATCCAAATGTTATAGGTGGAATAATCAGGTTTCCAGATTGCTTTGATGGAGTTTCAGCAAAGTCTGGTTCCTGAAGAGACTCATTTGGAGCTTTAATTGGCACCTCAAAGATGGGGACCAAAGGTGTACGTTGCTTCACTTTCTTACCACATTTGACTTTTCTTTGATCTGTTCGTACACCCGTCTGCAAAATGGTATTATGCAGTTCCTTCTTGATGTGGTGGTCTGTCCCAGTCTGATTAAACGGCAGGTTTGTGTTTGCCAAAAGTTCTAAGGGAATCTCTGATCCTGTTCCTCCAAAGGTGATCTTTTGTGGATCCTCCAGCTTTTCAGATTTGGAACAAACCTCTCTGTCGTCTCTCTGGTTCTTGTCGGTGAGACATTCAGAGTATTTCTCAGCCTCATGGCGGGGCTGCTTTCGGTTCTCAAAAAGTTCCACAGGAAGTTCAGATCCTGGGGCTCCGAATGTAATCGGGAGATTCTTCAGGTCTTCAGATTTCTGTGATTGGTCGTCTGAAACCTTTAGTGCCTGAAAGGAACCTTTTGTGGGGTCAGATGGAACCTCAAAGATGGGTACCAAAGGGGTACAGCACCTTGCTTTCTTGTGTTGTTTACATTTCCTTTGATTTTCCTTTCCACTTGTCTGCACAGTGAAAATATGGAGTTCTCTGCTGTTGTCTTGATCTTTCTCAGTCTGATCAAAGGACACATTTATGTTTGCAATTATTTCAGGTGGAACTTCTGATCCCGGGCCACCAAAAGTTATCTTGTGGAGATTCTCTTGGTTGTCAGAATCCCTGCAAACATCGCTCTTTGTGTCGTCACTCTGACCTTCGTGATCTTGAGATGATTTTGTCAGCAGTGTGGGAAAATGTCCACTCTTGACAGAAGCGTCAGAGTTGGACTCCACTTTGTCCTGAAAAACTGATGGAACTTTATCCAATTTTGGTAACTGAGGAAATTCCTCTAGGTAATCCTCGTAGGATTTGTCCATCGATTCCAAGTGGAGCTCCCAGACAGGCTCCATAGATCTATTTTTCTTGGACTTCTTTCGTTGTTTCCTTTGAGCTTGATGATCTGTTGCACTTTGTTCTTCGATGAAAAACGTTGTTTCTTGTGCAGCTGGAGTTTCATTCTCCGACGCTTTGGTGGAAAGTTTTCCACGTTGGACTAGAACTTTTTCAAAGGTCTCCATAGTCAAAATCTCTTTCCAAAATCTAGATGCGTACTGAGATGCGAACCTGGATGTGTACCGAGATGCGTTCTCTAAACGGACTGACTTGATGACAAAAGCAACGAGATTTTATAGGGACTGTGATGTCACTTTATGATGTCATGAAACATCTTAGTGACAGTGTCTCATCAAAGCAGACTTGAGTTCCGTTTTTGCTTGAATCATTCTAGAATTGTTGCTAGGCTACAGCAATCTGGTCTCCACTCTTCCATTCAAGATCAGGAGACCAGATTGATGTTGCCAGGCAACAGCAGCAACTTAGTCAAATGCAGCCAAAGTTCTGAATCAGGAAACTTCCAACAGTGATAAAATGAAAAACGTGGCTGTGTCCGAATATCCATCCTTTTCCCCAACCCCCCATTTATTACATAGGGCCACACTATATACCACACTACATAGTGCACTCATTTTGTAGACAATTTGGACACAAAGCTGGCAATTTTCTCCATGTCGCAGATCATGTGACTGCAGACTGTCACCACAGGAACCACCACACATCGTTCCAAATCCAATCCAAACTTGTGAATAAAAAGAAAAAAAATCTTATTTTGAATTTTATTCTTTCTTTGTTGCATATCTGCTTTGACGTTTGTGTCACTTTGAGCTCCTGCCCGCAATGCATTGTGGTCTATATTGGGGATCCCAGTCCTGGTCCTTGAGGTCTGGTGTCCTGCAGGTTGTTTCAAGTGTCCCTGCTGCACCACACCTGATTCAAATCAGTGTGTATTTAGCAGATGTGCAGAGCTTGTTTGAGTCTGAGTCCGGTGTGTTACAGCAGGAACACTTGGAAAACCTGCTGGACACCAGTCCTTTAAAACCAGGTTTGCGGATCCCTGGTCTATATTGATCCGTCTAGTTACTACTGATGCTCACTCCTTTGGAGTCAAGTAATTTGATACAGTGTGAATGGAAGCAGCTTCAATAAAAAGTGAAGTTTCATCATGAATATAGGCACATCCCTGTGTGTACATGGATGTTGTGAGACACTGCCAATGTGACACAAGACAGGACGTTTTCCGCATTAATAGGGCTGCAATGTACTGGACACTGGAAACTGGTGGATTGAGACTCTTCCGCATTAAGCTCCGCCTCCTACCACTGCGCTACATCGGGAGCGCGCACCGCACCTGCTTTTGTCGTCATTGTAACATCTCATAAACAGAAGGATTAGGCTCATATGAACTCAATAAAAAAAAAACAAAATACAATGTCAACACATAGCATACAGCCCTACATGTTGGAACCTGAATCAGACCCTGAAAACGAAGTGGAAAACAGCAACCCACAGCAACGAATGCAGCAGGATGTCTCTCTTTGGTAAACTCACCAGCCATCGTTTGAAATAACTTTATCCGACGTTTTCCACCCGCCTGATGTATTTGTACATGCCCTTGTTAACCAGTAGAAGGTAACCAATCATCGAACCTTATCCCCCGGGATGTCACAAGGATTTCGAAGTAGAAAAAACTCTAAAATGACGCGTTTTTCGTCGCCATGGAAACCGAACGAAGAGCCTGCTGGAACTCAAACTCAAACTCAAACATGCGTTTAGGTGATAAGAAACAGTGCCATTCACATGTCTGATGAGGATTCAACACTGTAATACTGTAGAAAGCTCAGAAAACTTAAAATACCATAATAGGACCCCTTTAAATAACATATGCTTCTTACATTACTCTGCACTGTTGCTGCAGGAAAACAGCTTGAATGTCTTTCACATCAGGGCTTTTTGAGAGTAAAATAAAACTTTTTAAAATAAACTTATCTGATTTAATCTTATTGTTAAAGAGCAAGGTTAAAAAGGATTGCATGGGTTCCACATCAACAGCTTTGGAATTATAGGAAACATTTGCAACACAAATTAGATTTCTTGTTCCTGCGGGCTCACAGCAGGTTTTCAGAAATCAAGACGGAAGTTGCTGATCAAGTATGAAATCACTCAAGAGCTCAGCTAACAGTATGACCAGGTTGTCAGATTGTCCTGCAGCCACTTCCCCAATCTGCATGTTGTTCCTAACTTTCCCTTTAGTCCAAATCTATAGAGATGACAGTATCTTTGTGCTAAATATTTATGCTGTTTACGTTGGATACATTTTTCACAGCATTACACCATGCTGTTTTGTGCAATTATGACTTTTTTTGTGTGGTTTTTATTTTAACATGCCGTTTTATTTTTGTATTCATGAAGCTGCTGCACACCTGCATTTCCTTCTGCATCGGGAAAATACATATCTATCCATCTACCTATGTTCATATTTTTAATGCCACTACTAATACCTGTAAAGATCCAATGTAAAAAGAAGCTAATGTGCTATTTTTCATTTATATTTTTAAAAAAATATTTTTCTTCACAATGCAGTGCGAAAAAAAGCCACAATATGAATGATTCGTTTATTTAACAGTGATTCTGGATTAAAATTTGTGAATAAAGCTGAACGCTGGGATGAATACCCTCGCACTGATGGCAACACTCAACCTACTACTGCCTCCCCTGGTGACGCCTCCCCCCCCCCCCAATTCTGTGCTTGCCCTTACCATCACCCTGACCAAGTTTTGTGGAGATCAAATGTTAAATTTGAGAGAAGAAGAAAAAATGTTTGCATTTCAGTAGGCCTTCACACCGCCTTCGGTGATCCGGGTTAATTATGAGTGGCTTTAGAACATACACAAAGTGCTCAAATGCACTCAACAAAAATATAAATGCAACACTTTTGTGTTTGGTCCCATTTGTTCTGAGCTGCACTCAGAGATCCCCCAGCCCCACCCCTCAGCCCCCCCAATAAAGCAAAACTGCACATTTTAGAGTTGCCTTTTATTGTTATCGGCCTAAAATCACACCTCTGCAATAATCATGCTGTCAACTCAGCATCTCGATAGGCCACACCTGTGAGGTGGGATGGATTATCTCGGCAAAGGAGAAGTGCTCACCGACAGACTTGGACAGATTTGTGAACACTAATTAAAGGAAATGTTATTTTGTGTATGTAGAAAAAGTTTTAGATCTTTGAGTGCAGCTCATGAGAAACGGGAGCAAACACAAGAGTGTTGCATCTATGTATTTTGTTCAGTGTAAGAGAGGAAGAGTTCTCTGACGATGCCTATGGTTTGCTTCTCCACTCCTACTACAAAGACTCATATATTAATGTAGTTTCTACGTTTCTATGTGTAGGAGGTGAAACCAGGGAATTTATCATGTAATCGTGTGTATATTGAAATGTGATCAAGTTTGTAGAAAAATCTAAAGAAATATCAGGATTTCGGTTCGATTGAATTTTTTTTCTCTATCACCTGAACTTGGGGTAAAGAAAACACTCAGACATCATAAATAAGGAAGATTAAATGGTTCCCTTCCTAAATATCTCCACCAGGAGAACCAGTTGACCACCAGTGTGACGATTCTTATCCTGAAACAAACCCCGCTTGCCAGGCAGAGGTCCGCATTGGGTCTGCTGGAACAGCAGCAGCCATAGCTTTCCTCCTGGATTCAAGACAGTAAGCTGACCAGTTCATGGAGAGGGGGCAGGAATATCTAGGGGAGTGTTTTTCAACCTTTTCTGAGCCAAGGCAACTTTTTTTTCACTGAAAAATCACAAAGCACACCACAAACCAAAATGTTTTTTTTTTTTTTTTTTAAAGCCCATATTGTTAATTTAAAGTCCATCTTGTCAAAACCTGGATGAACACAGAGCTGCTTCTTAGACAATTAGGTGAATTTGGGTGATTTCTCAGGGGACACCTGATAATCTCTCGCGACATACTACTGTGCCACGGCACAGTGGTTGAAAAACAGTGCCATAACATTAAATATGCTAATGAGTACAGGGCCGTGGGTACGATGCTGGAGAGTAAACTCTTGATATTTTACACATACGCTTAACTCACGGTTCAGAACAGAACAGGAGCATCAAAGCAGGATTAAAAATAATCAAACAAGCCATCCAGAAGGCCAATGCACAGCAACTGCTACAGAAACTGCTACAGTAAGAAATGTGTACTGAAACCCAACAATTTTCTGCAGAAGAGCATCCAGCAGAGTTAAAGAAGGGAAAAGAACTAGAAACGTTCTTGCTGCAGTGCAGTCTTTCCTAACACTCGCTGCCATCGGGCTGTCGTCCTTTGTAAAACAAGTGTAGGTGGAAAGAAGGCAATAATATAATAATAATAATATTAATATTATTGATAATATCATGACAGTCTCCACTACTGTGAGTCTATGTATAAGTCTATGTATATCCTCCGCTGCCCTGGGACAGACAATGTGTCGAGCAGTTTTTTTGGCCACCTCGGATGAGGACACGTCGCCAGCATAGAAATCAGTAGGATTTGTGTTCTGATGGCTGCATCATCACTGGAGAACTTTTCCTGCAACAGCGATGCGATTTGGTGGAAATTTCTGAGCCTGTTATCAAACTGTTCCATCAGTTTGTCAGAGAAAAATCACTTCTAAAATGTTTGTTTTTTAGATCCTATAACTTCATCCTCTGCCTGCTCGTAGTGGAAAGATTTTTTTTTTTCTCTTCACATCACGGTTATAAATAGGCAAATTGTTTTTAATGCTTTTATCCACTGTAAAGCACTTTCAGACCATTTATATAAAGCACCATGTAAAAAAAATTTCTTTTCATCATTATTGTATTCTATGATTGCAGCAAATGGTCTTGACATCATATTCTGGCAAAGAGATCTGACGACACATAGTGTTCAAGATTATATTTTAATACTTATATAATTCCTCCCGAGGGAGGGAATGTCTTGGGTGGTAGAGCCGCCTGTCGTGTGGCCCGGTGGTCAGCGGTTCCAGTCCTGCTCCCTGCACTGCTGCAGCTCCTTGTTCTCCACTGGCTGGTCCCAAGCTCAGATACATGCAGATGGTTGAGTCAGGCCAGGCATCCAGCATAAAACATGCAGTGACTTAATGTGGTGGCCCCATCAATAAGGGACAGCCAGAAGTACAACTGCAACTCATATAGTTCCTCCTGTGCACTCAGTGCAACAAACAGCTGATCTCAGTTAGAAACTTGATAGGCACAGTTCTTAGGTGGCTCCTGCAATCTTCATACAATAAATTTACATAAGTGTATAATGAGGTGTTAAAAAACCTTCCACAAGGCATTTTTTTAAAATCGTTTGAGCAGATTAAAGCTTTTGCTGATTGTTATTTTGATTAGTCCCAATGTTTTTGTTGCATTTAGTGTTTTCATGCTGTGTTTTACATTTTGATAATCAGAAAAAATAAGTAAAAAAAAAAAAAAAAAGATTTACAATGAACCATTAGTTTTTTGTTTTGTTTGTTTTTTTATTGAATATTTTTTAGGGAAAAGGAAGGAAGATAAAGAAAGATGAGGGTAAAGACTTAAGAGTAAAGGATGAAGTAAAAAGACCCACTGAACACTAGAAAACTATCGTCTCTGTCATCATTGTGTGGCTGCACATTTCCATTGACTACACAGCTACACTTGCTGTCGGGACTACCTAACCGTATCTTTAGAGGTACAAAAGGTTATGACTAGGGTGTTACCCTTAAAGATACTGCTCTTGGACCCTAACAGCACAGTTTGTACCTTATAAAGACCGAAACTCCTCTGCAGGCTTTCTGGACTTTAGAAAGTACATACTGCACTGCTAAGAGTCCAGCTGCAGTATCTTTGAGGGTAACACCCCAGTCACAACCCTTTATACTCCCAAAGTACAATCAGGAACTTCCTGCAAGTGTAAACAACGATGACAGAGATCATCAAATGAGTTTAGGTGTCTTACAGACATATTTTAGACCTAGGTGTGCTCAGTGGGGGTAAAGAGAAGAGATAGAGGTAGAGAGGTTAATATAAGGACAAGATATATGACCTGTAATGATGATAGGTCTGAGGAAGAAATTCCTCCATGATCTTAGAAGATTTGGAGGAGTTTGGAGGAGCTTGTAAGAGTTTCTTCCAGTTTGAAGAAAGAATTTCCTCCATGTCCAGCATGGAGAAAATAGTCTCTGATAGGTTTTTGGGGATCATTCTTCTGTTTTTATCAGGTTTTCCAGCTTTTCCATTCTTTTCTGTAAGCTCTCCATAGATGAGAGTTTACGTTTTTCTCTCTCTTCTATGGAATTTGTCAGAGATGATATTTTTCCTAGAAGCTGTGATTTTTCCCTCTGCCATTGCTGCTCCTGCTTTTCTAGTTCTCTTTTGAAAGAGTCTTCACTGTCTTCCTCCTCAACCAGGAGCGGGTGCTTGTGCATCTCCCAGCGATCTTTCTGCTCCTCGTAGTCTTCTTGGGTTTTGACCAGAGCAGCCTTTATTTTAGAAGTTTCCTCCTCTTGTTGGGCCAAGCAGGCCTCAGCTTTTGAGGCCCTTGCCCTTTCAGCAGTGAGAGCTGATTCCAGATGTCCGACTCTGATGGAGAAGTCTGCGTGTAGCTGGTTCTTCTTCCTGATTTCAGCGTAGAGGATGGCCGTCTCCTTCTCAGAAACAGATTGTTGAGATTTCATTTGTCTTTTAAGCTGCTCAACCTCAGTCATGAGAGCCATTTGCTCTTCAGTGGCATCATGTTTACCTTGAATTTGGATGTAAACATGGCTGAGTTCAGTCTTGACTTGGTCTGTTTCAAGTTGTAGCTCAGCTAAAGAAGCCTCAGCAGTTTCCCTTTTCTGTTTCTCTTCACATAATTCTGCTTTTAGTTTTTGCACCTGCTTGGAAGCTGATGAATGCATAATCTTACTTTTGTGAACCTGATCATGTAGTTCCTTTAGCTGATCCAGCAGGTAATTTTGTTCTCTCTGAAGAGCTAAAATCTTCTCATCCTTTGCAGCCAAGGTTTGGTGAAATTGTTGTTCAGGTATCATAAGTAGACCTGGGCTGTGAGAGATGTCCATTTCTTCAACATAGTTCATGTTGGACGATTGCTTACTTGCTGGTGTTTTGGCCAGAAGTTTTAGGATCGGATGTGGTTCTGCTGCGGATGATTCAGGTGATGATGCTGATGATGAAGAGACTGATTCAGGCTCTTGTTCTGCTGGTGGTGTTAGAACTACAGGTTCTGAAGGGACTTCAATGAGGACATCCGATCTTGGGTTTCTAGGTGGTATTAGGGGATCCTCTTGGTTCTTAGAATCCTTGCGGTTCTTAGATTCATTGCTTTCAGTGTTGTCACTATGATTTTCATGATCTTGAGATGATTTTGTCAGCAGTGTGGGAAAATGTCCACTTTTGACAGAAACGTCAGCGTTGGACTCCACTTTGTCCTGAAAATCTGATGGAACTTTATCAAGTTTTGGTAACTGAGGAAATTCCTCAAGATAATCCTCGTATGATTTCCCCATCGATTCCAAGTGCAGATCCCAGACAGGCTCCATAGATCTATTTTTCTTGGACTTCTTTCGTCGTTTCCTTTGAGCTTGATGATCTGTTGCACTTTGTTCTTCGATGAAAAACATTGTTTCTTGTGCACCTGGTGTTTCATTCTCAGAAAGTTTGGTGGAAGCCTGTATGGATTGCTCTGCAGGGATGGGAGCAAGCTTGTCAGGTTCAGTTGCTTGCTCTGAAGTTGCTCCAGATTGGTGTACCTGGTCTGCAACAGGTGTTTGGAAAACGTTGTCAGTTAACATCACAGATAAACCGTGATCAGGTTTTCTGACAGGAGGCTGCGCAGATGAAACGGTTTCAGGGAATGTTACTTCCTGGACCTTTGTTTTGTTTTCAGATGATATTTTCTCCATCTTAGCCTCTGTGTTGTCTGTCTGACTTCTGTCTATGTGATGTGCAGATGTCAGATTCTCTTCCTGATGACAGGACTGGTTTATGTTTTCAGGTGGTGAAACAGCTTCTTCAGTCACCGACGATACAAAACTGGACGTCTTCTCAAGCTGTGATTCACCCTCTTGGGTTAGAACCAGTGGTTCTGCAGTGAGATCCACTGGTAATTTGGATTCTGGGCATCCAAATGTTATAGGTGGAATAATCAGGTTTCCAGATTGCTTTGATGGAGTTTCAGCAAAGTCTGGTTCCTGAAGAGACTCATTTGGAGCTTTAATTGGCACCTCAAAGATGGGGACCAAAGGTGTACGTTGCTTCACTTTCTTACCACATTTGACTTTTCTTTGATCTGTTCGTACACCCGTCTGCAAAATGGTACTATGCAGTTCCTTCTTGATGTGGTGGTCTGTCCCAGTCTGATTAAACGGCAGGTTTGTGTTTGCCAAAAGTTCTAAGGGAATCTCTGATCCTGTTCCTCCAAAGGTGATCTTCTGTGGATCCTCCAGCTTTTCAGATTTGGAACAAACCTCTCTGTCGTCTCTCTGGTTCTTGTCGGTGAGACATTCAGAGTATTTCTCAGCCTCATGGCGGGGCTGCTTTTGGTTCTCAAAAAGTTCCACAGGAAGTTCAGATCCTGGGGCTCCGAATGTAATCGGGAGATTCTTCAGGTCTTCAGATTTCTGTGATTGATCGTCTGAAACCTTTAGTGCCTGAAAGGAACCTTTTGTGGGGTCAGATGGAACCTCAAAGATGGGTACCAAAGGGGTACAGCACCTTGCTTTCTTGTGTTGTTTACATTTCCTTTGATTTTCCTTTCCACTTGTCTGCACAGTGAAAATATGGAGTTCTCTGCTGTTGTCTTGATCTTTCTCAGTCTGATCAAAGGACACATTTATGTTTGCAATTATTTCAGGTGGAACTTCTGATCCCGGGCCACCAAAAGTTATCTTGTGGAGATTCTCTTGGTTGTCAGAATCCCTGCAAACATCGCTCTTTGTGTCGTCACTCTGACCTTCGTGATCTTGAGATGATTTATTCAGCAGTGTGGGAAAATGTCCACTCTTGACAGAAGCGTCAGAGTTGGACTCCACTTTGTCCTGAAAAACTGATGGAACTTTATCCAATTTTGGTAACTGAGGAAATTCCTCTAGGTAATCCTCGTAGGATTTGTCCATCGATTCCAAGTGGAGCTCCCAGACAGGCTCCATAGATCTATTTTTCTTGGACTTCTTTCGTTGTTTCCTTTGAGCTTGATGATCTGTTGCACTTTGTTCTTCGATGAAAAGCGTTGTTTCTTGTGCAGCTGGAGTTTCATTCTCCGGTGCTTTGGTGGAAAGTTTTCCACGTTGGACTAGAACTTTTTCAAAGGTCTCCATAGTCAAAATCTCTTTCCAAAATCTAGATGCGTACTGAGATGCGAACCTGGATGTGTACCGAGATGCGTTCTCTAAACGGACTGACTTGATGACAAAAGCAACGAGATTTTATAGGGACTGTGATGTCACTTTATGATGTCATGAAACATCTTAGTGACAGTGTCTCATCAAAGCAGACTTGAGTTCCGTTTTTGCTTGAATCATTCTAGAATTGTTGCTAGGCTACAGCAATCTGGTCTCCACTCTTCCATTCAAGATCAGGACACCAGATTGATGTTGCCAGGCAACAGCAGCAACTTAGTCAAATGCAGCCAAAGTTCTGAATCAGGAAACTTCCAACAGTGATAAAATGAAAAACGTGGCTGTGTCCGAATATCCATCCTATTCCCCAACCTCCCATTTATTACATAGGGCCACACTATATACCACACTACATAGTGCACTCATTTTGTAGACAATTTGGACACAAAGCTGGCAATTTTCTCCATGTCGCAGATCATGTGACTGCAGACTGTCACCACAGGAACCACCACACATCGTTCCAAATCCAATCCAAACTTGTGAATAAAAAGAAAAAAAATCTTATTTTGAATTTTATTCTTTCTTTGTTGCATATCTGCTTTGACGTTTGTGTCACTTTGAGCTCCTGCCCGCAATGCATTGTGGTCTATATTGGGGATCCCAGTCCTGGTCCTTGAGGTCTGGTGTCCTGCAGGTTGTTTCAAGTGTCCCTGCTGCACCACACCTGATTCAAATCAGTGTGTATTTAGCAGATGTGCAGAGCTTGTTTGAGTCTGAGTCCGGTGTGTTACAGCAGGAACACTTGGAAAACCTGCTGGACACCAGTCCTTTAAAACCAGGTTTGCGGATCCCTGGTCTATATTGATCCGTCTAGTTACTACTGATGCTCACTCCTTTGGAGTCAAGTAATTTGATACAGTGTGAATGGAAGCAGCTTCAATAAAAAGTGAAGTTTCATCATGAATATAGGCACATCCCTGTGTGTACATGGATGTTGTGAGACACTGCCAATGTGACATAAGACAGGACGTTTTCAGCATTAATAGGGCTGCAATGTACTGGACACTGGAAACTGGTGGATTGAGACTCTTCCGCATTAAGCTCCGCCTCCTACCACTGCGCTACATCGGGAGCGCGCACCGCACCTGCTTTTGTCGTCATTGTAACATCTCATAAACAGAAGGATTAGGCTCATATGAACTCAATAAAAAAAACAAAATACAATGTCAACACATAGCAAACAGCCCTGCATGTTGGAACCTGAATCAGACCCTGAAAACGAAGTGGAAAACAGCAACCCACAGCAACGAATGCAGCAGGATGTCTCTCTTTGGTAAACTCACCAGCCATCGTTTGAAATAACTTTATCCGACGTTTTCCACCCGCCTGATGTATTTGTACATGCCCTTGTTAACCAGTAGAAGGTAACCAATCATCGAACCTTATCCCCCGGGATGTCACAAGGATTTCGAAGTAGAAAAAACTCTAAAATGACGCGTTTTTCGTCGCCATGGAAACCGAACGAAGAGCCTGCTGGAACTCAAACTCAAACTCAAACGTGCGTTTAGGTGATAAAAAACAGTGCCATTCACATGTCTGATGAGGATTCAACACTGTAATACTGTAGAAAGCTCAGAAAACTTAAAATACCATAATAGGACCCCTTTAAATAACATATGCTTCTTACATTACTCTGCACTGTTGCTGCAGGAAAACAGCTTGAATGTCTTTCACATCAGGGCTTTTTGAGAGTAAAATAAAACTTTTAAAAATAAACTTATCTGATTTAATCTTATTGTTAAAGAGCAAGGTTAAAAAGGATTGCATGGGTTCCACATCAACAGCTTTGGAATTATAGGAAACATTTGCAACACAAATTAGATTTCTTGTTCCTGCGGGCTCACAGCAGGTTTTCCGAAATCAAGACGGAAGTTGCTGATCAAGTATGAAATCACTCAAGAGCTCAGCTAACAGTATGACCAGGTTGTCAGATTGTCCTGCAGCCACCTCCCCAATCTGCATGTTGTTCCTAACTTTCCCTTTAGTCCAAATCTATAGAGATGACAGTATCTTTGTGCTAAATATTTATGCTGTTTACGTTGGATACATTTTTCACAGCATTACACCATGCTGTTTTGTGCAATTATGACTTTTTTTGTGTGGTTTTTATTTTAACATGCCGTTTTATTTTTGTATTCATGAAGCTGCTGCACACCTGCATTTCCTTCTGCATCGGGAAAATACATATCTATCCATCTACCTATGTTCATATTTTTAATGCCACTACTAATACCTGTAAAGATCCAATGTAAAAAGAAGCTAATGTGCTATTTTTCATTTATATTTTTTTAAAAATATTTTTCATCACAATGCAGTGGGAAAAAAAGCCACAATATGAATGATTCGTTTATTTAACAGTGATTCTGGATTAAAATTTGTGAATAAAGCTGAACGCTGGGATGAATACCCTCGCACTGATGGCAACACTCAACCTACTACTGCCTCCCCTGGTGACGCCCCCCCCCCCCCCCCCAATTCTGTGCTTGCCCTTACCATCACCCTGACCAAGTTTTGTGGAGATCAAATGTTAAATTTGAGAGAAGAAGAAAAAATGTTTGCATTTCAGTAGGCCTTCACACCGCCTTCGGTGATCCGGGTTAATTATGAGTGGCTTTAGAACATACACAAAGTGCTCAAATGCACTCAACAAAAATATAAATGCAACACTTTTGTGTTTGGTCCCATTTGTTCTGAGCTGCACTCAGAGATCCCCCAGCCCCACCCCTCAGCCCCCCCAATAAAGCAAAACTGCACATTTTAGAGTTGCCTTTTATTGTTATCGGCCTAAAATCACACCTCTGCAATAATCATGCTGTCAACTCAGCATCTCGATAGGCCACACCTGTGAGGTGGGATGGATTATCTCGGCAAAGGAGAAGTGCTCACCGACAGACTTGGACAGATTTGTGAACACTAATTAAAGGAAATGTTATTTTGTGTATGTAGAAAAAGTTTTAGATCTTTGAGTGCAGCTCATGAGAAACGGGAGCAAACACAAGAGTGTTGCATCTATGTATTTTGTTCAGTGTAAGAGAGGAAGAGTTCTCTGACAATGCCTATGGTTTGCTTCTCCACTCCTACTACAAAGACTCATATATTAATGTAGTTTCTACGTTTCTATGTGTAGGAGGTGAAACCAGGGAATTTATCATGTAATCGTGTGTATATTGAAATGTGATCAAGTTTGTAGAAAAATCTAAAGAAATATCAGGATTTCGGTTCGATTGAATTTTTTTTCTCTATCACCTGAACTTGGGGTAAAGAAAACACTCAGACATCATAAATAAGGAAGATTAAATGGTTCCCTTCCTAAATATCTCCACCAGGAGAACCAGTTGACCACCAGTGTGACGATTCTTATCCTGAAACAAACCCCGCTTGCCAGGCAGAGGTCCGCATTGGGTCTGCTGGAACAGCAGCAGCCATAGCTTTCCTCCTGGATTCAAGACAGTAAGCTGACCAGTTCATGGAGAGGGGGCAGGAATATCTAGGGGAGTGTTTTTCAACCTTTTCTGAGCCAAGGCAACTTTTTTTTCACTGAAAAATCACAAAGCACACCACAAACCAAAATGTTTTTTTTTTTTTTTTTTTTAAAGCCCATATTGTTAATTTAAAGTCCATCTTGTCAAAACCTGGATGAACACAGAGCTGCTTCTTAGACAATTAGGTGAATTTGGGTGATTTCTCAGGGGACACCTGATAATCTCTCGCGACATACTACTGTGCCACGGCACAGTGGTTGAAAAACAGTGCCATAACATTAAATATGCTAATGAGTACAGGGCCGTGGGTACGATGCTGGAGAGTAAACTCTTGATATTTTACACATACGCTTAACTCACGGTTCAGAACAGAACAGGAGCATCAAAGCAGGATTAAAAATAATCAAACAAGCCATCCAGAAGGCCAATGCACAGCAACTGCTACAGAAACTGCTACAGTAAGAAATGTGTACTGAAACCCAACAATTTTCTGCAGAAGAGCATCCAGCAGAGTTAAAGAAGGGAAAAGAACCAGAAACGTTCTTGCTGCAGTGCAGTCTTTCCTAACACTCGCTGCCATCGGGCTGTCGTCCTTTGTAAAACAAGTGTAGGTGGAAAGAAGGCAATAATATAATAATAATAATATTAATATTATTGATAATATCATGACAGTCTCCACTACTGTGAGTCTATGTATAAGTCTATGTATATCCTCCGCTGCCCTGGGACAGACAATGTGTCGAGCAGTTGTTTTGGCCACCTCGGATGAGGACACGTCGCCAGCATAGAAATCAGTAGGATTTGTGTTCTGATGGCTGCATCATCACTGGAGAACTTTTCCTGCAACAGCGATGCGATTTGGTGGAAATTTCTGAGCCTGTTATCAAACTGTTCCATCAGTTTGTCAGAGAAAAATCACTTCTAAAATGTTTGTTTTTTAGATCCTATAACTTCATCCTCTGCCTGCTCGTAGTGGAAAGATTTTTTTTTTTCTCTTCACATCACGGTTATAAATAGGCAAATTGTTTTTAATGCTTTTATCCACTGTAAAGCACTTTCAGACCATTTATATAAAGCACCATGTAAAAAAATTTTCTTTTCATCATTATTGTATTCTATGATTGCAGCAAATGGTCTTGACATCATATTCTGGCAAAGAGATCTGACGACACATAGTGTTCAAGATTATATTTTAATACTTATATAATTCCTCCCGAGGGAGGGAATGTCTTGGGTGGTAGAGCCGCCTGTCGTGTGGCCCGGTGGTCAGCGGTTCCAGTCCTGCTCCCTGCACTGCTGCAGCTCCTTGTTCTCCACTGGCTGGTCCCAAGCTCAGATACATGCAGATGGTTGAGTCAGGCCAGGCATCCAGCATAAAACATGCAGTGACTTAATGTGGTGGCCCCATCAATAAGGGACAGCCAGAAGTACAACTGCAACTCATATAGTTCCTCCTGTGCACTCAGTGCAACAAACAGCTGATCTCAGTTAGAAACTTGATAGGCACAGTTCTTAGGTGGCTCCTGCAATCTTCATACAATAAATTTACATAAGTGTATAATGAGGTGTTAAAAAACCTTCCACAAGGCATTTTTTAAAATCGTTTGAGCAGATTAAAGCTTTTGCTGATTGTTATTTTGATTAGACCCAATGTTTTTGTTGCATTTAGTGTTTTCATGCTGTGTTTTACATTTTGATAATCAGAAAAAATGAGTTTAAAAAAAAAAAAGATTTACAATGAACCATTAGTTTTTTGTTTTGTTTGTTTTTTTATTGAATATTTTTTAGGGAAAAGGAAGGAAGATAAAGAAAGATGAGGGTAAAGACTTAAGAGTAAAGGATGAAGTAAAAAGACCCACTGAACACTAGAAAACTATCGTCTCTGTCATCATTGTGTGGCTGCACATTTCCATTGACTACACAGCTACACTTGCTGTCGGGACTACCTAACCGTATCTTTAGAGGTACAAAAGGTTATGACTAGGGTGTTACCCTTAAAGATACTGCTCTTGGACCCTAACAGCACAGTTTGTACCTTATAAAGACCGAAACTCCTCTGCAGGCTTTCTGGACTTTAGAAAGTACATACTGCACTGCTAAGAGTCCAGCTGCAGTATCTTTGAGGGTAACACCCCAGTCACAACCCTTTATACTCCCAAAGTACAATCAGGAACTTCCTGCAAGTGTAAACAACGATGACAGAGATCATCAAATGAGTTTAGGTGTCTTACAGACATATTTTAGACCTAGGTGTGCTCAGTGGGGGTAAAGAGAAGAGATAGAGGTAGAGAGGTTAATATAAGGACAAGATATATGACCTGTAATGATAATAGGTCTGAGGAAGAAATTCCTCCATGATCTTAGAAGATTTGGAGGAGTTTGGAGGAGCTTGTAAGAGTTTCTTCCAGTTTGAAGAAAGAATTTCCTCCATGTCCAGCATGGAGAAAATAGTCTCTGATAGGTTTTTGGGGATCATTCTTCTGTTTTTATCAGGTTTTCCAGCTTTTCCATTCTTTTCTGTAAGCTCTCCATAGATGAGAGTTTACGTTTTTCTCTCTCTTCTATGGAATTTGTCAGAGATGATATTTTTCCTAGAAGCTGTGATTTTTCCCTCTGCCATTGCTGCTCCTGCTTTTCTAGTTCTCTTTTGAAGGAGTCTTCACTGTCTTCCTCCTCAACCAGGAGCGGGTGCTTGTGCATCTCCCAGCGATCTTTCTGCTCCTCGTAGTCTTCTTGGGTTTTGACCAGAGCAGCCTTTATTTTAGAAGTTTCCTCCTCTTGTTGGGCCAAGCAGGCCTCAGCTTTTGAGGCCCTTGCCCTTTCAGCAGTGAGAGCTGATTCCAGATGTCCGACTCTGATGGAGAAGTCTGCGTGTAGCTGGTTCTTCTTCCTGATTTCAGCGTAGAGGATGGCCGTCTCCTTCTCAGAAACAGATTGTTGAGATTTCATTTGTCTTTTAAGCTGCTCAACCTCAGTCATGAGAGCCATTTGCTCTTCAGTGGCATCATGTTTACCTTGAATTTGGATGTAAACATGGCTGAGTTCAGTCTTGACTTGGTCTGTTTCAAGTTGTAGCTCAGCTAAAGAAGCCTCAGCAGTTTCCCTTTTCTGTTTCTCTTCACATAATTCTGCTTTTAGTTTTTGCACCTGCTTGGAAGCTGATGAATGCATAATCTTACTTTTGTGAACCTGATCATGTAGTTCCTTTAGCTGATCCAGCAGGTAATTTTGTTCTCTCTGAAGAGCTAAAATCTTCTCATCCTTTGCAGCCAAGGTTTGGTGAAATTGTTGTTCAGGTATCATAAGTAGACCTGGGCTGTGAGAGATGTCCATTTCTTCAACATAGTTCATGTTGGACGATTGCTTACTTGCTGGTGTTTTGGCCAGAAGTTTTAGGATCGGATGTGGTTCTGCTGCGGATGATTCAGGTGATGATGCTGATGATGAAGAGACTGATTCAGGCTCTTGTTCTGCTGGTGGTGTTAGAACTACAGGTTCTGAAGGGACTTCAATGAGGACATCCGATCTTGGGTTTCTAGGTGGTATTAGGGGATCCTCTTGGTTCTTAGAATCCTTGCGGTTCTTAGATTCATTGCTTTCAGTGTTGTCACTATGATTTTCATGATCTTGAGATGATTTTGTCAGCAGTGTGGGAAAATGTCCACTTTTGACAGAAACGTCAGCGTTGGACTCCACTTTGTCCTGAAAATCTGATGGAACTTTATCAAGTTTTGGTAACTGAGGAAATTCCTCAAGATAATCCTCGTATGATTTCCCCATCGATTCCAAGTGCAGATCCCAGACAGGCTCCATAGATCTATTTTTCTTGGACTTCTTTCGTCGTTTCCTTTGAGCTTGATGATCTGTTGCACTTTGTTCTTCGATGAAAAACATTGTTTCTTGTGCACCTGGTGTTTCATTCTCAGAAAGTTTGGTGGAAGCCTGTATGGATTGCTCTGCAGGGATGGGAGCAAGCTTGTCAGGTTCAGTTGCTTGCTCTGAAGTTGCTCCAGATTGGTGTACCTGGTCTGCAACAGGTGTTTGGAAAACGTTGTCAGTTAACATCACAGATAAACCGTGATCAGGTTTTCTGACAGGAGGCTGCGCAGATGAAACGGTTTCAGGGAATGTTACTTCCTGGACCTTTGTTTTGTTTTCAGATGATATTTTCTCCATCTTAGCCTCTGTGTTGTCTGTCTGACTTCTGTCTATGTGATGTGCAGATGTCAGATTCTCTTCCTGATGACAGGACTGGTTTATGTTTTCAGGTGGTGAAACAGCTTCTTCAGTCACCGATGATACAAAACTGGACGTCTTCTCAAGCTGTGATTCACCCTCTTGGGTTAGAACCAGTGGTTCTGCAGTGAGATCCACTGGTAATTTGGATTCTGGGCATCCAAATGTTATAGGTGGAATAATCAGGTTTCCAGATTGCTTTGATGGAGTTTCAGCAAAGTCTGGTTCCTGAAGAGACTCATTTGGAGCTTTAATTGGCACCTCAAAGATGGGGACCAAAGGTGTACGTTGCTTCACTTTCTTACCACATTTGACTTTTCTTTGATCTGTTCGTACACCCGTCTGCAAAATGGTACTATGCAGTTCCTTCTTGATGTGGTGGTCTGTCCCAGTCTGATTAAACGGCAGGTTTGTGTTTGCCAAAAGTTCTAAGGGAATCTCTGATCCTGTTCCTCCAAAGGTGATCTTTTGTGGATCCTCCAGCTTTTCAGATTTGGAACAAACCTCTCTGTCGTCTCTCTGGTTCTTGTCGGTGAGACATTCAGAGTATTTCTCAGCCTCATGGCGGGGCTGCTTTCGGTTCTCAAAAAGTTCCACAGGAAGTTCAGATCCTGGGGCTCCGAATGTAATCGGGAGATTCTTCAGGTCTTCAGATTTCTGTGATTGGTCGTCTGAAACCTTTAGTGCCTGAAAGGAACCTTTTGTGGGGTCAGATGGAACCTCAAAGATGGGTACCAAAGGGGTACAGCACCTTGCTTTCTTGTGTTGTTTACATTTCCTTTGATTTTCCTTTCCACTTGTCTGCACAGTGAAAATATGGAGTTCTCTGCTGTTGTCTTGATCTTTCTCAGTCTGATCAAAGGACACATTTATGTTTGCAATTATTTCAGGTGGAACTTCTGATCCCGGGCCACCAAAAGTTATCTTGTGGAGATTCTCTTGGTTGTCAGAATCCCTGCAAACATCGCTCTTTGTGTCGTCACTCTGACCTTCGTGATCTTGAGATGATTTTGTCAGCAGTGTGGGAAAATATCCACTCTTGACAGAAGCGTCAGAGTTGGACTCCACTTTGTCCTGAAAAACTGATGGAACTTTATCCAATTTTGGTAACTGAGGAAATTCCTCTAGGTAATCCTCGTAGGATTTGTCCATCGATTCCAAGTGGAGCTCCCAGACAGGCTCCATAGATCTATTTTTCTTGGACTTCTTTTGTCCTTTCCTTTGAGCTTGATGATCTGTTGCACTTTGTTCTTCGATGAAAAACGTTGTTTCTTGTGCAGCTGGAGTTTCATTCTCCGACGCTTTGGTGGAAAGTTTTCCACGTTGGACTAGAACTTTTTCAAAGGTCTCCATAGTCAAAATCTCTTTCCAAAATCTAGATGCGTACTGAGATGCGAACCTGGATGTGTACCGAGATGCGTTCTCTAAACGGACTGACTTGATGACAAAAGCAACGAGATTTTATAGGGACTGTGATGTCACTTTATGATGTCATGAAACATCTTAGTGACAGTGTCTCATCAAAGCAGACTTGAGTTCCGTTTTTGCTTGAATCATTCTAGAATTGTTGCTAGGCTACAGCAATCTGGTCTCCACTCTTCCATTCAAGATCAGGAGACCAGATTGATGTTGCCAGGCAACAGCAGCAACTTAGTCAAATGCAGCCAAAGTTCTGAATCAGGAAACTTCCAACAGTGATAAAATGAAAAACGTGGCTGTGTCCGAATATCCATCCTATTCCCCAACCCCCCATTTATTACATAGGGCCACACTATATACCACACTACATAGTGCACTCATTTTGTAGACAATTTGGACACAAAGCTGGCAATTTTCTCCATGTCGCAGATCATGTGACTGCAGACTGTCACCACAGGAACCACCACACATCGTTCCAAATCCAATCCAAACTTGTGAATAAAAAGAAAAAAATCTTATTTTGAATTTTATTCTTTCTTTGTTGCATATCTGCTTTGACGTTTGTGTCACTTTGAGCTCCTGCCCGCAATGCATTGTGGTCTATATTGGGGATCCCAGTCCTGGTCCTTGAGGTCTGGTGTCCTGCAGGTTGTTTCAAGTGTCCCTGCTGCACCACACCTGATTCAAATCAGTGTGTATTTAGCAGATGTGCAGAGCTTGTTTGAGTCTGAGTCCGGTGTGTTACAGCAGGAACACTTGGAAAACCTGCTGGACACCAGTCCTTTAAAACCAGGTTTGCGGATCCCTGGTCTATATTGATCCGTCTAGTTACTACTGATGCTCACTCCTTTGGAGTCAAGTAATTTGATACAGTGTGAATGGAAGCAGCTTCAATAAAAAGTGAAGTTTCATCATGAATATAGGCACATCCCTGTGTGTACATGGATGTTGTGAGACACTGCCAATGTGACACAAGACAGGACGTTTTCCGCATTAATAGGGCTGCAATGTACTGGACACTGGAAACTGGTGGATTGAGACTCTTCCGCATTAAGCCCCGCCTCCTACCACTGCGCTACATCGGGAGCGCGCACCGCACCTGCTTTTGTCGTCATTGTAACATCTCATAAACAGAAGGATTAGGTTCATATGAACTCAATAAAAAAAACAAAATACAATGTCAACACATAGCATACAGCCCTGCATGTTGGAACCTGAATCAGACCCTGAAAACGAAGTGGAAAACAGCAACCCACAGCAACCCACAGCAACGAATGCAGCAGGATGTCTCTCTTTGGTAAACTCACCAGCCATCGTTTGAAATAACTTTATCCGACGTTTTCCACCCGCCTGATGTATTTGTACATGCCCTTGTTAACCAGTAGAAGGTAACCAATCATCGAATCTTATCCCCCGGGATGTCACAAGGATTTCGAAGTAGAAAAAACTCTCTAAAATGACGCGTTTTTCGTCGCCATGGAAACCGAACGAAGAGCCTGCTGGAACTCAAACTCAAACTCAAACATGCGTTTAGGTGATAAAAAACAGTGCCATTCACATGTCTGATGAGGATTCAACACTGTAATACTGTAGAAAGCTCAGAAAACTTAAAATACCATAATAGGACCCCTTTAAATAACATATGCTTCTTACATTACTCTGCACTGTTGCTGCAGGAAAACAGCTTGAATGTCTTTCACATCAGGGCTTTTTGAGAGTAAAATAAAACTTTTAAAAATAAACTTATCTGATTTAATCTTATTGTTAAAGAGCAAGGTTAAAAAGGATTGCATGGGTTCCACATCAACAGCTTTGGAATTATAGGAAACATTTGCAACACAAATTAGATTTCTTGTTCCTGCGGGCTCACAGCAGGTTTTCCGAAATCAAGACGGAAGTTGCTGATCAAGTATGAAATCACTCAAGAGCTCAGCTAACAGTATGACCAGGTTGTCAGATTGTCCTGCAGCCACCTCCCCAATCTGCATGTTGTTCCTAACTTTCCCTTTAGTCCAAATCTATAGAGATGACAGTATCTTTGTGCTAAATATTTATGCTGTTTACGTTGGATACATTTTTCACAGCATTACACCATGCTGTTTTGTGCAATTATGACTTTTTTTGTGTGGTTTTTATTTTAACATGCCATTTTATTTTTGTATTCATGAAGCTGCTGCACACCTGCATTTCCTTCTGCATCGGGAAAATACATATCTATCCATCTACCTATGTTCATATTTTTAATGCCACTACTAATACCTGTAAAGATCCAATGTAAAAAGAAGCTAATGTGCTATTTTTCATTTATATTTTTTTAAAAATATTTTTCATCACAATGCAGTGGGAAAAAAAGCCACAATATGAATGATTCGTTTATTTAACAGTGATTCTGGATTAAAATTTGTGAATAAAGCTGAACGCTGGGATGAATACCCTCGCACTGATGGCAACACTCAACCTACTACTGCCTCCCCTGGTGACGCCTCCCCCCCCCCCCCCCCCAATTCTGTGCTTGCCCTTACCATCACCCTGACCAAGTTTTGTGGAGATCAAATGTTAAATTTGAGAGAAGAAGAAAAAATTTTTGCATTTCAGTAGGCCTTCACACCGCCTTCGGTGATCCGGGTTAATTATGAGTGGCTTTAGAACATACACAAAGTGCTCAAATGCACTCAACAAAAATATAAATGCAACACTTTTGTGTTTGGTCCCATTTGTTCTGAGCTGCACTCAGAGATCCCCCAGCCCCACCCCTCAGCCCCCCCAATAAAGCAAAACTGCACATTTTAGAGTTGCCTTTTATTGTTATCGGCCTAAAATCACACCTCTGCAATAATCATGCTGTCAACTCAGCATCTCGATAGGCCACACCTGTGAGGTGGGATGGATTATCTCGGCAAAGGAGAAGTGCTCACCGACAGACTTGGACAGATTTGTGAACACTAATTAAAGGAAATGTTATTTTGTGTATGTAGAAAAAGTTTTAGATCTTTGAGTGCAGCTCATGAGAAACGGGAGCAAACACAAGAGTGTTGCATCTATGTATTTTGTTCAGTGTAAGAGAGGAAGAGTTCTCTGACGATGCCTATGGTTTGCTTCTCCACTCCTACTACAAAGACTCATATATTAATGTAGTTTCTACGTTTCTATGTGTAGGAGGTGAAACCAGGGAATTTATCATGTAATCGTGTGTATATTGAAATGTGATCAAGTTTGTAGAAAAATCTAAAGAAATATCAGGATTTCGGTTCGATTGAATTTTTTTTCTCTATCACCTGAACTTGGGGTAAAGAAAACACTCAGACATCATAAATAAGGAAGATTAAATGGTTCCCTTCCTAAATATCTCCACCAGGAGAACCAGTTGACCACCAGTGTGACGATTCTTATCCTGAAACAAACCCCGCTTGCCAGGCAGAGGTCCGCATTGGGTCTGCTGGAACAGCAGCAGCCATAGCTTTCCTCCTGGATTCAAGACAGTAAGCTGACCAGTTCATGGAGAGGGGGCAGGAATATCTAGGGGAGTGTTTTTCAACCTTTTCTGAGCCAAGGCAACTTTTTTTTCACTGAAAAATCACAAAGCACACCACAAACCAAAATGTTTTTTTTTTTTTTTTTAAAGCCCATATTGTTAATTTAAAGTCCATCTTGTCAAAACCTGGATGAACACAGAGCTGCTTCTTAGACAATTAGGTGAATTTGGGTGATTTCTCAGGGGACACCTGATAATCTCTCGCGACATACTACTGTGCCACGGCACAGTGGTTGAAAAACAGTGCCATAACATTAAATATGCTAATGAGTACAGGGCCGTGGGTACGATGCTGGAGAGTAAACTCTTGATATTTTACACATACGCTTAACTCACGGTTCAGAACAGAACAGGAGCATCAAAGCAGGATTAAAAATAATCAAACAAGCCATCCAGAAGGCCAATGCACAGCAACTGCTACAGAAACTGCTACAGTAAGAAATGTGTACTGAAACCCAACAATTTTCTGCAGAAGAGCATCCAGCAGAGTTAAAGAAGGGAAAAGAACCAGAAACGTTCTTGCTGCAGTGCAGTCTTTCCTAACACTCGCTGCCATCGGGCTGTCGTCCTTTGTAAAACAAGTGTAGGTGGAAAGAAGGCAATAACATAATAATAATAATATTAATATTATTGATAATATCATGACAGTCTCCACTACTGTGAGTCTATGTATAAGTCTATGTATATCCTCCGCTGCCCTGGGACAGACAATGTGTCGAGCAGTTTTTTTGGCCACCTCGGATGAGGACACGTCGCCAGCATAGAAATCAGTAGGATTTGTGTTCTGATGGCTGCATCATCACTGGAGAACTTTTCCTGCAACAGCGATGCGATTTGGTGGAAATTTCTGAGCCTGTTATCAAACTGTTCCATCAGTTTGTCAGAGAAAAATCACTTCTAAAATGTTTGTTTTTTAGATCCTATAACTTCATCCTCTGCCTGCTCGTAGTGGAAAGATTTTTTTTTTTCTCTTCACATCACGGTTATAAATAGGCAAATTGTTTTTAATGCTTTTATCCACTGTAAAGCACTTTCAGACCATTTATATAAAGCACCATGTAAAAAATTTTTCTATTCATCATTATTGTATTCTATGATTGCAGCAAATGGTCTTGACATCATATTCTGGCAAAGAGATCTGACGACACATAGTGTTCAAGATTATATTTTAATACTTATATAATTCCTCCCGAGGGAGGGAATGTCTTGGGTGGTAGAGCCGCCTGTCGTGTGGCCCGGTGGTCAGCGGTTCCAGTCCTGCTCCCTGCACTGCTGCAGCTCCTTGTTCTCCACTGGCTGGTCCCAAGCTCAGATACATGCAGATGGTTGAGTCAGGCCAGGCATCCAGCATAAAACATGCAGTGACTTAATGTGGTGGCCCCATCAATAAGGGACAGCCAGAAGTACAACTGCAACTCATATAGTTCCTCCTGTGCACTCAGTGCAACAAACAGCTGATCTCAGTTAGAAACTTGATAGGCACAGTTCTTAGGTGGCTCCTGCAATCTTCATACAATAAATTTACATAAGTGTATAATGAGGTGTTAAAAAACCTTCCACAAGGCATTTTTTAAAATCGTTTGAGCAGATTAAAGCTTTTGCTGATTGTTATTTTGATTAGACCCAATGTTTTTGTTGCATTTAGTGTTTTCATGCTGTGTTTTACATTTTGATAATCAGAAAAAATGAGTTTAAAAAAAAAAAAGATTTACAATGAACCATTAGTTTTTTGTTTTGTTTGTTTTTTTATTGAATATTTTTTAGGGAAAAGGAAGGAAGATAAAGAAAGATGAGGGTAAAGACTTAAGAGTAAAGGATGAAGTAAAAAGACCCACTGAACACTAGAAAACTATCGTCTCTGTCATCATTGTGTGGCTGCACATTTCCATTGACTACACAGCTACACTTGCTGTCGGGACTACCTAACCGTATCTTTAGAGGTACAAAAGGTTATGACTAGGGTGTTACCCTTAAAGATACTGCTCTTGGACCCTAACAGCACAGTTTGTACCTTATAAAGACCGAAACTCCTCTGCAGGCTTTCTGGACTTTAGAAAGTACATACTGCACTGCTAAGAGTCCAACTGCAGTATCTTTGAGGGTAACACCCCAGTCACAACCCTTTATACTCCCAAAGTACAATCAGGAACTTCCTGCAAGTGTAAACAACGATGACAGAGATCATCAAATGAGTTTAGGTGTCTTACAGACATATTTTAGACCTAGGTGTGCTCAGTGGGGGTAAAGAGAAGAGATAGAGGTAGAGAGGTTAATATAAGGACAAGATATATGACCTGTAATGATGATAGGTCTGAGGAAGAAATTCCTCCATGATCTTAGAAGATTTGGAGGAGTTTGGAGGAGCTTGTAAGAGTTTCTTCCAGTTTGAAGAAAGAATTTCCTCCATGTCCAGCATGGAGAAAATAGTCTCTGATAGGTTTTTGGGGATCATTCTTCTGTTTTTATCAGGTTTTCCAGCTTTTCCATTCTTTTCTGTAAGCTCTCCATAGATGAGAGTTTACGTTTTTCTCTCTCTTCTATGGAATTTGTCAGAGATGATATTTTTCCTAGAAGCTGTGATTTTTCCCTCTGCCATTGCTGCTCCTGCTTTTCTAGTTCTCTTTTGAAGGAGTCTTCACTGTCTTCCTCCTCAACCAGGAGCGGGTGCTTGTGCATCTCCCAGCGATCTTTCTGCTCCTCGTAGTCTTCTTGGGTTTTGACCAGAGCAGCCTTTATTTTAGAAGTTTCCTCCTCTTGTTGGGCCAAGCAGGCCTCAGCTTTTGAGGCCCTTGCCCTTTCAGCAGTGAGAGCTGATTCCAGATGTCCGACTCTGATGGAGAAGTCTGCGTGTAGCTGGTTCTTCTTCCTGATTTCAGCGTAGAGGATGGCCGTCTCCTTCTCAGAAACAGATTGTTGAGATTTCATTTGTCTTTTAAGCTGCTCAACCTCAGTCATGAGAGCCATTTGCTCTTCAGTGGCATCATGTTTACCTTGAATTTGGATGTAAACATGGCTGAGTTCAGTCTTGACTTGGTCTGTTTCAAGTAGTAGCTCAGCTAAAGAAGCCTCAGCAGTTTCCCTTTTCTGTTTCTCTTCACATAATTCTGCTTTTAGTTTTTGCACCTGCTTGGAAGCTGATGAATGCATAATCTTACTTTTGTGAACCTGATCATGTAGTTCCTTTAGCTGATCCAGCAGGTAATTTTGTTCTCTCTGAAGAGCTAAAATCTTCTCATCCTTTGCAGCCAAGGTTTGGTGAAATTGTTGTTCAGGTATCATAAGTAGACCTGGGCTGTGAGAGATGTCCATTTCTTCAACATAGTTCATGTTGGACGATTGCTTACTTGCTGGTGTTTTGGCCAGAAGTTTTAGGATCGGATGTGGTTCTGCTGCGGATGATTCAGGTGATGATGCTGATGATGAAGAGACTGATTCAGGCTCTTGTTCTGCTGGTGGTGTTAGAACTACAGGTTCTGAAGGGACTTCAATGAGGACATCCGATCTTGGGTTTCTAGGTGGTATTAGGGGATCCTCTTGGTTCTTAGAATCCTTGCGGTTCTTAGATTCATTGCTTTCAGTGTTGTCACTATGATTTTCATGATCTTGAGATGATTTTGTCAGCAGTGTGGGAAAATGTCCACTTTTGACAGAAACGTCAGCGTTGGACTCCACTTTGTCCTGAAAATCTGATGGAACTTTATCAAGTTTTGGTAACTGAGGAAATTCCTCAAGATAATCCTCGTATGATTTCCCCATCGATTCCAAGTGCAGATCCCAGACAGGCTCCATAGATCTATTTTTCTTGGACTTCTTTCGTCGTTTCCTTTGAGCTTGATGATCTGTTGCACTTTGTTCTTCGATGAAAAACATTGTTTCTTGTGCACCTGGTGTTTCATTCTCAGAAAGTTTGGTGGAAGCCTGTATGGATTGCTCTGCAGGGATGGGAGCAAGCTTGTCAGGTTCAGTTGCTTGCTCTGAAGTTGCTCCAGATTGGTGTACCTGGTCTGCAACAGGTGTTTGGAAAACGTTGTCAGTTAACATCACAGATAAACCGTGATCAGGTTTTCTGACAGGAGGCTGCGCAGATGAAACGGTTTCAGGGAATGTTACTTCCTGGACCTTTGTTTTGTTTTCAGATGATATTTTCTCCATCTTAGCCTCTGTGTTGTCTGTCTGACTTCTGTCTATGTGATGTGCAGATTTCAGATTCTCTTCCTGATGACAGGACTGGTTTATGTTTTCAGGTGGTGAAACAGCTTCTTCAGTCACTGATGATACAAAACTGGACATCTTCTCAAGCTGTGATTCACCCTCTTGGGTTAGAACCAATGGTTCTGCAGTGAGATCCACTGGTAATTTGGATTCTGGGCATCCAAATGTTATAGGTGGAATAATCAGGTTTCCAGATTGCTTTGATGGAGTTTCAGCAAAGTCTGGTTCCTGAAGAGACTCATTTGGAGCTTTAATTGGCACCTCAAAGATGGGGACCAAAGGTGTACGTTGCTTCACTTTCTTACCACATTTGACTTTTCTTTGATCTGTTCGTACACCCGTCTGCAAAATGGTACTATGCAGTTCCTTCTTGATGTGGTGGTCTGTCCCAGTCTGATTAAACGGCAGGTTTGTGTTTGCCAAAAGTTCTAAGGGAATCTCTGATCCTGTTCCTCCAAAGGTGATCTTCTGTGGATCCTCCAGCTTTTCAGATTTGGAACAAACCTCTCTGTCGTCTCTCTGGTTCTTGTCGGTGAGACATTCAGAGTATTTCTCAGCCTCATGGCGGGGCTGCTTTCGGTTCTCAAAAAGTTCCACAGGAAGTTCAGATCCTGGGGCTCCGAATGTAATCGGGAGATTCTTCAGGTCTTCAGATTTCTGTGATTGGTCGTCTGAAACCTTTAGTGCCTGAAAGGAACCTTTTGTGGGGTCAGATGGAACCTCAAAGATGGGTACCAAAGGGGTACAGCACCTTGCTTTCTTGTGTTGTTTACATTTCCTTTGATTTTCCTTTCCACTTGTCTGCCCAGTGAAAATATGGAGTTCTCTGCTGTTGTCTTGATCTTTCTCAGCCTGATCAAAGGACACATTTATGTTTGCAATTATTTCAGGTGGAACTTCTGATCCCGGGCCACCAAAAGTTATCTTGTGGAGATTCTCTTGGTTGTCAGAATCCTTGCAAACATCGCTCTTTGTGTCGTCACTCTGACCTTCGTGATCTTGAGATGATTTATTCAGCAGTGTGGGAAAATATCCACTCTTGACAGAAGTGTCAGAGTTGGACTCCACTTTGTCCTGAAAAACTGATGGAACTTTATCCAATTTTGGTAACTGAGGAAATTCCTCTAGGTAATCCTCGTAGGATTTGTCCATCGATTCCAAGTGGAGCTCCCAGACAGGCTCCATAGATCTATTTTTCTTGGACTTCTTTCGTCGTTTCCTTTGAGCTTGATGATCTGTTGCACTTTGTTCTTCGATGAAAAACGTTGTTTCTTGTGCAGCTGGAGTTTCATTCTCCGGCGCTTTGGTGGAAAGTTTTCCACGTTGGACTAGAACTTTTTCAAAGGTCTCCATAGTCAAAATCTCTTTCCAAAATCTAGATGCGTACTGAGATGCGAACCTGGATGTGTACCGAGATGCGTTCTCTAAACGGACTGACTTGATGACAAAAGCAACGAGATTTTATAGGGACTGTGATGTCACTTTATGATGTCATGAAACATCTTAGTGACAGTGTCTCATCAAAGCAGACTTGAGTTCCGTTTTTGCTTGAATCATTCTAGAATTGTTGCTAGGCTACAGCAATCTGGTCTCCACTCTTCCATTCAAGATCAGGAGACCAGATTGATGTTGCCAGGCAACAGCAGCAACTTAGTCAAATGCAGCCAAAGTTCTGAATCAGGAAACTTCCAACAGTGATAAAATGAAAAACGTGGCTGTGTCCGAATATCCATCCTATTCCCCAACCCCCCATTTATTACATAGGGCCACACTATATACCACACTACATAGTGCACTCATTTTGTAGACAATTTGGACACAAAGCTGGCAATTTTCTCCATGTCGCAGATCATGTGACTGCAGACTGTCACCACAGGAACCACCACACATCGTTCCAAATCCAATCCAAACTTGTGAATAAAAAGAAAAAAAATCTTATTTTGAATTTTATTCTTTCTTTGTTGCATATCTGCTTTGACGTTTGTGTCACTTTGAGCTCCTGCCCGCAATGCATTGTGGTCTATATTGGGGATCCCAGTCCTGGTCCTTGAGGTCTGGTGTCCTGCAGGTTGTTTCAAGTGTCCCTGCTGCACCACACCTGATTCAAATCAGTGTGTATTTAGCAGATGTGCAGAGCTTGTTTGAGTCTGAGTCCGGTGTGTTACAGCAGGAACACTTGGAAAACCTGCTGGACACCAGTCCTTTAAAACCAGGTTTGCGGATCCCTGGTCTATATTGATCCGTCTAGTTACTACTGATGCTCACTCCTTTGGAGTCAAGTAATTTGATACAGTGTGAATGGAAGCAGCTTCAATAAAAAGTGAAGTTTCATCATGAATATAGGCACATCCCTGTGTGTACATGGATGTTGTGAGACACTGCCAATGTGACACAAGACAGGACGTTTTCAGCATTAATAGGGCTGCAATGTACTGGACACTGGAAACTGGTGGACTGAGACTCTTCCGCATTAAGCTCCGCCTCCTACCACTGCGCTACATCGGGAGCGCGCACCGCACCTGCTTTTGTCGTCATTGTAACATCTCATAAACAGAAGGATTAGGCTCATATGAACTCAATAAAAAAAAAACAAAATACAATGTCAACACATAGCATACAGCCCTGCATGTTGGAACCTGAATCAGACCCTGAAAACGAAGTGGAAAACAGCAACCCACAGCAACGAATGCAGCAGGATGTCTCTCTTTGGTAAACTCACCAGCCATCGTTTGAAATAACTTTATCCGACGTTTTCCACCCGCCTGATGTATTTGTACATGCCCTTGTTAACCAGTAGAAGGTAACCAATCATCGAACCTTATACCCCGGGATGTCACAAGGATTTCGAAGTAGAAAAAACTCTAAAATGATGCGTTTTTCGTCGCCATGGAAACCGAACGAAGAGCCTGCTGGAACTCAAACTCAAACTCAAACATGCGTTTAGGTGATAAAAAACAGTGCCATTCACATGTCTGATGAGGATTCAACACTGTAATACTGTAGAAAGCTCAGAAAACTTAAAATACCATAATAGGACCCCTTTAAATAACATATGCTTCTTACATTACTCTGCACTGTTGCTGCAGGAAAGCAGCTTGAATGTCTTTCACATCAGGGCTTTTTGAGAGTAAAATAAAACTTTTAAAAATAAACTTATCTGATTTAATCTTATTGTTAAAGAGCAAGGTTAAAAAGGATTGCATGGGTTCCACATCAACAGCTTTGGAATTATAGGAAACATTTGCAACACAAATTAGATTTCTTGTTCCTGCGGGCTCACAGCAGGTTTTCAGAAATCAAGACGGAAGTTGCTGATCAAGTATGAAATCACTCAAGAGCTCAGCTAACAGTATGACCAGGTTGTCAGATTGTCCTGCAGCCACCTCCCCAATCTGCATGTTGTTCCTAACTTTCCCTTTAGTCCAAATCTATAGAGATGACAGTATCTTTGTGCTAAATATTTATGCTGTTTACGTTGGATACATTTTTCACAGCATTACACCATGCTGTTTTGTGCAATTATGACTTTTTTTGTGTGGTTTTTATTTTAACATGCCGTTTTATTTTTGTATTCATGAAGCTGCTGCACACCTGCATTTCCTTCTGCATCGGGAAAATACATATCTATCCATCTACCTATGTTCATATTTTTAATGCCACTACTAATACCTGTAAAGATCCAATGTAAAAAGAAGCTAATGTGCTATTTTTCATTTATATTTTTTTAAAAATATTTTTCATCACAATGCAGTGGGAAAAAAAGCCACAATATGAATGATTCGTTTATTTAACAGTGATTCTGGATTAAAATTTGTGAATAAAGCTGAACGCTGGGATGAATACCCTCGCACTGATGGCAACACTCAACCTACTACTGCCTCCCCTGGTGACGCCTCCCCCCCCCCAATTCTGTGCTTGCCCTTACCATCACCCTGACCAAGTTTTGTGGAGATCAAATGTTAAATTTGAGAGAAGAAGAAAAAATGTTTGCATTTCAGTAGGCCTTCACACCGCCTTCGGTGATCCGGGTTAATTAAGAGTGGCTTTAGAACATACACAAAGTGCTCAAATGCACTCAACAAAAATATAAATGCAACACTTTTGTGTTTGGTCCCATTTGTTCTGAGCTGCACTCAGAGATCCCCCAGCCCCACCCCTCAGCCCCCCAATAAAGCAAAACTGCACATTTTAGAGTTGCCTTTTATTGTTATCGGCCTAAAATCACACCTCTGCAATAATCATGCTGTCAACTCAGCATCTCGATAGGCCACACCTGTGAGGTGGGATGGATTATCTCGGCAAAGGAGAAGTGCTCACCGACAGACTTGGACAGATTTGTGAACACTAATTAAAGGAAATGTTATTTTGTGTATGTAGAAAAAGTTTTAGATCTTTGAGTGCAGCTCATGAGAAACGGGAGCAAACACAAGAGTGTTGCATCTATGTATTTTGTTCAGTGTAAGAGAGGAAGAGTTCTCTGACGATGCCTATGGTTTGCTTCTCCACTCCTACTACAAAGACTCATATATTAATGTAGTTTCTACGTTTCTATGTGTAGGAGGTGAAACCAGGGAATTTATCATGTAATCGTGTGTATATTGAAATGTGATCAAGTTTGTAGAAAAATCTAAAGAAATATCAGGATTTCGGTTCGATTGAATTTTTTTTCTCTATCACCTGAACTTGGGGTAAAGAAAACACTCAGACATCATAAATAAGGAAGATTAAATGGTTCCCTTCCTAAATATCTCCACCAGGAGAACCAGTTGACCACCAGTGTGACGATTCCTATCCTGAAACAAACCCCGCTTGCCAGGCAGAGGTCCGCATTGGGTCTGCTGGAACAGCAGCAGCCATAGCTTTCCTCCTGGATTCAAGACAGTAAGCTGACCAGTTCATGGAGAGGGGGCAGGAATATCTAGGGGAGTGTTTTTCAACCTTTTTTTAGCCAAGGCAACTTTTTTTTCACTGAAAAATCACAAAGCACACCACAAACCAAAATGTTTTTTTTTTTTTTTTTTAAAGCCCATATTGTTAATTTAAAGTCCATCTTGTCAAAACCTGGATGAACACAGAGCTGCTTCTTAGACAATTAGGTGAATTTGGGTGATTTCTCAGGGGACACCTGATAATCTCTCGCGACATACTACTGTGCCACGGCACAGTGGTTGAAAAACAGTGCCATAACATTAAATATGCTAATGAGTACAGGGCCGTGGGTACGATGCTGGAGAGTAAACTCTTGATATTTTACACATACGCTTAACTCACGGTTCAGAACAGAACAGGAGCATCAAAGCAGGATTAAAAATAATCAAACAAGCCATCCAGAAGGCCAATGCACAGCAACTGCTACAGAAACTGCTACAGTAAGAAATGTGTACTGAAACCCAACAATTTTCTGCAGAAGAGCATCCAGCAGAGTTAAAGAAGGGAAAAGAACCAGAAACGTTCTTGCTGCAGTGCAGTCTTTCCTAACACTCGCTGCCATCGGGCTGTCGTCCTTTGTAAAACAAGTGTAGGTGGAAAGAAGGCAATAATATAATAATAATAATATTAATATTATTGATAATATCATGACAGTCTCCACTACTGTGAGTCTATGTATAAGTCTATGTATATCCTCCGCTGCCCTGGGACAGACAATGTGTCGAGCAGTTGTTTTGGCCACCTCGGATGAGGACACGTCGCCAGCATAGAAATCAGTAGGATTTGTGTTCTGATGGCTGCATCATCACTGGAGAACTTTTCCTGCAACAGCGATGCGATTTGGTGGAAATTTCTGAGCCTGTTATCAAACTGTTCCATCAGTTTGTCAGAGAAAAATCACTTCTAAAATGTTTGTTTTTTAGATCCTATAACTTCATCCTCTGCCTGCTCGTAGTGGAAAGATTTTTTTTTTCTCTTCACATCACGGTTATAAATAGGCAAATTGTTTTTAATGCTTTTATCCACTGTAAAGCACTTTCAGACCATTTATATAAAGCACCATGTAAAAAAATTTTCTTTTCATCATTATTGTATTCTATGATTGCAGCAAATGGTCTTGACATCATATTCTGGCATAGAGATCTGACGACACATAGTGTTCAAGATTATATTTTAATACCTATATAATTCCTCCCGAGGGAGGGAATATCTTGGGTGGTAGAGCCGCCTGTTGTGTGGCCCGGTGGTCAGCGGTTCCAGTCCTGCTCCCTGCACTGCTGCAGCTCCTTGTTCTCCACTGGCTGGTCCCAAGCTCAGATACATGCAGATGGTTGAGTCAGGCCAGGCATCCAGCATAAAACATGCAGTGACTTAATGTGGTGGCCCCATCAATAAGGGACAGCCAGAAGTACAACTGCAACTCATATAGTTCCTCCTGTGCACTCAGTGCAACAAACAGCTGATCTCAGTTAGAAACTTGATAGGCACAGTTCTTAGGTGGCTCCTGCAATCTTCATACAATAAATTTACATAAGTGCATAATGAGGTGTTAAAAAACCTTCCACAAGGCATTTTTTAAAATCGTTTGAGCAGATTAAAGCTTTTGCTGATTGTTATTTTGATTAGACCCAATGTTTTTGTTGCATTTAGTGTTTTCATGCTGTGTTTTACATTTTGATAATCAGAAAAAATGAGTTAAAAAAAAAAAAAGATTTACAATGAACCATTAGTTTTTTGTTTTGTTTGTTTTTTTATTGAATATTTTTTAGGGAAAAGGAAGGAAGATAAAGAAAGATGAGGGTAAAGACTTAAGAGTAAAGGATGAAGTAAAAAGACCCACTGAACACTAGAAAACTATCGTCTCTGTCATCATTGTGTGGCTGCACATTTCCATTGACTACACAGCTACACTTGCTGTCGGGACTACCTAACCGTATCTTTAGAGGTACAAAAGGTTATGACTAGGGTGTTACCCTTAAAGATACTGCTCTTGGACCCTAACAGCACAGTTTGTACCTTATAAAGACCGAAACTCCTCTGCAGGCTTTCTGGACTTTAGAAAGTACATACTGCACTGCTAAGAGTCCAGCTGCAGTATCTTTGAGGGTAACACCCCAGTCACAACCCTTTATACTCCCAAAGTACAATCAGGAACTTCCTGCAAGTGTAAACAACGATGACAGAGATCATCAAATGAGTTTAGGTGTCTTACAGACATATTTTAGACCTAGGTGTGCTCAGTGGGGGTAAAGAGAAGAGATAGAGGTAGAGAGGTTAATATAAGGACAAGATATATGACCTGTAATGATGATAGGTCTGAGGAAGAAATTCCTCCATGATCTTAGAAGATTTGGAGGAGTTTGGAGGAGCTTGTAAGAGTTTCTTCCAGTTTGAAGAAAGAATTTCCTCCATGTCCAGCATGGAGAAAATAGTCTCTGATAGGTTTTTGGGGATCATTCTTCTGTTTTTATCAGGTTTTCCAGCTTTTCCATTCTTTTCTGTAAGCTCTCCATAGATGAGAGTTTACGTTTTTCTCTCTCTTCTATGGAATTTGTCAGAGATGATATTTTTCCTAGAAGCTGTGATTTTTCCCTCTGCCATTGCTGCTCCTGCTTTTCTAGTTCTCTTTTGAAAGAGTCTTCACTGTCTTCCTCCTCAACCAGGAGCGGGTGCTTGTGCATCTCCCAGCGATCTTTCTGCTCCTCGTAGTCTTCTTGGGTTTTGACCAGAGCAGCCTTTATTTTAGAAGTTTCCTCCTCTTGTTGGGCCAAGCAGGCCTCAGCTTTTGAGGCCCTTGCCCTTTCAGCAGTGAGAGCTGATTCCAGATGTCCGACTCTGATGGAGAAGTCTGCGTGTAGCTGGTTCTTCTTCCTGATTTCAGCGTAGAGGATGGCCGTCTCCTTCTCAGAAACAGATTGTTGAGATTTCATTTGTCTTTTAAGCTGCTCAACCTCAGTCATGAGAGCCATTTGCTCTTCAGTGGCATCATGTTTACCTTGAATTTGGATGTAAACATGGCTGAGTTCAGTCTTGACTTGGTCTGTTTCAAGTAGTAGCTCAGCTAAAGAAGCCTCAGCAGTTTCCCTTTTCTGTTTCTCTTCACATAATTCTGCTTTTAGTTTTTGCACCTGCTTGGAAGCTGATGAATGCATAATCTTACTTTTGTGAACCTGATCATGTAGTTCCTTTAGCTGATCCAGCAGGTAATTTTGTTCTCTCTGAAGAGCTAAAATCTTCTCATCCTTTGCAGCCAAGGTTTGGTGAAATTGTTGTTCAGGTATCATAAGTAGACCTGGGCTGTGAGAGATGTCCATTTCTTCAACATAGTTCATGTTGGACGATTGCTTACTTGCTGGTGTTTTGGCCAGAAGTTTTAGGATCGGATGTGGTTCTGCTGCGGATGATTCAGGTGATGATGCTGATGATGAAGAGACTGATTCAGGCTCTTGTTCTGCTGGTGGTGTTAGAACTACAGGTTCTGAAGGGACTTCAATGAGGACATCCGATCTTGGGTTTCTAGGTGGTATTAGGGGATCCTCTTGGTTCTTAGAATCCTTGCGGTTCTTAGATTCATTGCTTTCAGTGTTGTCACTATGATTTTCATGATCTTGAGATGATTTTGTCAGCAGTGTGGGAAAATGTCCACTTTTGACAGAAACGTCAGCGTTGGACTCCACTTTGTCCTGAAAATCTGATGGAACTTTATCAAGTTTTGGTAACTGAGGAAATTCCTCAAGATAATCCTCGTATGATTTCCCCATCGATTCCAAGTGCAGATCCCAGACAGGCTCCATAGATCTATTTTTCTTGGACTTCTTTCGTCGTTTCCTTTGAGCTTGATGATCTGTTGCACTTTGTTCTTCGATGAAAAACATTGTTTCTTGTGCACCTGGTGTTTCATTCTCAGAAAGTTTGGTGGAAGCCTGTATGGATTGCTCTGCAGGGATGGGAGCAAGCTTGTCAGGTTCAGTTGCTTGCTCTGAAGTTGCTCCAGATTGGTGTACCTGGTCTGCAACAGGTGTTTGGAAAACGTTGTCAGTTAACATCACAGATAAACCGTGATCAGGTTTTCTGACAGGAGGCTGCGCAGATGAAACGGTTTCAGGGAATGTTACTTCCTGGACCTTTGTTTTGTTTTCAGATGATATTTTCTCCATCTTAGCCTCTGTGTTGTCTGTCTGACTTCTGTCTATGTGATGTGCAGATGTCAGATTCTCTTCCTGATGACAGGACTGGTTTATGTTTTCAGGTGGTGAAACAGCTTCTTCAGTCACCGATGATACAAAACTGGACGTCTTCTCAAGCTGTGATTCACCCTCTTGGGTTAGAACCAATGGTTCTGCAGTGAGATCCACTGGTAATTTGGATTCTGGGCATCCAAATGTTATAGGTGGAATAATCAGGTTTCCAGATTGCTTTGATGGAGTTTCAGCAAAGTCTGGTTCCTGAAGAGACTCATTTGGAGCTTTAATTGGCACCTCAAAGATGGGGACCAAAGGTGTACGTTGCTTCACTTTCTTACCACATTTGACTTTTCTTTGATCTGTTCGTACACCCGTCTGCAAAATGGTACTATGCAGTTCCTTCTTGATGTGGTGGTCTGTCCCAGTCTGATTAAACGGCAGGTTTGTGTTTGCCAAAAGTTCTAAGGGAATCTCTGATCCTGTTCCTCCAAAGGTGATCTTCTGTGGATCCTCCAGCTTTTCAGATTTGGAACAAACCTCTCTGTCGTCTCTCTGGTTCTTGTCGGTGAGACATTCAGAATATTTCTCAGCCTCATGGCGGGGCTGCTTTTGGTTCTCAAAAAGTTCCACAGGAAGTTCAGATCCTGGGGCTCCGAATGTAATCGGGAGATTCTTCAGGTCTTCAGATTTCTGTGATTGGTCGTCTGAAACCTTTAGTGCCTGAAAGGAACCTTTTGTGGGGTCAGATGGAACCTCAAAGATGGGTACCAAAGGGGTACAGCACCTTGCTTTCTTGTGTTGTTTACATTTCCTTTGATTTTCCTTTCCACTTGTCTGCCCAGTGAAAATATGGAGTTCTCTGCTGTTGTCTTGATCTTTCTCAGCCTGATCAAAGGACACATTTATGTTTGCAATTATTTCAGGTGGAACTTCTGATCCCGGGCCACCAAAAGTTATCTTGTGGAGATTCTCTTGGTTGTCAGAATCCCTGCAAACATCGCTCTTTGTGTCGTCACTCTGACCTTCGTGATCTTGAGATGATTTATTCAGCAGTGTGGGAAAATGTCCACTCTTGACAGAAGCGTCAGAGTTGGACTCCACTTTGTCCTGAAAAACTGATGGAACTTTATCCAATTTTGGTAACTGAGGAAATTCCTCTAGGTAATCCTCGTAGAATTTGTCCATCGATTCCAAGTGGAGCTCCCAGACAGGCTCCATAGATCTATTTTTCTTGGACTTCTTTCGTCGTTTCCTTTGAGCTTGATGATCTGTTGCACTTTGTTCTTCGATGAAAAACGTTGTTTCTTGTGCAGCTGGAGTTTCATTCTCCGACGCTGTGGTGAAAGGTTTCCCACTGTGGACTAGAACTTTTTCAAAGGTCTCCATAGTCAAAATCTCTTTCCAAAATCTAGATGCGTACTGAGATGCGTTCTCTAAACGGACTGACTTGATGACAAAAGCAACAAGGTTTTATAGGGACTGTGATGTCACTTTATGATGTCACGAAACATCTTAGTGACAGTGTCTCATCAAAGTAAACTTGAGTTCCGTTTTTGCTTGAATCATTCTAGAACTGTTGCTAGGCTACAGCAATCTGGTCTCCACTCTTCCATTCAAGATCAGGACACCAGATTGATGTTGCCAGGCAACAGCAGCAACTTAGTCAAATGCAGCCAAAGTTCTGAATCAGGAAACTTCCAACAGTGATAAAATGAAAAACGTGGCTGTGTTCGAATATCTATCCTATTTGTTTTAATTTAGTCTGTTGGCAGCAGATTGTAGTAGGTCTGACTTGCTATTTTGATTTTTTTTTAAAGTACAGTCTTCTTGCATAGATATTACCACAAATTAGGTATTTTTTTCTGAGGATTTCATGACGGTTATATAGCATAGGAGGGTGTGCTGCAAGTAGGATTTTTTTTTTTTTTTGCATATTTTCGCTCTTTCAAGGCTTGTTATGATGAGTCTCCATGGCAACAAAAGACTTGTTTACAATCGGGATCAACTGATTAACCTCTCTCAAATCAGGAATATCAGCAAAACAACACATCAAATCCCGATTAAGTTGAAAAGAAAGAGAAGAGGATGCAGAGCGGGATTCAGAGAGCGGAAATAGCGATGTAGATTTAAACCATTTCTCCCGACCGTCGTCATGGGTAATGTGAGATCGCTAGCTGACAAAACGGACGAGCTTGAGATGCTAACAAGGTCTCAGAAAGAATACAGAGAGTGCAGTATTATGTACTTCACCGAGACATGGCTGCATGAACACATCCCTGACTGTAATGTGTCTGTACCGGGCTTTAAAATGGTCCGTGCAGACCGCAGTAGACAACACAGCGGAAAGCTAAAGGGTGGTGGAATTGCAGTGCTGGTTCACCAGCGTTGGTGTCATCCTGGACATGTTACTGTCATGGAGAAGAAATGCATAAGGGACATCAAACTGTTAGCTGTGAGCTTGCGTCCATATTATTTACCCAGAGAGTGTACCTGTGTTATTCTGGTAGCGGTTTATATAATACCTGGTACCGCACCAGACTCAGCCTGTGACGTCATCAGCTCTGTCGTTGCCCGGCTGCAAACACAGCGTCCAAACTCATTCATGGCGATCTCCGGAGACTTCAACAACATCTCCCTCTCTGCAACTCTGCCAACATCCCAGCAGTTTGTCAGCTGCTCCACCAAAGAAAATAAGATCTTGGACTTATTTTATGCAAATATGAATAATGGATACAGTTGTTCTGCCCTGCCTCCTTTAGGAAGATCTGACCATAATCTGGTTCTTCTCACCTCCACCTACAAGCCCATCGTTCAGCAGCAACCAGTCATCACAAAGACTATCAAAATCTGGTCTGCTGATGCTGAAGATGCTCTTAGAGGAGGCTTTGAGGCTACAGACTGGAACCTCCTCTGTGAACCTCATGGAGATGACATCAATGCCATGACTGAGTGTGTGACAGATTACATAAACTTCTGTGTGGACAGCATCGTCCCAACAAGAACAGTGAGGTGCTTCCCCAATAACAAACCCTGGATCACCAGTGACCTGAAAAAGCTCCTGAACATCAAAAAGAAAGCCTTTAGGGATGGAGACTGGGAGTTATTGAGGGCAACACAAAAACAACTTAAAACACAAACTAAAAAGTGCAAGAAGGACTACAGGAAGAAGTTAGAAAGTCAGCTCCAGCAGAATAATGTGAGGGATGTGTGGTCTGGAATGAAGAAGATCACCGGCTTCACGTTAAAGGAGGACCAGCCTGATGGAGGTCTGGACAGAGCTAAGAGCTGAACATATTCTTCAACAGGTTTAGTCACCCCCTAACTCCAGCCTAACAGACCACACACCCTCCATAAGCCCACTGCTTTCCTGTCACGCCTCCAATCTGTCACCCTGCAGCTCAGTCATGGACCAGAACACAGCTTCATCTTCCTCCACATCAGGACATCCTGAGACCTCCACCTTGTTTGTGTCCTGCAATCAGGTTATGAAGCAACTTGAGAAACTGAACCAGAACAAGGCTGCAGGTCCAGATGGTGTCAGTCCCAGAGTTCTCAAGACCTGCTCAAAACAACTCTGTCCGATTCTCCAGCACCTTTTCAACACCAGTCTGAGACAAAATAGAGTCCCAGTGCTTTGGAAAACCTCCTGCCTTGTTCCAGTGCCTAAAAAAACACAACCAGTTGAACCAAGTGACTACAGTTGCCCTGACATCTCACATCATGAAAGTCCTGGAGAGACTCTTACTGGCTCACCTCAACAAGCAAGTAAACACCTTTCAGGACCCATTACAGTTTGCATATCGTAATGGACTTGGGGTTGAAGATGCCATCATATACCTGCTCCAGAGAGCACACTCTCATCTGGACCATCCAGGCAGCACTCTGAGGGGCATGTTCTTTGATTTCTCAAGTGCTTTTAATACCATTCAGCCTGCTTTGTTATGTGACAAGCTCCATAAATTCCAGGTGGATACCTCCACAACCACCTGGATCTATGACTACCTCACAAACAGACCACAGTTTGTGAGACTGAAAGGTTATGTGTCTTAGATGGAGGTCAGCAGCACTGGTGCACCAAACTGTACTCTTGCCATTCCTCTTCACACTGTACACCTCAGACTTCCAGTACAACTCTGAGTCCTGTCATCTGCAGAAATACTCTGATGACTCTGCAGTTGTGGGGTGTATCAGGGATGGACAAGAAGCAGAGTACAGAGAACTAGTCATTCAGTTTGTTAAATGGTGCGGTGACAATCATCTCATATTAAATACTAGCAAAGCAAAAGAGATGATTGTTGACTTCAGGAGGAACAAGAATAAACAAAGCACTGTTTCCATCCTGGGAGAGGAGGTGGAGGTGGATAGATTGATAGATAGATAAATACTTTATTAATCCCCCGTAGGGGAAATTCAAGTGTCCAGCAGCTGTACATTCACACAAATTCCCATTCAGTACAGGTTAAAAAGTTAAAAGTTACTAGCAATAGTAATAAAAAGTGCACATGATCAGACTGAGCTGTTATACAGTCTTATAGCAGCAGGAACGAACGACTTCCTGAACCGTTCCGTTCTACACCTTAAGGAGAGAAGCCTGTCACTGTGGTTGCTCTTCTGAGCAGACAGACATTGGTGTAGTGGGTGCCTGGTGTTACTCAGGATCCCCTGCATGAGAGACCTCATCCTTCTCTCCAGGATCTCTCCCACAGTGTCCACCCTCCTTCCCATCACAGAAACACATCTCCTGATCAGTTTATCCAGCCTGTTCCTGTCCCTCAGGGTCATATTGCCCCCCCCCAACAGATGACCCCGAAAAACACTGCACTGGCTACAACAGACTGATAGAAAATATATAGCATGTCTCTGCTCACATCAAAAGCCCTGAGCCTTCTCAGGAAATAGAGCCTGCTCTGTCCCTTCTTGTACAAAGCATTTGCCTGCACAGACCAGTCCAGCTTGTTGTCGAGGTTGACTCCAAGGTACTTGTATGTCTTAACCACCTCGATTGTCTCTCCATCAATGGTGATTGGTTGATGTGAGGGCTTCCTGCTAAAGTCAATGATCATCTCCTTGGTCTTTGATGTGTTCAGGATGAGACCATTGCTCCTGCTCCACTCTGTAAATGAAGAGATGACTCCTCTGTACTCCCGTTCATCCCCTCCTTTCACACATGCCATGACAGCTGTATCATCAGAGTATTTCTGGATGTGGCATGCCGTGGAGCTGTAGGTGTGGTCTGCCGTGTAGAGTGTGAAAAGGAATGGAAACAGTACTGTCCCCTGCGGCGCCCCAGTGTTGCTCACCAGGGTTTGCGACACACTGGTCCCCAGCCTGACATACTGCAGCCTGTCTGTCAGATAGCTGTGAATCCACCTGACAAAAGTGGGATCCACACCCATCCTCTCTAGCTTTTCCTTTAACCTCTGAGGCTGAATGGTATCAAAAGCACTGGTAAAATCGAAAAACATCAGCCTCACATAGCCCCCAGTCCCATCCAGGAATGACAGAGACCGGTGAAGCATGTACAGGACTGCGTCATCCACCCCCATTTTCTCCTGGTAAGCAAACTGCAGAGGGTCCAGTGCCTGCTCCACCTGAGGTCTGAGCATTCGGAGCAGTAGCCTCTCCATAGTCTTCATAACAACAGACGTCAGGGCCACTGGTCTGTAGTCCTTCATCCCTGCCAGCCTTGCTACCTTGGGAACTGGTACAAGGCATGAGGTCTTCCACAGGGCAGGGACACATCCGGTTTGAAGACTATGGTTGAAGATGGTTTGTAGAGGCACTGCCAGCTCAGAAGCACAGTCCCTCAGGATTCTTGGCGCTACTCCATCAGGTCCAGCAGACTTCCCGATGCGAACCCTCTGTAGCTCACAACGCACCTCATCCACTGAAAAGGCAGCAGCAGAGGTGGAGTAGCCGCTGGGTGGAGCAGAGCAGGAGGGAGCAGCAGAGGTGGAGTAGCCGCTGGGTGGAGCAGAGCAGGAGGCAGCAGAGGTGGAGTAGCCGCTGGGTGGAGCAGAGCAGGAGGCAGCAGAGGTGGAGTAGCCACTGGGTGGACATGTTGAAAGGGCAGAGTCAAACCTGTTGTAGAAGCGATTGAAATCATTGGCCATGTTGGTGTTACCAGGTTCCATCTTTCCCTGGTGGAGGAATACAAGTATCTTGGAGTTCAGCTGGACAACAAACTGGACTGGAAATGCAACACTGAATACATCTACAAGAAAGGTCAGAGCAGACTGTACTTCTTAAGGAAGCTGAGATGGTTTAACATCTGCACCAAGATGTTGCATATCTTCTATAAGTTTGTTGTGGAGAGTGCACTCAGCTTTGCAGCATCTGCTGGGGTAGTAGCATCAAAACCAGAGACTTGAAGAGAATCAACAAACTGATCCAGAAAGCTGGTTCTGTGCTTGGAGTAACGCTGGAGCTGATTGTCCAAAGAAGAATGCTGCACAAGCTGATGAAGATGATGGAGGATTCTTCACACCCTCTCCACAACACAGTGAAGAAACAACCAAGTGTGTTCAGTGAGAGGCTTCTTCAGGTCCGATGCAAGACTGAAAGATGCAGAAGATCATTCCTGTCAGCAGCCATTAGTCTCCGAAACAAGACCTCCTCAAATTAATTATTATTATATACTACAATATTAAATTTCCCTTGGGGAATAATAAAGTATTTTTCATTTCATTTCCCTAACCCCCCATTTATTACATAGGGCCACACTATATAGCACATTACATAGTGCACTCATTTTGTGGACAATTTGGGCACAAAGCTGGCAATTTTCTCCACGTCGCAGATCACTTGATTGCCAGCTGTCACCACAGGAACCACCACTCGTGGAAAGAAAAAAAAAATCCTATATTGTATTTCTTTCTTTCTTTGTTGCATATTTCTTCAATAAATAAGGATATAAAATGAATTTTCTATATTTTTATAACCTGTTTTGACGTTTGTGTCACTAGCGTCACTTTGAGCTCCTGCCCGCAATGCATTGTGGTCTATATCAGGGATCCCAATCCTGGTCCTAGAGGACTGGTGTCCTGCAGGTTGTTTCAAGTGTCCCTGCTGCACCACACCTGATTCAAATCAGTGTGTATTTAGCAGACGTGCAGAGCTTGTCTGAGTCTGAGTCCGGTTTGTTACGCAGGAACACTTGGAAAACCTGCTGGACACCGTTCCTCGAGGACCAGGGTTGAGGATCCCTGGTCTATATTGATCCGTCTAATTTGATACAGTGTGAAGTGAAGCAGCTTCAATAATAAGTCAAGTTTCACCATGAGTTTATGTAAAACTCATTAGCTTTAAAACAGCACAGGTCAGCGTGACATGTAGGCACATCCCTGCGTGTACATGGTTTTTTCTGAGACACTGCCAATGTGACATAAGACAGGAAGTTGTCAGTATTGATTGGGCTGTCATGTAGCAGACACTGGAAACTGGTGCAAACAGCCACAGCAGCAAAGCATGCTGGGAAGCTCCACCAGCCAGTTTTCAGTATCAATAGGGCTGCAATGTACCGGACTCTGGCAACTGGTGCAGACCTCTAAACCCTGTTGGAGCAATTTGCAGCACATTATCCAAAAACTGACCAATGGCTGAGCTTATTTTTTTTTCAGTGTCCAATCCAAATTATGTTTAAAGGTTTTATTTTAAGCCAATCACAAGCCTGAGTTAATTTTTACAAAATGCTAAATGCTAAATAAAAGCTACAAAGGTTTGCAATGACAAAAGTCATAGCACACATCTCATGCCCAGTGGGCATTCACAGTAATAACAAAGAATAAAGAGAAACTGGGACTCAATAGTGTGAATGCGATGAATCCCGTTCACTGATTACCACATGACATGGGCTCTTTAAAGATCAATCAAAGATGCAGAAACTAACCGACCACTGTTGCAGGTCCATCTTTATAGGTTCTCCTAATCCAGTGCTAAGCCTGGAATTAAGAACCGTCAATAAGCTGTCTGGCATTGGCTGTGAAGATTTTTTTATGGGCACATACTTAACTCTGCTGCTCATCCTACAAATGTACTTTATTCACAAATGTGACACAAGGAAAAATAATTATTGGCATTTTGATGTATTCCCAAGAGACATTGTTAAAGAAAGGAAATAATGCACCAAACACAAAATCTCCTCACTTGTGCTAACTTCAGACTTCATATTGACATTTTTCAGACTAAGTCATTGAAACATATTAGTAAAAGAGGCTCAATTATATACAAATGTGTAAGAGAAAATATGTATACATTTTCAGTCAGTCTGTAAAGAATTGTTTTTGGCTTCTCCCTCTTAAAAAAAGGAGAACAATAACCTTTAAGAAATGGAAATTTGCAGCGTATTGACTTGTGACAAAGGTTTGCCTGCCTGATTATGGATAATCCACTCATTTAAAATTCACTCTTTTAAAAAAAAAAAAGCTTTCATCATGTTATTTGATTAATGCCATTGTGATTATGTTTAATTATATTTTCAAACACATTAAACACTATTATCACAGTGAAATATAACACTTTCTCCTTCTGAGATTTGCAATAGAAATATAGCTCACTGTAAAGGTATTATTCAGACTGTTCCTTTCACATAACTCAAAAAAGTTACAGTCACACAAAAATAAGGGATTCATTCATTTTATTCTGAACAATCAGATTACATCACATACGTCACAAGAACCAACAGACAGGTCACATACAGACAGTTCATAACAAACAGGAAACAGACGGAGACTAAACAGCAACCCTCACTCAAAGTCTTAAAAAATGGAAAGGCAAGCTCTCATGCATCAATGGATATTGAAAGAAAGCAAGAAAAAAAAAAGTATGTAATGATATTTATCCTGCTTGACGATACATCCCAAATTAAAGCACAAACACACACTACTATCCCAATCTGGCAATGCCTGTTCAATGTATCTATAGCATATGACTGATTTAGAGGCACATTTTAGTTCTATGTCGTTGCTACAAGGTGATAGCAATATCATTTTTACACTTAATGCAGTTTTCTGGTTTTGCCTTTAAACATGCATGTTATCTAGTAAGCTGAGCTGACCTTGTCATTTTTTTCATCTCTGCAAACCCACTGGCTTTCTGTGTACAGGACATACATATATATATATATATATATATATATAAAAATAAATAATATGAATGATCAGATATCTGTTAAATATCTGATATAACTTTTGATGAGAGGTTGCTGTGTTCTTCACCTACTTTTTTTTTTTTTTTTTTTTTTTGGGGCTGCTTTTGTAAAAAGAATAAATGTTTTGTTATGAGGCTTATATTTGCAGGTCTGTTTATAGGACCTGAAAATATCAGCAATTGCGTTTTTTCCTAGAAGTATTGCACAAGTGTTGTCGACTTGGGCGCCAACACATGCTTATCTGGAGTGACCATACAGGAACCCCATGTTACTACTGCTGCTGCTGATGTCAAGAAATTCGGAAAAATACTATGTAGATCATGTTTCTTTTATTTACCAACTTCAAAAGGAAAAAAAAAAAAAAAAAAGCAAACAAAAGCAAACAAAAAGATCTAAAAGTCATCCAAAGTCATACATATGCATCAATAATCTAAACAACAGGCTTTGAACAGAGCCAATCCTCAAAGACAGCAGGTTTTAATCTTCTTCTCGGCTAAAATGGAATTCAGACAGTTGGCTTGGCGTGCCCGATCACATCGGTTTGTATAAATAAATACATAAATTCAAGTAAAAAGCTGTGAAACTATAGAGCGGTCAGTCTGCACAGCAAATGCTGAGCTGACAGTTCAACAGTTCGACATGAGGAAACTCGTTTGCCATCAGCCGATGACACAAACGGACAGTTCTGATGATATGGTGATGAATAACCAAAAAGTAAAGGAAAGCACTTGATACCATTTCTTTTCAGCTGATGAGGGATTGAACTTCCTCAGCTTTTGACCCAGTATTTGCTACTGAGCCTACATGGCTCAGAATATTCAGGCTAAATACCAAAACTTGTATCCCAATTGTCCGAGCTAACATTAAGAAGAACATACTTTCCACGTGGCTCAGTGTGTCAGAATGTCAACATGTCTCTTGTGTCTTTTTTGGGTTTGTCCGTATGAGGAGTGGATTGATTATCCAATTCAATATTTACTCTATCCTTCTTAAAGATCCTGGATATTATGTGCCCAGCAGCACACTAACTGGTTGATCCACATGTCCACAAGTTCTGCAATGGTTCACATGTGTTGGGTCAGACTGGCTGATCGTCAGGTCTTCCATAACTTAATAAACACCAAACAGAAAAAAAAAAAAAAAAGTGTAGGGACAGCCATACTAACATAACCATAAAAATATTACAAACAAGTTACTGAAGAAACAAAAAGACATTGTACAAAAATAAAAATACTAATGAATAAATATGCACCGTCATAAATAAATTATTTTGGTAAATTCAAACATTGTAAAAGAAGAACAAAAATGAAACATGAGTAAACTAGTTTCTGTGTGAAAAACAGATTTGTGGAAGAAAAACAAGAAATGCTTAGACTTGATGATGTTCAGAGTTTCATGTTGAACTAAAGAGCGAGTGGTTTTTAAAGCTCTCGCTGCCACCACAAAGGAGAAGAAACAGTGTTGATCATCAGAGTGGCGGTTTGGGATTAACCTGAAGGGAATCTGGTCACATCATGAAGCTTTTCCAGGTTTTCTACCAGGAAATACAGATTTGTGTCTCGTTTACAGTGCAACGATGTGCGGATGTGGATATGAACTCCTCAACTGGAGTTGTAAAAGATGCTGTCGAGAGTTGCAGAGGTGGACTGGACTTCAAACTGCTCTGCACTGATAACTTATTTGGTCTCTTCAGACACAACCCTCTTTTATGGAGCTTCCTGATGTGCATTTCTTGGTTTCGGCAAAGCAACACCATCTCTCCAAAATGAAAAAGAAAGAGAAAAATTTGGTTTGACATTAAGCTCTGTTCACAAAACAAGATGAGACAGAGAGAGGAAAAAAGAAGAAAACTGGTGACATCTGTGTCAGAACAAGTTACCCAACTGAGTAAAATGTTTTCTTTTTTTTCTCTTTTTCTAATTTCTGATTTTAACGATTCCTTTTGTAACCTTTAAAAAACACAACACGCAGCTACAAACACAGTAACGACACGAGCGTAACCAAAACATGGGGCTGCAAGCTCAGTTCCTCTGGGGTTGTACAAATACATATAGGCTTGAGTGAGTGTTTTGCATTTTTTTTTTTCTTCTAGGCTACAGTAAGACTGTGGGTGAGATCAGATAGCCGCTGCGACTGTCTGTCTCTCTCTACCTCTCCTCTCTCATAGCTAACATTCAGAAAGACAGAGGCAAAAAGGCATTTTCTGTTGGTTGTTTCTCCGCTACAAGGAGCACACCTCGCTATTTTTTTTTCTTTTATTTTCTCATTTTCACCTGGCTGTTTTTAGGCAAGTCGATTTTCTTTAAAAAGTAGATTACGTAAAAATACAGTCCACATACAAAAACAGAAAACTTACATCATCTCACCTCCCGTGCCTAAACAGAAGGAGTCTTTCCAAAAAGGCCTGGAATAAAGGCATTTAATTAAGCGTACATTCTTCCATTAGTTATTAAGTTTCAGTAAAATGTCTTTAACCTCATCCTCACCAAGCCTCAACTGTCTACTGAACAATTCAAGATGATCCCGTGTCATCTTTTGTTTCCTTCAAGCACACAGTTGTACAATACCCCTGTCCTGGCAGTGAATTATTAAGTTCAAAATGCTTTCCAAAACTTCTGTTTGATCTTCTGACCCTTTCTTCCTCCGTGTTAGGAAATATTCAGTAGCAATATTCAAGAAGTGACAAACAATACTGTTTCAGTTATCTCACAAAATTTACTACCAGCTACCTTTTTTTTTTCTGAACTCCTCCACCTCATGGTCATCTTTTAAATTAGAAAGCAAGAATCGTGACATTAAGCAAAGATGCAGAACTAGAATCTCTAAAGCCACAGTACCACTAGAGGCCATTTGTTGTCACTACAGGCGCACGCGCAGCAGTACTCAGTCCGCTGATGAGCATTAATGCTGGGATTGGACAAAAAAAAAATTAACTTTGGAAGCTCAAAAGTCCACTGATTTTTATTTTCTTCTCCCTTCTGGATGTCCAAACACTTACTCAGGATTCACCCACAACATTTGTCACTCTGTGTCCATGGCGATCACTCTCCAGACTATTTCTTCAAGGCAGCATGGGTGACTAGAGCACGTACTTAACTCGTCAATGGTCCTTTATTCTTTGTTCATTTCCCTCGTTGCCTTCATGGCAGACCTACTGAAACCTGTTTTCTGGCATGTATGGTATCATCCTGTTGGTTGGTTCGCTCGAGTCTCACTATCCCCTCACCTCAATTACATCATCATCATCATCATCATCATCAACATCGTCATCAGAGCTGCTAACATCCCTGCCGTTGACTAAAACCTGGGCCCTGTGGCCGTCAGATCGGGCGGAGGGGGAGAAGGACGAAGGGGAGGATGAGGAGGAGCTAGAGGCAGCATTTGGAGGGTACTGAGATAAGAAACTGGCTCCAGCTGGGCCAGGAGTGGCGGCTGGACCTGGCAGCCCACCTGGGAGCATTGACCCTGAGTAAAGGCTGGCCAGAGATGGACTGTATGAGAGAGGGAAGCCGGGTGGGAGCATCCCAGCCATGCCAGCCATGCTGGGACTCAGCATGAACGGCGGCAAGGCTTTGTCTGCAGAAGATGACGATGATGATGAGATGGTGGGAGCACTGGTTGTTGCTGATGAAGAGGAAGATGAGGAAGTGGGGACAGTGCTGCTCAAGCCAAACAGGTCTGGGTACATGTAACTGGGGACACCCAGCTGGGCATGGGGGGGCTTGAAATAATGTGAACCAGACCCCATGAACAGTGGATGTCTCAGTGAACCACCCAACATGGCAGAGTTGAGACCCACGGGGGGGATGCCATAGCCCCCAGTGAAGGGGAATCCTTGTGAAGACAGAGGAGCGGAGGACTGTTTAGTGCCAGATGGCTGCTTACTGGCCCGCTCATCCAGAGATGGGGGAGAGGCTTTGCGCTTTGTGCCTATCCTCAAGTCTTGAGCAGCACTGGTGTCCATATTGGGCTGGATTACGGTCATAACAGAGGCATCATGGTGGCTCAAGCTTCTGCCAGGACAAGCGCTCCCACTGCCGTTGGTCTGCAGCAGTTTGGTGGAGGGCAGGTCGGTCATGCTGCTCTCTGCAACCCTCTCTGGCTGCACAGCAGAGGCTGCAGCGGCATCCTCTCCTGTGAGACCCGTGTAGCGCTGCAGTTCGTTGATGATGTCCGGGCTGTCTGGCGAAACAGGCCGGGGCAAAGTCTTGGAGGGTGCCAAGTGCTTCTTGTCAGTTGATAGGCAGCCATTGGCTGTGACTTCCTGAGGTAAAGCTTGGGAGTCTGAAAGAAAACAGGGATGTGTGGCTACTTTAGGGAGATAATCAAAAGCTTTACACCAGCAGAGCTTATTTAAAGAGTCTTATATTACAAAAAACATGTTGTCCAGTGTAAAATGACTTCAGATGGTTTAGTTGTTTCAGTTATGAGTAAGGACACCTACCTTTGGGAGGCGCTGCAGAACTTTCCTCTGTTGTCTTGGCCTTGTTAGCTGCTCTGATGGCAAAAATTCGGCCATCCGACGTTCTGATGTAAGTCCCTAAAAAGTCCCAGAATGATTTATTTTCAGTTTGCACAACTAGAAGTAGATTTAAAACAGATTAACGGTTTAATGTAATTTTAAAGGCAGGGTTTTCCAGAATTTATATATCAGCGTAAAGTTACAATTTGACAGTTTAAAAACCCTGAAGTCATTTTGTTTGTCATCATATCAGACAAATATAAGAAGCAAATCCTCACACATGAGAAGCTGAAACAAGTAAGCTATTGGCTAGCATAGAACAGTTTTTAAGGACTGTGGTATCGTACCTTTTGTACCCCTGATAACATGGATGCTTTCTCCAGCTGGGATTCTGGCCTGAACATCTGTTGAGCTGTTGGTACCTGGAATCACTATGTCTAAAAAAGGATAAACACAAAAAACAACCATTTAGGTTTATGCTAACATTAATTGTCATTGATTATAAACAGAAAGAGTTTAAAGAAGGAGATGAAATGGAAATTTAAAATGAAGAAAAATGAGATTCGAGCCTAATGTTCTCACCAGTAGTAGTGACAATTTTCTGTACGAATACTCCAGCTTTCTGCAGGCAGTTGACAGGAAAGCCTCCATGGCTGGATCTAGAGGAATCACGATTTGGAGCAGAACTGGAAGATGCCTGGTGGGGCATCACGGGAACTGGATTTGACTGGACTGGTCGAACACTGGCCACTGGTTTGTCCTCAGTGCGAGTGGGAGGGCGCCTGAGCAGAAAGGTATTTTTCTGTTACTCAAGTCAATTCTTTCTGAAGTGGGTTTAGATGTTATTTTACCACAAAACAATACAGTAGTCTATGAATTAAACAATGTTTCGAGAATGATTTCTTTGTGCTGACCAATTTCTTTGGCTGAAGGCAGGGATGTTGGTGAGGCTCTGGTCACAGGCAGGGTAATAATGAGCGTAGGATGGGCGGGTGTATGGCACCGAGGCCCTTTTCTCCTCTTCATAGCCCCTTTTAGCTGCTTTCTTCTCAGCACTGCTCAGCTTCAGCTCCTTGCGGTCCATCAGGAGGGACTCATGGGGGAAGGGTTGCTGGATAGGAAGAAGGAGAGAGGCTATGAGTGCTTCAGTCCTCCCGGCAAGCTCTATTTATTCTTCTTTTTCAGAAATGAGGAAGAGTTCACTCACATTTTGCTTGATTGTGTAAAACTTAGGATCTATATCTAGTATAGTTTCCTGAAATCTAAAGTCAGGATATTTAAGAATATTCCCAAATCCAGTGAATTATTGACCGATAACATATTGAGTGGCCTACTGTAGAAAAATGTCACTGAGGTCTGTGACGGCTTTGTTTCAATACTGTTTACTAATATCGAAAGCAGTCTTTGTACTGAACCTCAGAAAACAAATCCTGCAAGCCAGTGAAGCCAATACTGCAAAACATTCACATGTGCTTTGGTTTTTATCATCTCTAGAGGATGAGAGGACAGAAATGCTCAATTCCAATCTCTTAGTCACATCTTTATTTTGCAAAGATGCTCAGTTTCATTTGGATCAAGGCCATCTAATGGTTCAGCATTAGTAGATGACCACTACTCCTTCATCTCTAATATTAAAGGGACACATCATCTCCTGTAGTGAAGGAGAAAAGGACTTGTGAGGGGAACTAGGATTGGGCTAAAAAGCCTCTTCTGTCCATTACCTTGGTAATGAGGTGAGAATAAAGGTGCAGAGCCTTCTGCAGGACACTCTCCATGCCATCCTCTGGCTGCAGCTGGACCTGACAGGGGTCTGGTTCTTCCTCCACAAAATGAAGAAGAGATTCTACTTCCCTCCTGGTGAAGGTCAGCACGGGGTTCAGATCATCCACAACACGATCTGATGGAAGATGAGAAAATAGATTTATTTATTAACTATTTCTTCAGTAATCTGAGATTGAAAACAGTGATCCAAAATGAAGTTTGTGCTGGAAATAACTTATTTAACTCTTTAAGACAATACAAATCAAAACAATATTGTGCATTAACTTTAAAAGGTCATTATTCCACTGTAGGTGGGTCTCCACTGACTCACCTGACATGCCCTGTTTGGAGATCTGGCGGTCATAGATCTTCTTCTCCAGTGTGAAGTCACACACCAGCCGGTAGATGTGACATGGCTTTCTCTGTCCGTAGCGGTAGACGCGACACACAGCTTGGGCATCGTGGCAGGGATTCCAGGAGGCGTCAAAAACCACCACACGGTTTGCCCCGATCAAATTCACACCCAGACAACCAGCCCTGAGTCGCAGAGAGGTCAACAATGAGCTCATGCTTCTTATTTCTAAACTATTCTCAGATGGTTTTACATTCATTTTTAAGTGTGTGTATTTTTTTAAATTTGTGTGTCCTACCTGGTTGACAGCAGGAAGACCCATGCAGAGGTGTTGGAGGGATCATTGAACTGGTTTATCAGCCTTTCTCTCTCTGAAGCTGTTGTGCTTCCATCCAACCCTATAAAAGATCATACAACCAATAAGGAGTTACTAAAAGTATGCAGCTACTATTGCATGCTGTGTGAGTGGTCAATTACCTCAAGTCATTGAATATTTTATGTTATACCATGTCTTGTTCTCTGTGTTTATTCCGTCTCTTATTCCCTTTGTTTTAGCTTATTCTACAGGTTCTCCTTTAGTTTTATAATTACCCACTTAATATAAGCCAATTTTAGTAGCTTTAGCTTATAAAGCAATTTTATCCCTGATTCTTTATGAACTCATGAGATTTGTGATTACTTTATAAATAAAACATAGGAAATATTCCTACAAAAAACATGTTTGTTTCATTTTGAACAGTTTTAATCAGCTTCAGGAACTTAAAGACTAATTTAGTATGTTTTGCCATCTTTAACAGCTCTGTCTACAGCTTTAAGATATAAGAATATTATTAGATACAGGCCATATTCTTCAAAATATTCCCATAACAAAGACCATCACTACACATGAGCCATCATGCTTGGAATCAAAATTAATTCAATTTAATAAAGTCGGACTATTACACAGATTTACCAGCAGATGGCAGCACTACATGTAAGTCTATGAAAACAGGAGCGCCAGTTTCAAACAACATATATGCAGGTGGCAACAGAAGCTGCTCCCAAAACAGATTGCACATATTTATCATGGTTCTAAGTTTAGATTAGCATATCATAGATAAAACTGTACCTCTGCATAATATTCTGAAGATCTTGCCATCTTTCACTGAGCAACATCTAATTTGCCTCATGTCGTTGCCTCATATGCATTAAAACTGTGCTGTATTGTGTAGTTTCTGAGGTGAAAAACTTGTTCATAGATGTTTGTGTTACCTAAATCATAACAAATGATGACCTACTGTAATAGTTGAGGTTGCGGACCCAGTTTTGGTGAAATCCATCTTTGCAGGGGGTGTAGGGTGAAGCAGGCACGGGTCTCTTGGCCAAGAACTCTTCGATCACTGTAAGCGTTGATAAACTCTGACTACAAGAGGCAGAAAGAAGTCGAATGAGACATTTCATCTCAACATCAAGCCTAAATGGCAGAAACAAAATGCAAAGCAGTTTTCCAGCTAAATATGGCAGTATAGTTGAGAAAACCTACATTTATATTGTCTGAACTTTTACCTAAATACAAGGAGTTTGTCTCCCTTTCTGACACTCTCCTCTATGAGGTGGAACAGCAGCACCATCTTTGCAGAGTTCTCCAGGATGCCGGGCTTGTAGTCACACATGATATCCTTTGCCTAGTCGTCGTAGAGGAGACACACATGTAACCAGATCAGATGATGACACAGCTGATGTCATGTAAAAGTTTAAAATCTCGAGCGAACACATACCCATTCATAAGTGATGACCTGATTGGCTTTCTCCTGCAACTGATTGAGACTCAGTCCACCAATAGGGTTTGGATTGTCTAAGTTCTTTGACTTTTGCGTAGGCGCTGTGGGACATCGGGCTTGTCCCGTCGAAGTGATGTCATCAAGGTCCAAATCCTGTTCACTTGCCAGATTTTCCTTCTGCAAAGCCTCATACAGCACATCTGGGTGGTTCCAAATCTAAAGAATGGACATTTAGTTTTGGATATGTAAAAAGCAGATAATATAGGAATCCAATTATAAAAAAAAGAAAACATCTAGATTGAATATTGGACACATTCTTTCTCGTTTCACCTTGCAGCAGACACAGAATGCCTTCAGTGGGTTGAGGCTGAGCCAGCCAGTGTTTCCCGCCTCTCTAAAGCGGTTCATGAACTCTGTGTAGAGCGCTCTCTGCAGTGGAGACAGACGAACCAGGATCACATGCTCCTCCTTAGAGGGCAGTTGGTCCCTCAAGACATCATGGCCTCGCCTGGATTAAAGATAAGTTATTGTTAATATGTAACAAACCTCATAAAAAATGAAAAATTGAGGCATGTTTAATGAATGCTTCGGTGAAACTCTGCCCCGAACCACCCCTGCGGAGACTGACGCTTACCTCTGCACAAAGCCCTCCAGCAGGCTGTGGAGGACATGGCTTCTGTACCTCATCAGCTGGATGTCCTGAGGCGTGCTGTCCACACACTGCCCGTTCAGAATGGGACGCTCAAACATGTTACTGAACTCCTGCCGTGTACCTGAAATGTATTAAAAAAAATACAGTAAAACTGTTGAACATTAAAAAGGAAACAAAACCTGCAACTCATGAGTGACAAAAAACAAAACAAAACAAAAAACACAAAAGAAAAAACAAAAACAGATATTGTCCCATACCCAGAAAATCAGGACGGACAAAGTCGACCATGCACCAGTACTCAATTAGGTTGTTCTGGAGTGGATAGCCAGTCAGTACCACACGGCGACGGGTCCTGATGTTCTTTAAAGCTTGAGATGTGCTGGCATGGCAGTTCTTGATGCGATGACCCTCATCACATATCACAACATCGGGACCAGGCTGCGCCAAGGCTTTCTCAACACCTTCACAAATGACAAGACTTTGATGAGATTTTACACAGATGCTCCTATATCCCATACCAGACCCTCTGATAGATCTACTTGATTTTCTCCCTTTGATTTCCCTTCACAGTCCTGTCTCTCTTTCACCTCCCTGTAACCACCTTTGCTTTTCTTGTCTCACCAACCTTTAAGTAGTTCCTGCTGTTTGTCTTCTTCATCCAGGTCAATGACATCATTTCCTGACATTTTCTTGCTCCTTTTCTTCCTCCCAGCCACAAAGCTCTTCTTCAGCGACAGGAGGCGGTACATCTCATAGCCCATCAGCAGCACCCCACCATCCCGGGCCCAGTCCTCCACCACCTTGGCTCTAGTTGCTGTGTTTCTGCATAGTGTCAGAAAGGATGTTAACAGGTCAAAATTTCAACAATAAAAATACTTTCTGTCAATACAGAGCAACACCAGAGTTTTACTGCTCTTTCACAAGTTAAAATGTGATTGAAAGCAATTTGAATAACATGATGAAAAGGGAAACAAATGAAAACATAATGAAAGATGATCTTATTCGAGAGAGAAAACTAAATTTACAGCATTATAAAGCATAACTCTCAGGAAAGAGTTCATCAGGTCACTGATGGGCTGTTTCAGGAAGCTGCTCTGAGCTCAAAACATTCCTTCCATCCCTAATCCTGAACACTCTCACATACACAATTTCTTTCCATCATGAGCAGCTGTTGGGAAAGAGGAAACTAAAGAGGTGGAAAAGATGACAAGCTGGAGAGGGATTATGGTTCACAAGCAGGCCAAAAGTGCAGCTTAATCTTTTTTGAAAGACAGAAGGGAAGTTTCCTCACAGTCCAGAGATAACATGTGAGGGAGGAAGACGGCACCTGTAGGATTATTTCAAAAATCCCTTTTCAATGTAAAAGATTAGTCTCTAACGTCTCTAATGGTCATCTTAAAGGAAGATGTGAATCTCCTTAGCTCGCTCGACAGAACAGGTGGTCGGACGAAAGGAAAAAGCTTTGTAATAGGTTAAGGTTTATAAAAGTGATTATTTACGTCACTCACTTGTGTTCATCGTTGAGGATGTGAACCTTAAAAGTGCGAGGTGTCACCAGGGTGTGGTCGGTATCTGGAGGTAATGCTTCAGGAGGGGGGACCCATGCGTTGAACTCTGATAGCCAGTTCTGTAACGTGTTCACCTGGAATAAAAACAGCAGGTAAATAATTTGTTTGTTTTTTCCTGTTCTTCTTCTAGTGTTCTTGTTGTTTCTGTTCATCTTTAATAAGGTCATGAAATTAGATGATCCAAAATAAATGACTTTACTTACTCTTGTACAAAAAAAAGAAAAAAAAAAAAAAGATAGCAGCCTTGTACTATTTCTATACATTTCCTATGTAATTCTCCATATTTACACTTTTAAGTTGCTGAAATAGTCAAGAAGTCTCATCACAAAATCCACAGGTACTTACAGGTACGATGGCGAGCACCGTGTGAGCTTGAGTGTGTTTGAAGAGCACGTCAATGAAGGAGATGACCTGGAGCGTTTTGCCCAGGCCCATGCTGTGCGCGAGGATGCAACCAAACCCAGTGCTGCTGCTGAAGCGCTCCACTGACTCCACCAGGTTGTCGTACAAGAAACGGATTCCTCCAATCTGAAGAAGAGAGTATAGAGTGTGAAATATAAAGAGGAACAATATGATGAAACATTAAAGAAAGTTGAGTGTGATTGTGAGGTGAAAAGACACAAGTGTGTGTACACAGAGAGGGGGAAAACAAGTAAACTAAATTGGAGAAGGAAGCCAGACAAAAAGGCAAGACAGATGAAGATTCAAAAGGAACAGATGGCAGAAAGCAGCTGCCGCTGCTGCAAAGCAGGAGTAATATGTTAGGATTCCCTGTACTAAAATAAAAGGGTCAGAAATATTAATTTTGCTGAAATGATTAAAAAATATGTTCTTATTACTGCATGTTTTTATTACAAATCACAAAAAAATGACATAAAAAGCAGAAACACTGAATGTTTTGAAGCTGGTTTCCACTGCGGACATTGTACCTGGTGAGGTTTGACTGCTCGGGCCAGCTGTGGCAGCAGGAAAATGTCCTTCTCTTCAGATGGATGGTTTAGATTTATCAGCACCCTGCCGTGGCAGTCCGGTTGGTTGTGGGCATCGTTGACATGAGCACCGCTTTGCTCCCCGTCTCCCTCGTTGGTGGAGATACGACTGATGCCATCATCCTCACCTGAGCTCAAATCTATGACATCTGAACAGAAGGATGGGGAGGTAAAAATGGAGCATTAAGGAAGGTCCAAAATTTAGACTACAAACTTCTGCTCTACTTCTAAAAACAGACTTTCCTCTAAACAACTGAATATTGATCTGAGCATGTGGATTTGAAAAACATTTCCAGGACCATTTTAAAAGACATTATTCTTCGCGCAGCATGTTGATGCGTTACTGAAGTTAGTAGGAGTCAACTCAAAGGTTGTGAATTAGTAATGGGAACGAGAACATGAGATCTCACCAAATTTCAGTCTAAAGTGAAGTTTTTTAAACTTGACACAGCACAGATGATTTTGCAGTGATGCAGCATATTTCTTTTCATATTATTTTGCTGCTTTTCTGGTTAGTAAAGGCACTTCTTTCTGCAATTAAATGTAAAATTATGGGCTTTGAAGAGTATTTTATGTATTTAAATATATCTAGACAGTTTTTGATTAAAAATACACACACCGCAAGATTTTATAATCAGGATGAATTAATAAAGAAGTCTGTAAATATGAAGAACTACGTTTTGCATGAGGAATTCTGAAAATCAAAAACCCTGAACTTTCTCTACATTTTATCATTGGACTGGATTCTTTTGTCGTGATTATGTAGATAACTTATAAAGAAAAGTTATGAAAACACTGGTGCCACTCTGCGTGTGTGTGTGTGTGTGTGTGTGTTTGTGTGTGTGTGTGTGTGCGCGTGTGTGTGAGAGATGACTGAAATCCACATCTGATAAAAAGGAACTTCAACGTCATGTGTATCAAATGGTGAAAGTTACACAAGCTGGCAGCCTACGAGGGCGCGTCATGAGGAGATGGCGTGTGTGTGTGTGTGTGTCAGTATGTTAGTATGTGCGAAAAAGAGGGAGCGAGCTTATATAACAGTGGTGAATGGCTGGTTATACAAGTAGGATTAGAGTGGAGGGGGAGACTGGTTATGCAACCCCAACCAGAAATGTCACTGTGCCACTGTGGTGTCTGTTCGCTATTTGCGTGTGTGTGCGTGTGTGTTCTGGCTCAAAAACCAGGATTAGCTGGTTTTATTGCTGCCCAGACCCACTCTCGTCTGCCCTGAAGACACCCTCTCATTTCATCTTATTGCCCTCTCTCACTTTGTCTTTCTCTGTTTCTCTGCTTCTGCTTACTCATCTTTCTCTTTCCTCTCCCTCCCTGCTGTTTGTCATTTACATGTCAGGAGTGTGTGTGTGTGTGTGTGTGCATGCAGTTTGCCCTCTCCATCTCTGATATTCGTGTATTTGTGTCCGACAGAGTATTTATCATCGATCCTCCCAAGTTGCTTCCTGTGCGTGAGCCTGTGAGCGAAAGTGTGTGTCTGAACATTTGGGCAATCAGGAAACGATACACGATGTACCCTGTGAAGGTTTTAAATGTTCTGATGCACATGGTAGCTAATCTGCAAATACTCTCCATTTAAAAACAGCCACCAACACAGACACACACACACACACACACACACACACACTTGCACACTAGGGGAAGTCGGGGGAATTTTGACCCAAGGTCCCTTAGTAATTGAGTTTAAACTGTTTCCAAAAAAGCTGTGTGGTTTGATAACCCTGAAAAGAAAGGACTTGTTATGGGAAGTAAGTATTAAGTAATTTGTTTGTTTCTTTTGAAAGCAGCCACATTTACAGAGTTTGAAGAAGCATAAAGTGAATATTGAGTGCAGAAAAAAACCCAACAGAAACTGGGACTTTCTTATTATCTTGTTATTTCCCATCACACTAAACACTGCTCCTTCCTTCAATATTTGCGTCTTCTCTTCTGATATGACTGAAAATGGATTCCAGCCTACAAGTCTGTGGCTTTGAAGGAAAAAAAAACCCAACAAAAAACAGCTGATGACATCTTTTTAAGTGTCAACTGACCAGACATTTTAGGATCGGAAAGCAATTTGAAATGAAGTGTGTAAGTAATAAAACTGTTTTTATTTGACTAAAGCTGCTTAGCCTGATCACTGAGAGGGAGAGGGAGAGAGAGAGAGAGAGAGAGAGAGAGGGAGAGAGAGATGGTTTGGAGATGTAAGGTTTTCACTTGGCACAGGCAAACCACTACACCTGTGACATTTCCACACATACCCTTTATTTAGAAGCGTCATCAGTGGGTTCTTTTTTCAGGGCCTGTAAATAAACTGGGCTGCTGAAAAGTCAGAATATACGCTGCTATAATAAATAATAACCTAGATTAAAATACTCCTCCTTAACATCCAAATGTTTGCTTAAAAACAGAAAATACATGCACACATTCACATTTATTCCAAACGCAGGTTGACCTTAGTTTTACAAACAAATTGTGGGAGTCTACTGTTTGCAAAATGTTTTGTAATTTCACAGATGTGCACTCAACATGCCCACTGATGTTCTTGCTAAGACACCCAACAGTGTGATGGGAACATCTTAAATTCCCTGCTGTGTGGGCAGCTTTATGAGACATCTGAAATAAAACATGTTTGGCCAAGAGAGATAAATATACAATTTCTGGAAAACTGGACAAAGAAAGCAAATCCTTTTTAACAATCCACAACGTACAGCGAGTGATCCTGACGTAAACTTGCTCCCAGAGAAAGACTTTACATGATTAGGATGCAAAAGTATTTAAAAACAGATTCCAATTGTGCAACTTTTCTCACTGACGTTTTTTTAACAAATATTTTTTTTATAAAAACACACCTGAATGGCATGACAGAAAGCTGTGCATCATCCCCAATAAGTTTAATCTGTAAATGTGATTTTTTTTTTTTTTTTGTATTTCATCCATAATTTTATTTTATACGCTGCATTAATAATTTAACACATCTCATTTAAGTATTTTAGTCGTTTACATCTTTGAGATATTCTTCTAAATTCAGAATAAAGACTGAAGCACCCTGAATAAAACTCTGGTTTTTTTACACTCAGTAGCACCTCCGGTAAAAGTTAGCGAGTCCTTATTCGTGAAATAAAAGAAAGTAGAAGAAGACGAGTGTGTGTGTGTCTTAGAGCTGATTTCTAGACGCTTTTCCTCACAAGGATTAATACTGAAGAAAAACTAATCTAAGCTGATCTGAACCAGGCTGCCTTTTTTTGGTCTGTGCCCCTTTTGATGTGTGTATGTGAGTGTGTGTTACCTGTTTTGTGTGTGTGATCTGTAGCAGTACAGCTGGGTATTTCAGTCTTGCTGTCATCCTCGCTGATGCCCGCGCCACTCGAGTCCAAACAGATGACATCCGGTCTGGTCAACTTCGCATCTTTCTGCGATGACACAGAAGCCGACGATGACGGAACATGTTCGGTAATCTTGCCTGAAAAAGGGGACAAGAATCATAATTTGAATTGCATGTAATGATACAAATAATTTGATGTTTGAATAGTAAGTAAAAGGAAGATGGAAAGTTCATTAGAGGAGACAGGAATGTATTCAGATTCTTGGAAAAATAGGGAACTGCTGACAGCAGGATTTCTGTGTATCCTCTTACCAATAGTGTATTCAGGCAGTAGCGGTACGGGAAAATCCTGCTTTCTTTGCTCCTCCAGACGTCGCCTTCTCTCCAGCTCCTCCTGCTGGGCGGCTTTGGTCACTGCTTCCAACTGATGCTCCCTCAGTAACTTCCTGCGCAGACACAAAGAATTTCCTGCTGTAATCTGCATATTCTACATAACAACAGCTTCCATATTAACTAGGATGACACAGACCCTTCTGTATGTTTGCTTTTATTCTGATGAATTATTCTCTTCGGAAATGCACATTCAACACATTCAAGGCACGTTCGTAAAGAATCAGACAATGTGTTGCTTTCTGTTAGATCTGTATGCAAACTGGAACAAAGTGAGCATTGTGAACCATTTTCATGGCTTATAGTATTCTATTGAAAAGGTGAAATTGACCATTTTGGTCAAGTCCAAGACTAAAAAGAAAAAAAAAAAAAAATCTGGATGACCTGTCAGCACAAAAAGACAGAGAATGATCTGCTGGATGATGCAAAACAAGTTTGAGATATTAACAGACCTTTCTTTTTGCAGTTTCCAGTTGACATGTGTTAGAGCCTATGTAGGGTTTCTGTCCCTTCATATTCTGTTGCTCCCTCTAGTTATCATAGTAATTTGACAAATTGTAAATAAATAAACCCGTTTATAGCAAGAAAAAACATCATTGAAATTCTTGGAACAACTACTTGATTTGCGCTTGAAACAGTAACAATCAAAACAAGTACAAACTCTCAAATGGTTAGATATTTAATCAACAAGGGAATGAGAGCCTGGGAATTAAAGCCACAACTCAAAAACCTAAAACACGCTACATGTTAGCCTTAAAGATGCTGCATAATAAATGCTGCGGCATTCCTGAGGTTGGGCTTTATGATGTTTACTGGCAGTCAGGAGGAGTAACGCTGGAAACTCAGCATGTCTGTAATCAGTGCCAGACTTCATCTTACTGCCGCGTGTTGTAGAAGTTTAAAATTAGGAAAAAAAATCCGAGGATGAGAACAAAGGAGAACAAAGAAAAAACATACAGTGCTGATATATTAAATCTGTAATGCGTCAAACAATGCATTTTATTAAGAATACAGTAAGTGTTGAATAAGCAGAGTGGCTGTTAGTTTACTCTGCCCTTCAGCAACATATTTCGAGGATTGTGTGTAATGGCTTTCATTTCAGGGTTGGCTGGTTGCTATTTGAAAAACAGTCACGACTCTTTAAAAAAAAAAAAAAAAATTCAAAATGTTTTTTGTTTAAAGGTAAAATAGGCAAAACACAGAATTCGCCTTGAGGTTTTAATGAATTAATTTGCTGCTGTTCCACTTCTCTTAAAAAAAATAAAAAGATATAATCAGAATTGTTTCTGTATTATCAATGTGAAAGTTTTATCAGAGAATTTTGTTTTTCCATGACCGTTAAGATGATTTATAACTTTAATAGTGAGCGAGACATGTATAATCAAGCTTTCATAATGTCATTAGAGACACATCTGAAGCTTTAAGAAGGTGGCAGATTATGTTTCTTCAGGATTCCTGCTGACTAGACATGTGGGCATCCATTTAAGACCATGTTTAATGTTCAAAGTACACTTGACTTCAGTACCTGATGTTTCGTCTCATGTGAGCAGGTTTGGAGCTCCGCTTCTTGGTTCCTGTCAGGGTGGAGGGAGGGTTGGGGCTTTGGCTTTCCAGCCTGGAGTGGGGTCTGGAGATGGACTGCGAGGAGGGTGGGTGGGCCGGTGTCTCTGCCAAAGGTGAGGTAGATGGGGAAGGGGTGCATTGCCACACAGCTGGGTCGCCGCCCTGAGCCTCATTCTCGGAGCTGAAGGGGGCAGTGTGGGATTGGTCTGTGAGGAGAAGACAAGAGGAGGGTGGGTAAAGGTCATTCTAGTGTGACAAAGTAGCAGATCTTTTCAATGTGGACAGAAATATTCACAAGACACGGTCTAGGACTTCAGATTCTCTTCTGATATTCAGATTATCACCCACCATTCTAAATCTCATTTCTCCCCTCCAAAAAGTCATGCTAGTACTTTTTAACTTTAAAACAGCATTTATCTTTGCTAAAGATTTGTAAAAGACACTGAATTTAAAAAAAAAAAACCCATACAATTTAAGCCACTGGAGGAGTCAAGTGACTATGTTTACCATGGTGTTATTGAGAAAGCTTGTGAATGAATGGTGGACAGCCCCGGTCCTGGAGGATCGCAGTCCTGCAAGTTTTAGATGTGTCCCTGTTCCCACACACCTGATTCCAATTATTGATGCACTGCATCAAACTTAATAAGTTGTTTCCATGTGATTTCAATCAGGCACGTTGGAACAGGGACAGGACAGGTTCCCTTCCCCTGTTCTAAATCCATATAGTAATTCATTTAATGACAAAATGAAAGCTACTACTAGGTGCTTTAAGCTAATAAAACAGGGGTCTACTGCAGTACTACGTGAATAAATGAACCAAAACAACCTGAAGAATCTGTCTGAAGCTAAGAAAAATAGGCAAAAATTATATTTTACTAATTGTTTCAAAACCTTTTAAATGTAAAATCAGTTCCCATCAACAGCGAATGTAAAACCAGTTCCCATCAACAGTGAATGTAAAACCAGTTCCCATCAACAGTGAATGTAAAACCAGTTCCCATCAACAGTGAATGTAAAATCAGTTCCCATCAACAGTGAATGTAAAATCAGTTCCCATCAACAGTGAATGTAAAATCAGTTCCCATCAACAGTGAATGTAAAACCAGTTCCCATCAACACTGTAAATCTACTTGCAAAACACAGCAGCAAAACCAACATTCGAGTGTGATAGATCTAATTTTCCAGATACTTCCAAAGCTGATGATTTGACTAGTATGCAGGCTGATGATTAAGTTATAATTTGTGTTTATGGAAAGAGTAGCATCTCTGTTGACGAAGAGAAAAGCAAGAGCTGATTCTGGAATAATTCTAGGTCTCCAAAGTTACAATAACTAAAAGGCTTGCATAACAGGGTGTTTTATAATACTTGATGACTCAGGGGAAATGGAATGAAATGGTATTTCACTGTTACAGATTAACAACAACCACCACATACATCAGGATCTTCTACATGCAGGAAACCCTCTCTTATTAAGACTATATTGTATCATACGATGGCTGTTTGGCTTTCTGTTGCCGCCTCTCTCCCGTTTTTAAAATGACAATTAAAGTTTCAATCCTGTTGATACTAACTGTCAGTGAACAAAAGATAAATCTAAATAGTAAAGTGACATGGTCGAAATCAAGTTAAACATGCAGCAATGCAAACTTAGCACATGTCTCTTTATCTTTTTTTTCTTTTTTTATCTGTTCACTCCTCTTTTTAAAAAAACAAAAAAACAAAAAACAGCATATGGACCAGCAGCAACCATATAAAACTGGTTATGAAAAGTATGCTTGACAAAGTCTGAATCACAAGCTTCTTACTATAATCTCTATTCCTTATTAAAGGGTCAGAATCTAATTCATTTTTAACTTTTTTTTTTTGTTAAAGGCAGATCTATAAAAACTACTATAAATATATATTGTATATGACCTTACACTAAACTGTTTTGACTGCTGCAGTGCTGTTGTTGTGAGGCAGCATTATGAGCACCTGTTTTTAGATGTTGGCACGATGTTTAACTGTGTATCTAGAAACAGCATAAACATGGGGAGTCCTCTCTGAGACATGAGAGAAACCATGTACAGCAAACTTTGGCTTGTTTTTTGCAAACTAGTCTACAGATTTTTGTATCTGCCTGCCCCTCATTTTCACCTTTCTTTTTCCCTCCTCTTCTTCCTCTTTCTCTCTCTTAGTTGTTGCTGCCAGAAACACACTGAACCAGATCTGAAGCTTATGTAAGAGCTGGATCATAAATATGGACTTATGAAACACGAGACAGCACACCAACACTGACACGCATACATATTCCTGAGAAGAAGTGCTCATATAAGGATTTTATTCGATAAAAAAATTTTTCACACACATGTTTAAACATGCAAAATGCGTTGGCCATCCAGCCAAAAATCTGCCTGGGATAACTGGACAAATAGGGGGACCCTGCCAACACACACATTATTAATTTCAACACAAACACATGGAAAAATTCAGCAACGTCATGCTCACTGCATTACACTTGGCATGGAAACATACACGTTTGTGCACACACAAACGCATATCGTTGACATAATGGTGTATGGAAGATGGTGATGAGTTCAGCGAGAACTGAAAAACAACTTACGTAAAACACCCTTTCAGCTGTTCAATGTGGCAACAAGCTTCTTGACCTGGCTGCTATGGCAACAGCTTTTCTCTATCACCATCTGTGTGTGTGCGTTCATCTGTCATTGACAAACTATATGCGTCTCAGATGGCTGTTTCAATAAAATTTATTTGGAACTATTGTGATATTAGTTTTTGATCAACTGAGAAGGGAAAAGCACAAAAAAAGTAAATCTGATGAGGCTGCACTGTACTATAATCCAGCACTTCAATAGCAGTACTAAAAGACAAATAAAGATTAGAAATGTTATTATTTCTTCATTTGGACTAAAAACAACTAACCATGAACAAATGTACTATTTTAAGAATAAATACTTTCTTGTCAGTTTGAACTTTACATGCGTAAAGAATTTTAATTACACTCATGGTTCCTTCAAAATGGCAGTTCATGCCATCCAACTCTTTCATCCCAACTTAAACGCCTCTATAACTGCAGAATGGACGTCATAAAACGTTCTTGATATATGATGCCTTATGATTACAGTTATTCCTTAAGCTGCCATTTTGCTATTAAGAGGTCTATATTTCTCCAAAATTACAGGGCACAGCTGGGTTCACAAATTCATGGAACTACAAGACTCACTTTTGACCACTTTTCTTGCAAGAGCTGCACAGATAAAAATCATACTAGTAAAAAATCCCAAATATTACTGTTTAGGGGTGAAAAAAAAAAAAGAATCGAAAAATCAAATATCGGGATTTTTTGATTCACAATTTTAAAATAGATTTTTTCCCCCCTAAAAATTCATTTTTTTCAAATAAACAAAAATAATCCATTAGGAAATTTTTGTCATTTTCATTGTTTTTATTGATCTTTTTACTTGCCTCCTTGGGAATTATAGCAGCAGAATGATGGTTTAGCTACTGTGTTGTTTTTTCCTAATTGAAATCAAGAAAAATGACTAGTAAAAATAGTTTACTTTTTTTTTTTTAATCCACAAAAATCAGCAATATTAAAGAATTGTGAGAATCACAATTTAAATCAAATCGGCATCCAAAAAAATTGGAATCGAATTGGGACAAAAGCGTATCGTCACAGCCCTACTACTGTTAATGCCAGTAGAATGATTCTCTCAAATATACTCCATACAGATAGTTTTGATATGTAATAAATCAAAACACAGGTGAAAGGGAGGAGCTTTTTCGGCTCTTGTTCACAAGTGAGTTAGTACATGAAACAAAAAAGGACACTGAAATCAACCATAGATTTGGTTGTAGTACCTGCACCAATGGGGTGACAGCGCCCAGTTTGGCTATTGGGAATAGCGATTAAATGACCAGTTTCTCTATATACTGACTAACCTGTGGCCATGAACTGTTAAAAACGGACTTGAAAAAATCCACAAATTAGCAGGAAGAAGGGATCTGCAGCTCCTTCGCAATGACAGGAGCTGGCTGCTAAGCCCAGCTAGCATGTCAGCATATTGATAACATTTAGCAAACATCATTCTTAGAGAACATGAGCATGTCTGTAGTCTTTTAGTCCAATTTAGACTTCATGCTACATAGTGTGTGATTACGCTGCATAAAATAAACATTTTTAGTATTCATGCATCAACATATTTGGGTTTTTTCTAACCGCTACTGAAGACAGCAATGTTAACTCGACCACTCTAAATGCTTTTTGCACCTATAACATATTAAGCTGGAACTGGTGCATGGTTCTGCTTGAATCAAAGTCGATCTGGGACTGATACGCCACTTAGCCAGACAGACAGTTCGGATCAGAAGCCAAACAATCCAGCATCATGGTTGTCACCACTCAAACCAGTGGGGCTCTAATTACAGCTGATTCTCCCTTGCTGACCTGATATTTACAAGCACACACCCACATGGAGCTCAAGCTTTTTATAATCTGTGAATTATGAAGAGGAAGAGTCATTTTACACGTTTCTTACATGAAACTAAATACACTTCTTATGGATGTTATATAAACATTATATGAAACATAAAAGCAGCAAAACACGTTTTTACTGCAACAGATTTGATTTTCACTTGATTACCATCTCTATCCCATTTTTCTTTTCTCCAACTCTACCTTACACAACAGTTATATAACAGTTCCTGAAAAGCACAGAGCCTCACCATTGCCACACACACACACACACACACACACACACACACACACACACACACACACACCACACACACACACACACACGGGACGAGACACTGAGGGGGCAGGAAAAGCAAAGGAAAAAGGAAAGCAGAAAGATAAAAGCATGGTCATCATTCGAAATGAAAGAGAGAGATGCACTTCAAAGTGGGTGTAGGTGAAACACACACACACACACAGACAGACACACACACACACACACACACACCTCTCCATACACTCACAAACATTAATAAAATATTGCAGTCACACACATTAACAGGTATTTGCGCACAGACAGAGTTTCTAGAAAGGACCATTTCCTGTGCTGCTCAGGTCAACAGGACAACAAATCCAGGATTAATTTACCGCAGAAAGAGGTGCCTTCGTTAAAATCTGTTACGAAATAAGATTTGCAAACACCTAATGATTGGAAATGTTTATGTATATTTCAAGCTAAATATGTTTTTTTTTCTCCTCATAAACAAAGT